>NW_012267435.1:531623-584648 GCF_000151885.1 Dipodomys ordii
TTGTTTCCCCTTCCCATCCCTTCCCATCCTCCCCCCACCCCCGACTCAATCCTCCCCCCCCACCAAAGTTGTAAAGTTCCTTTTCGACATAACGACTTGTACATCTCATTGTTGCAATGGGTCCACCTGTATTCCTATTTAAACAATTTGTTTTTCCCCTTCCCCTCCACAAATTATACCGACATCAAATACAGTGACAGCAGGGGTTATACTGTGCTGGAGGGACATACATAGTCTTCTTTCTTAACAGCTACATACATGTAACCACTGCCTCTCCATGCAGTGAACATTATCCATCTTTTCTGCCAGTTGTGACTTATTTCCAGGAGACAGATCGAAGATAAAGGAGCTGATGTTCAGAGTTGAAGAATCTGCTGAAGATCACAAAGCTAGGTCAGCAGTTCAATCAGGATTGAAAGCAGGCTTGTCTAACTGCAGATTTCAGCCTTTTCTAGCATTCCTGCTGCCTCTGTGAGAAAAACAGCAAACTGCAAGTCAGAGATACAGTAAATAACACATTGTGTTCCAACTAGAAGCAAATATAATGTCTTAAAACAGGGAAGTAAATGCATGGTCAAAAGAAAAATAGAAAAGGGACAGCAGCAGAGCCAGGGAAGCCAGGCGTTGGGATCCAGAGCTTCAGATGGGCCATTCTGGACTTGCCCACCAGGGGGAGCTGTGGGAAGGGTCGTTCCCCAGCTCTTCCTGCCTTCAGAAACAGCTCAAGTAGCTTCTTGAGGCTCTGAACACAGCAGGCTTCCAGCAGGTGGTGTTGCAGCCTGGATAGAAAGTTTTTGCGTGGTGTGGAGATCCACAGCGCAAAGGCCTGGTGAAACAGCGGAGTTGGGCAGAGGACAAGGTGACAGGCTGGCTGTTGAGCGGAACTTAAACAGATCTGCTGCAAAATGAAGGAAGTGCGGGCTGGAGTTGCTGCAAAGCGCCATTGCCATTCTGCCTGCAGGCGCCACCCCTGGAGCATGAGACCCAGGTGGCAGCCTTCAGACCTATCTTCAAAGGGGAAGTTGGAATGAGATGGAGATGGATGAAATGGTGACTCATGCAGAATCCTCCCGGGGCCAAGGTCACCTTCTTGGCTTCCTCCAAAGCCTGTGGTGAACCTTGGAAGGAAAACAGTGAGTGTGACAGTGGCAGCAGAACTACCAGCCAGCACTGGGGCGAGGTCAGCAGCATCTCTACCCCCTTATAACCCAAACCCCCAATACTTAGGGGGTGCCTAGTTGATGATGGCTTTGAGATGGATCTTGATCTGTTGAATGTTGGATGAACCAGCTCCAGGGAAAAAGAATTCTGTGAAGGTGATTATACGTGCCTGTGGCCCAACTGTGGCAAGGTTTTGTGTTATATCGTGGGCATCAAAGCCCTCCACCTGGGGAAACAATGTTGATTCTGATCAGTTCAGGTGAGAAGATGATTACTACTAGGCAGGGTGTAGATGAAGGGAGAATGTGCTGTAGCTGCAGCTGGCCCCTCTACCTCTGGGATTCCCACAGGTGAGCCAGTACTCCTCCCTTCAGTGTGGCCAGCCTGATTTTGCTGCTCCTGCACTGTCTCTCCCCAAAGATCAGTACTCCATCCTGGAACACCCTGGCCTGGAATTCTGCCTATCCTCAAATGCATTCAGCAAGTCAGCTGTGGCTCCTTCAAGCAGAGCATACTTATGAGGCCTCTGCTGTTTTTCAAGGTCTCTGTTCCCACCCCACCCCCACCTATACCCGTGGGCTGCTGCCCCTGCAAACATCTCCCCCCTCTACCAAGTCCACAACTGGTCACTCAACTTCATCACAGTGGTAACTGCCACCTGCAGTGAAATCTTACCTGATTGTCAACTCTCCACCCTGGAAGGGCAGAATCTGGAGAGCACCCAGCAAGGTCAAAAAGTGCCACAAGGTATATGGCACTGAGCACAGGGATCAGTGGTGCATATCCTGTCCCGGGCAGAATGCTTGGCAGCACTTCATGGAGTGAACTTGGTGATGCCTGCCCCTGCTCATGGCCTTTACTGACAACCAGACCACAGAACCAGAGGTAGATGGCTGATGGCAACAGAGATACACAGTGGAAGTCTGCAGTTCTGTCTCTATTGGCTAAGATTTAATGCTTAAAACTCTCCTTCAGGTAGCTTAGATCTGTGGATCACAGTTCAAAGCCAGCCCAAGGAAGGAAAGTCTCTGAGACTCTTACCTCCAATTAACACCAGAAAACCAGAAGTGGAGCTGTGTCTCAAAGTGGTAGAGCACTCACTTTGAGCAGAAAAGCTCAGGGACAGAGCCCAAACTCAGAGTTCAAGTCCCACAATTGAAAAATAAAAATAAAGACACTCACTCCTTGCTTTGGGTGTGTTTTACTTAACAACAACAAAAAAGTAGCCAAGTGCCAGTGGCTCAGGCCTGAAATCCTAGCTATTCAACAGGCTGACATCTGAGGGTTATGGTTCAAGGCTAGCCTGGGACAGAAAAGTCTTTGAGACAGACTCTAATCTCCAATTAACCAAAAAGCTGGTTAAAAAGTAGAGTTGTAGCTCAAGTGGTACAGCATTAGCCTTGAGCACAAAAGCTTAAGGACAGTGCCCAGGCCCTCCGTTCAAGCTCCAGAATCAGCACCAAAATAAATGTTTTTCTTAAAATAAGAGAGAGCCAAAACTGACCCAAAAAATTGCAGTGAACCCAAGACCAAAGAAATGCTCCCTCCTAGTTTGCACACATCAAAAGGATGGTGGAGGGGCTCCTGATGAGCTGGTGCAAACTTTGCTTTTTCAACTCTTTTAGAAAGGATGGGGGTAACCTCTGGTTTAGTTCTAAACAGGACAGCACTGGTATAGTGGAAACCTATGGTTTCCTTACATTTGTGTAGCAAACTCTTATTTAAGACTTCATGCATATGGGTTGCATCTCATATATACACCTAGAACTATAGGGTAGCAATCTTGTACATGCACAGATCCCTTCTAAAAATATCTGTGAAGTTATGATCCTCGTTTTCTTAAAAGAAAAATAAGTTTCTGACTGGTGGGCTACTGAGAGAACAGGACTGTAGATGGAGTGAGAAAAGCAAGGGTTTGCCTTTGCCGCAGTGCCTGTGTGAGCAGAGAAAATTCTTTTGTGGTGATAACTTTTGAATCTGGATTCAGATATTAGGTTACATTTCAACAGATATACAGCTTCTTCTCAAAGTTCTCAAAGGCTAATAGGTCTTTAAAAACTATCCCTAAACAACTGAGCCAAAAGCCTAATGAGATTTTACTTTTCAAAATGTGGCTGTTGAATACTATCTTGCGCATCCTCCAATCTCTTATAAGGGAATGCCAGAGAATCTCAATGTCTGTGGAAACTTTCTTTTTACCTGAATACCCTGTTCTAATACCTTTTCTCTCTAGTACTGAGAGTAAGTGCTAGGACGCTTGGTTCTCTTATCCTGAGCATTGAAAGCCTTTGCTGATTAAATGTTTATTTCCTTGGGTGGTCCCAAAGACATTATGGCAGGCTTCTTTTAACTTCTCCAGCGATTAATCTGTTCCTACTCCTTGCTTAAGCTGGGATGAGGAAGGTTAAGAAGAATCTTTGTGGCTGGGCAATAGTGACTCATGCCTGTGATCCTAGCTACTCAGGAGGCTGAGATCTGAGGATCATGGTTTGAAGCTATCCAAGGCAGAAATGTCCATAAAAGCTGGAAGTGGAGCTATGGCTCAAGTGGTAGAGCATTAGTTTTGAGTATAAAAGCTCAGGGTCATCCCCCCAGACTCAGAGTTCAAGCCCTAGAACCAGTAAAACAAAAATATTTGCTAGAAGACATCAGGGATGAAGGCATGGGGTGGATTAGTAAACCCTTGGTATTTTCATAGCCTAAAGAGATTTATGGAAGAAAGGTCTTCATGGCATCCATATGTAGAGTTGTTCTTATTGAGAAGAGAACTGTGCTGAGGGAAATGAAGACTGCTAGCTGAGAGCAGGATAAATTTTGTTCAGAGTTTTAGACTTCTAAGCATGACTTGGCCAAGAATTCATTGGGGCCTGCTTGAACATGGCTACCTGTCTTGGATTGATACCCAGGTGTCGCAGCCTCAGGGAGTCTCACTCACTAAGCCACTTTTTCTAGGACTGAGCTGTGACCATCTACCTTTTCTCTTTGCCCCAGGTGAAAACCCCTGGGCCCTCAGCTTACTTTGGTGGCATTGCATGCTTGAGTGTTACAAAAGCTGCAAACATAAGAGCAGGACGGATGTGAGCTTGCAAAGGGCATAGTGACTGGCTGGTCATGGGAGGGATACCCCAGTATAGATTCTTCTTCAGTAGAGTTATGCTTTTAGAGTTTAGGAGAGCATGTTTATAGAATTCTGACTCCCTGGCACAGCTCAAAACCAGGCCAAGCCAGAGGTGGCTCTGAGCTCTTCTGTCCCTTCAATCTCATGCATCATTAAGATCTTGTAGCAGGTTATTGCTTCTTCCATGTTGCATCTTCAGACCTTACTGGGGAAATGAAATGAGAGGGAAGGAACATTTGAGGGCCCTCTCCGGAGCATTCCACCCTTCCTTCTTGTTCTTTTGCTCATCCTGAGCCTTATACTCTGGGTCAGCTTTTTCTCTTAATGCTGGTACTCTACCACTTGAGCCATACCTCAGTTTCTGGCTTTGGTGTGGTTCACTGGAGATAAGAATCTCATGAGCTGGGCTAGGAAGGTGGCTCAGTGGTAGAGCGCTTGTCTTGCATGCTCGAGGCCCTGGGTTTGATTCCTCAGCACCACATAAGCAAAAAAAGAAAACAGCCGGAAGTGGCACTCTGACTCAAGTGGTAGAGTGCTAGCCTTGAGCTGAAGAGCTGAGGGACAGCGCCCAGGCCCAGAGTTCAGACCCCACGACCGGAACCAAAAAAAAAAAAAAGAATCTCATGAACTTTTTTATGTGGGCTGTCTTTGAACCAGGTTCCTTAGATCTCAGGCTTCTGGGGAGCTAATTACAGACATGAGCCACAAGAGCCAGTTCCATTTCCTTCTTGATCCAGATTGTGTTGATTCTTGTCTTCAGAGTGCTGCTTATGCCTACCTTGTTTTGAACTGCATAGAACTGGATAGGAAGATTTTCTTCCAATGAAGTTGGTTTCCTGTGCTGTTGGTATGCAGGGCAGAAAAAGAAGAGAGAATTGATGGGATACTATAAAAAATGAGGTGGTTTTGGTTTTGTTCTTGTTCTCTATTTTGTTTCTGTGTAGCCTTGCCTGTCTGCATTTGCTCACTGTTCCTTTGAAGTGGTGCTGGCCTCTGTCCTCTGTCCAACTGCTCTGTCTTGCTGTCATTCTGATTGTTGGCAAATGCAGCCTTGTCTTTAGGACTGTACCATTTGTTTCTTCTCAGAGACTGGGCTGGCTTGGGTGTTGACCCAGCAATCAGGCCTGTTTTCTTCTTGTCTTTATCACCCAGCTTCCCAGCTTCACTGTGTGGGATCTGACTGGAGGATGGTGCCACAAGTGTGCTTTGAAAATGAACAGGACTGCTGTTCAAAGCATCTATCTTGGGAAGCCATTTATCCAGTGAAGTTCCCCTGTATTCAGAATACTTCTTGGGTTTATCTTCAGAGGCAATGCTGTGTTGGAAAAACAGACTCAGCCACACTGTCTGTGCTGTGTAGCTTCCATGCAGGAAAATTGGGGAATAATGTTTGTCATCAGTGAAAGGCTCAGGTGCAAAGCAAGACTCTCAAGTAACATAGCTTGGATTGAAATGATATGACTTTTTTAAAGGGCCTTGAAAGCAATTTTTGTAGCTTCAGAGTATTGTGAGCAACAGCCACATTGTTACAGAAGTCTATAGCTTGGTTCCTAAGAGGACAATATTGATTTGGATGTGCAACTGATTTGTTGGAAGAAATCTTTCCTTTCTGGTCATTCCACATTTTGATTTTATTAGGGACATATACACACACACACACACACACACACACACACACACACACACAGAAAGCGCAGACAGAGAGATATTCAGAGTGATACACAGAGTGATAGAAACACAAGGAGAGACAGAAATACTAAGAGAGAGATACAAAGATACAGAAATACTGAGAGAAAAAGACAGGGACAGCTATTCAGAGAGGAATTAAATCTAATTTGTCAATTTGTCTCATTGGCACCTACCCCTGTCTCTGCTATCTTCCAAGTATTATTTTACTGGTAAATTTTAAATGTGAAATTTAATGTTTTATGTATGGAAATTTATTTATTTTATTTTGATAGTGTTATATGTGTGTATGCTGATACTAGGACTTGAAATCAAGGCCTTGCATTCTTGCTTTCATTTTTTTTGCTCGAGGCTAATACTCTACCATTTGAGCTACATCTCCACTTGCAGCTTTTTGGTGATTAATTGGAGATAAGAATCTCATAGACTTTTCTGCCTAGGTTGGCTTCAAACCGTGACCTACAGATTTCAGCCTTCCTGGGTGGCTTTGATTATAGGCATAAGCCACCGGTGCCTGACAAAGGATGTATATTTGATTAGGAATTAATTGGTACATTGAAAAAAAACAAAACTAGAGCATAGAGATTCATATGGACAACGCTGAACCCTACAGAGAATTTATTCATAGGAGAATCAAAAGACAGCTGCTTTATAAGGGAAATCTTACATAATCCCAGAATAAGTTATCAAATTACTTAACTTTCATTAAAATTTAAATCCAGAATCAACCAAAGATACTCAAAAGTCATATGAGTATGTAAATCGTTGTTTAGGAACAAGTTTAGACCAAGAGCTGTCATAATCACAAAAGGTTATATCATTCAGAAGAGGGAAGGTTAGCCAGAAAAGCAAATCTTTATAGTGCTTAATGCTACCTAGGGCAGAAAGACTTCTCAAGTCTTTGGCAGAACTTAACTTATGGTGAAATATGTGTGCCAGGATGTTTGATGCCCATAAATTGCACTGGCAATTTATATTTAGTTGAGATGCCATCTATTACCACATATCCAGCATCCTATTTCTCTAAAGTTAGCCTAGTTTTACCTTCATCAGACTGGACCAAACATTGAGACTGACATTCCCATGTTCATATTATCCCAATATAATTAGCTGAAGTCACTCAAGGTACCATCATTCATTCTCAATTATTCTCAGGTTTCTTTCTTTTCTTTTCTTTCTGGTACTAGGTACTGCACTTGATAGGCAGGCACTCTACCACTTACCAATGCTCCCAACCCTCACAGGTTTCTTCTAGGCAATATTACTACCAGTAGCCTGAAATTTCCTACTTTAAGATCAGTCCATCTTTAACATTCAACAATTTGAATGGTCTCTCTAGGGTCTGCTTTGCACTGGGTTTGATCCCAAGCACTACAAAAAAAAAGAGCATAAATAAAAATAAATTCTCTATGTAGTTCGTTATTTCCTTGCTTCCATTCACCTCCTGTTTGCCAATAGAATTGCTGTAGCCATAGAAATGGCCCCTCATACATCATTTACCCTGTGCCAGTTAGGTGATCATTTATGCAAGCTAGAATCATTTATTGAATTACTTATTGTATTTCAAGCACTGGACAAGGCATTCTGATTCTAGGAGTGAGTTCCCAGGTGAATTAAGCATGCAGTAAAGGGCAATGGGACCTCTTGCTTCCAATTACAAATGAAAAGAACAGTTAAACTTAAGAGCAAATTACTGGGTGATTTCAGTAGACTTCTGCCACTAGGAAAGTATAATCGAGTTTAACATGATCAAGGAAAGCATCTTGGATAACCCAAAATGTTACTTTTCAAAATTTTGGTTGGCATAGATTATTTCCTTCTGAGTATATTAGTGTACTACCATTATGTAGTGATGTGTTATCCTATCCTCTTTATTTAACAACTTGACTGAATGCACCTTGTATTTTATAGATTATAAGGAAATAGAAATCTTAGTCCTATACTGATGGAGAAATGAATTCCTCCTACAACCTTAGTCACTGTGGAAGTAGATAATTCCCACAAGTCTTCATATAAGAACCCATATGGGGTCAACACTTTGATTGGGACCTTGTAAAATAATTGATAGATATTTAGCTAAGCTCATTTCATTTAATGACCTATAAGAGTGTTGTGAATAAATGAGTGTAATTTCAAGCCTTAAAATTTCTAGTAAGAAGTCATTATGTCGAAAATGAACTTTACAACTTTGGTGTGGGGGGGGCGGGGAGGATTGGGTGGGGGAGTGGGGGGAGGATGGGAAGGAGAAACAAAGGAGGAGGCTACAATGCTTGATAAGAAATGTACTCATTATCTTGCCCATGTAATTGTAACCCCTCTGTACAGTATTTTCACAATAAAAAAAAGAAAAAAAATTCTAGTAAGTTGTTGCACAGCACAAGGACAATAACACATATTTGCAATATAAATTCAAGGCACAAAACTTTTCATAACTAGCATCTCTAATTCATTTATGCTGGTAGCTAAACAAGATTTCTCTAATAGAGCTGGAGAAGTTATACAAAATGGCTAAGTCACCATGACAAAGAGGACTATGGACCAACACAGCTTATGAATATTACACAAAATTCCCAGTGTGGATCAACAAGTAGAGTTCACCAACAGAATAATAATACATCACAGTTTTGGTCATCTCAAGTTTTAAATGTTTCACTGTTATAAATTATACTTGTCTCCTTTCTTTATTTTCATTTTACCTGAAATATTACTCTTTTCCACTTTTAATGTTGTATTCTCATTTGTATTTCCTTGGAAGTCTCTTATCTATCTTTATGTGCGTATGAACCGTTACTGGGGCTTGAACTGAGATCCTTATACTCTCACTTGGCTTTTTCACTCAAGCATGTTATTTTACCAATTGAGCCATGCCTTCATTTCCAGCTGTTCTCTGATTAATTGGAGATAAGAGTCTCATGGATTTGTCTGCTTGGGCTGGCATTAAACATCGATCCTCAGATCTCAGCCTCCTAAGTAGCTGGATTACAGGTGTTAGCCACTGGTACCCAGCCTTATTTATCCTCTCATTTTCAACACTTCTGTATTAGTAGTTAGCATTGAGGATATATTTGCTGAGTATCTACTATGTGCTAGGTATTGTAACAACCAGTAGGTATAATCCATTTGACAGGTACTTTAGACTTTAATATATTGTGTTAATAATGTTTACTTTGTTTTCAAGTTTGTTGTGCCAGTCTTGGGGCTTGTACTCTGGGCCTAGGCACTGTCCTTGAGCTTCTTTTACTCAAGCACTTGAACCACAGCTCTATTTCCAGCTTTTTTTTTTTTTAGCAGTTTATTGGAGATAAGAGTCTCAAGACTTTCTTGCCTAGGCTGGATTCAAACTGATCCTCAGCTCTCAATCTCCTGCATACCTAAGATTATAAGCATGAACCACAGGTGCCTGGCTTAAAACAGCTTAAAATTATTTGTGAATATATGTTTTCTTCATGATGATTTTGGTGCTATTATTGTTTTTAGTTTAGTATTATCTTTATATATTTATACCTTTATATATTTGAATATTTATACTTTCATTTCTTTTTCTTTTTCTTTTTTTTTGTCGGTCATGGGGCTTGAACTCTGGGCCTGGGCACTCCCCCTGTGCTCTTCAACTCAAGGCAAGCACTCTACCACTTGAGCCACAGCACCACTTCCGGTTTTTGAGTAGTTTATTGGAGATAAGAGTCTCATGGACTTTTCTGCCCAGGATGGCTTTGAACCGTGATCCTCAGATCTCCGCCTCCAGAGTAGCTAGGATTACAGGCGTGAGCCACTGGTGCCCGGCTTATTTCTTTATATTACCTTTTAATCTATTGCTCTAACTTTAACAACACTTAATACAAAGCTTTACATATATTAGACTCTAAAGGCATTTTGAACAAATGAAAGAATGAATGATAGGCTAAAAATATACCAGGCCTCCATTTCCTCCATACAAAAATAATGGTGGTGTAGTAAATGACTAGAAAAGAGAATTCTAGAAATACAAAACACTTTACTTAATATGTTTTAATCATAGTATTACATAAATTCTATTTTAAATCAACCTTGACTTCAAATAGCTTTGGGCTATAATTACTGAGCTATGTGGTAAGCCACGTATTATTTGAAAAAAAAAATTTCAAGTAGGTAATTTCACAGGGTGCTTGTGGCTCACACTTGTAAATCCTAGCTACTTAGGAGGCTGGGATCTGAGGACTGCAGTTCAAAGCCAGCCCAGGCAGGCAAATTCTCAAGACTCTTATCTCCAATTAACTACCAGAAAGCCAAAAGGCTGTAGTGATAGAGTGCTAGCCACCTAGCAAAAACGTAAGGCCTGAAGTTCAAGCCCTATTACCAGGGAAAAAAAATTCAAGAGATTTTACAGTTAAGACAATGAATAATTCTAATAAATGTTGAAGTGTAAAAAACAAGAATATATTTCAATATTAGCTGTTCTGTCACCTGTTTATCATTATATTTTTCTTAGTTGTTCCAGTGGCTAAATATACACTTTTATGTTCAGTAAATTATTTTTTTTCATTGAGACAATGTGTTTGTTGTGTTGGCTTCTTCTATATTTGTTTGAGTTGTTTTATAGTTTAAAGCTTCATGTTCTTAAGCTTTGATCTATTTTTGTATGTTGGATAAGATAAGAACCTAGTTCCTTTCTTCTGCTTTTCAAACATTCTTTATTGAGGAAATAATCCTATTCTTCTTGTGTGTTCTTGGCACCAATGGAAAAGATAAATTAACCATTAACGTTAGAAAATTCATTTATTAATTTTTATTAGTTAACCTTTAATTTATTTTTGGGCACTCTATTTTGTTTCAGTGGTCTAAATGTTTTTGTATTTTTAGGCAAAGAGCAGATTTTGAGATCTGTGGTATGATTCCTCCAGTTTTATTCTTTTTTGCTGAAGCTTTCTTTGGTTATGCAGGCTCTCTTGTGCTTCCATATTTTTTTCAGATTTTTTCCTATTTTTTTTAACAAATGATACTGAAATGTTGGTAGGAACTGCATTGAATCCATAGAACTCTTTAAGCTGTATGAACATTATAATAATATTAATTTTTTCTTATCCACAAGCACAAGATACCTTTATATTTATTTGTGTATTCTTCAATGGTTTATAGTTTTTAGTGTATACATCTTTCACTTGTGTATTTTAACTTATTTCTAATTGTCATATCTTTACATGAAATTGCAGACAGGGTTACTGTCTTGATTTTGGTTTCATATTGTTGATTATTAGTGTATACAAATGCTACCTATTTTGTATATCAATTTTGCATTTTGTAGCATTCCTGAAATAATCAATAATTATATAAAATAGAAATCAAGAAAACAATTCTATTTGCAATTGAATTACAAGAATGGAAATTAGGAATAAATTAAACCATATAAGTGAAAGATTATATACTGAAAACTAATTGACCTTTATTACTTTCCATTAGTGATGCCATACATGCTTGATTTCTCAAATATGTCTGTGTAATCTTGTATTAGTATCTATGCATTTGAAAGAAAGAACACCTCTTCCAGCTTTTATAGACTAGTGTTGACAGATAAAAAGCCCTTTTCTGTTTGGTTTCCAGGATGATTGGATGATCTCTAAGACTATAGGCAAGTAAAGCTGAACCCAGACCATATGGCTGCTGCTGAGTTGACAGTTTTGCATGTGATTAAGTGGCCTGTTATTGAAAGTTCACCAGATGCTGATCTTGTCTATTCCCTGAGTGAACTGGACTGTCTCACTGACCTTGGTCCTTCAGTTTAAACTCCAAGGTCTGCTTCAGAGCCACATTCAGTAAGCCTCTTATTATGTGCACATATAGGTGTGGCTTCCTCTAAGTCCCTTGGAGGACTGGGTCACTACATGGATCTGTGAGCATGTAGTACTATTTCATTCCATAGCTGTGAGGGGGCCAAACTTGAATTACAAGACTACCTCAGGATCTACAGCTGAGACCAAGTTCTTTAGGCCTATCTTTAGGTTACAAAAAGTTGTGTCTTCTAATGGGTTCCTGGATGAGTAGCACTGTTCTCAGGTAATGGTTGATAAGTTTGATGCCAAATTACAGGACTATTTCAAGATTCACAAAGTTACTGAGATCAAAGTGTTAGCCTGTAAGGTTATTGGTTCACTGGCCCCTTCTGAATCTTTATGTGGTCAGTTATTTCAAAACACAATGTAGAAAGACTGGTGCTGAGATTCAGGGCTCTTTCAGGCTCTTCCACAGCACGGAGGTCAGCATGCCTGCTCCATGGACTCAGCTCAGTATGTCTCCCTTGCTTGTCTCTAACCAGCCACAATTTATCTGAGCCCACAATTTGAGCCAGGCAAAGGAATAAATTTGTTTCCTATTGGGTCTTGTTTGAGCAGGACTGATCTCAAACCACATCTCAGAGGGCTAGAGATGCGTTCTGTGGTAGTTTCACACCCCATAGCCAAGACTAAATCCAGTGATCATTTTATCTAAGACACTAGTTTATATATCTTCTCTTGGGCTCCTTATCAGATACTTTTGGTAGCTGAACCAAGGCCAGATAGAACTGCCCTTAGGCAGATGGGCCAGTTACAGGCCTGGAACTGGGACAATGTCCAGTTAAATCTGCCACCTGCATGTAGGTCTAACCTCTAAAAATGACCCTTTTCATTCTGACTACTCATTTTTTTAAAATACCATGAAAAATTCACAAGGAAACCCATATTGTGAGCCATAAATGATAATATCAATAAATTTAAAATAATTAAATTACAGCGTGTTCTCTGGTAACAATAAAAGAAAACTAGAAGTCAAAAGTTAGAAATAAGTGGGAAAGTCTCCAACCACTTAGACATTAAATAGTACACTTCCAAATAATCCATTGGTCAAAAAGGAAGCATAGAACTGAGAAATAATTGAAATAGAGAATAGCAAATTTGTGAGATGCTACCAAAGTAATACTTAAAGGGAAATTTACATCATTAAATGTTTATATTTTTAAAAGGCCCTAAATCAAAAACTAAGGTTTATATTAAGGGTCTAAGGAGCACATGACAGGTGCCGGAGGCTTATGCCTGTCATCCTTGCTACTCAGGAGGCTGATATCTGAGGATCACAGTTTGAAGCCAGCCTGGGTAGAAAAGTTTATGAGATGTTTTTCTCCAACTAACCAATAAAATGCTGAACGTGGAAGCATGGGTTAAGTAATGGAGCATTAATTCTGAGCAAAAATGCCAAGCAAGGATGTGAGGCCCTGAGTTCAAGCCCCAGTACTGGTGCACATGCATGTGCATGCATACACACACACACAAATAAACAAATAAAAGGAGCAAAATAAAGCAAAAAGAAAGAGAGTAATAATAAAGACTGGATCAGAAATCAATAGGATTGAGAATAGAAAATAATAGGGATCTCAACAGAGGGATTAGAGGCATGGCTCATTTGGTAGAGTATGAAATTTAAGCTCTGAACTCAAACCTAAAGAAAAAAAAGAGATATAGATAGAACACAAATTTGGCATTCAGAAGCATGAATAAAATGGATAAGTCTATAATTGGGGGAGAAAATTGGGAGAGAGAGAGAATGAAATAGAGAATATCACAAAGATCCCACCAACATTAAGAAGGAATATCACAAACAACATCATCCTCACACATCTGACAATACAGAAAGTACTTAGCAAGTCCATTAATGTCTTTGGGGGAGAATTGAGTTATTACATCTTGTAAAAGGAAATTGAGATAGTTTGGACTATAACTGATCTTTGCCAAACTATTGCCCTTGTAAGTGTTGGGTGAGCTGGAATAATTATGTTCAGATTCAATTAAACATTGCATTTCAAGTTCCTTTGGAGGCATCACCTTCAGGCTGTACTGTCTACCTGCCTTATAGAAGCCTTGTGGTTTTGACAGCAGAAAGCAAGGGATCCAACTCTGCCAGGAGGCAAGTCTTTAATCTAACATATATATGAGATCTTTTTCCTCTTTCACTAATCCTTAACATTCTAAAATAGTGTTGTTGTTTGTTTAACAAAAACTAAGCCTCTAGGACTTCAGGATGCTGACAACCATGCCTATATTTTAAGTAGGACAATGAAATGGAATCAGCTTTTCAGATATAACTGGACCAATTTGTTCTGTGTTTTGTAAGCCCCTACATTGTACTTGGATTTTTTATATTTATTTGACATATTTTCCCACTTGTAGGAGCACATTGCAACATGGTTGCTGTGATAGTTGCCTTGCTTTCCTTTGAACAGAGATAAGATATTGATTTCAGCAGGTGCCAGTGGCTCAAGCCTATAAACTTAGCTACTGTGGAGATTGAGATCAGAGAATGTAGTTCAATACCAGCCTGGGCAAAAATATCCATGAGACTCTTATCTCCAGTTAATCAGCTGGAAGTGCAGCTGTGGTTCAAGTAGATAGACCAATAACCTTGAGCAAATAAGCTCAGGGACAGCATCCAGGCCTGAGCTCAAACCCTAGGACTGCCACCCAAATAGAGATTCTACTTTGAGAAGTCACTACTCATTGATATGACTATGAAAAGTAGAGCTCTTTTCCATCATAGTGGTTATCATTTAGTGTGGGGATATAGGTATCTCTGAACTGAGGGAAAGCTTATTTGTAGAATAAGGATATTAGAGTTGAAGTTTACCTGATGATGAGACATGAGAGAAGTCTCCTAGAAGAATAGATAATTTCTTCTGCAGTTGATATATTTGAAGAGTACTGACTTCTTGCAATTTTTTTCTGTCTGGGAAAACATGGTCCTATCTTTAGGTAATGTCTTTTCATTGACAACAAAAGACACTCAGATCAGAAGTTCTGGCATTAAGTACTGCTGTAGAATTGTCTTGTTAATATACGCAGACCAGATCATATCTAACTTCCACAGTGAATCCCACAAAGGCAAGCAAATAAATGGAGTTGTCTCACACAATCAGTATGGCAGGTGGCATTTTACATAGCCTTCAACATTTCTGTTTCATGATGCCCATGTTCTGCATAATTCCTGCCTTTTGAGTATGAGCTAGTGAGTTGTTTCTTATGTTAGAAGTAATGGGAGGTGTCTCATGTGTGTACTCCTAGCTACTCAGGAGGCTAAGGTCTGAGGAACAAGGTTCAAAGCTAGACTGAGCAGGAAAGTCTGTGAAACTTTTTTTTTCTGGTCCTGGGGCTTGAATTCAGAACCTGGGTGCTGTCCTTCAGGTTGCATTTATTTATTTATTTTGCTCAGGACTAGCTCTCTAACACTTGAACCATAGCTCCACTCTGGCTTCTACTTACACCTTTGGTTAATTGGAGATAATCCTGCCCAGGCTGGATTTCAACTATGATCCTCTTAGCCTCTTGTGAAGGTAGGAATCGTAAGACTCTCAGTTCTAACTAACCAGCAAAAAGCCAGAAGTGGATTTGTAGCTTAAGTGATAGAATGCTGTTAAGGGACAGTATCCAAGCCCCAAGTTCAAACCCCAGTACCAGAGCCAAAAGAAAAGAAAAATAAGAGGTAAATTCCAAGATTAAGTTAAAAAAGATAATAGCTTCTGCCTTGTTTGTTCTCTCTTGCTCTCTCATTTGCTCATTGTAATGGAGTCCATCTGTCAAGGTTATGAACTGTACCAAGTTAAAATGCTTTTAATACAAACATTTTATAACAAACTGAATCTTTCCAATATCCATTTGAATGAGCATAGAAATATATCTTCCCTCAATTAAACTTTGACAAAGAAATTGTACCTCCAACCAGCATCTTAACTGCAGTCTTCTGAACTAACTGGAGCTATACTCCTGCTCTAACTTCATGCTTTATTAGCTAGACACTCATTTACCAATATCCAATATAACTTTGATTATGAAGCACACACTAAACCATGCTTAAGTTCCTAACTCAAAATAATTATACAATAAGAAATACATACTATTTTAAGCTGCTAAGGTTTATTGCAACTTTATTATGTAAAGGATAATTAAAATGTTCCTTATTAAATGAAATAGGTATCCCCCATTTAATTGTACTTCCCTTTTAATTTTTTGAATTATGTCTATTGTCTAAAAATTATATTTTGAGTTATATGCGCATTGTGGAATCCCTAGTGAATTATGTATTAATCCATACAGTTATCATTTTCAGTAAGGAAAACACTTCATATCTGTCCCTTTAGAATTTTCACAAATGTAATGTATTATTAAGTATAATCACAATATTATACAACATATCACTTGAACTTACTTTTTTCTATTAAGATACTGAAATTTTGTGTCCATTGACCTATATCCCCCAACCATTCAATATCATAAATTCCTAGTAACCATAACAACTGTTTGGCTCTAAATGTCTTGGAGATCAATGTTGTAGATTCCACATTTGAGTGGCATTGTATGATATATATCTTTGGTTTTTAGCATTATTTTCTTTATTTATTGATTTAATATGTAAATTTAGTTTATATATTGGCTCTAATGAATAGCACTGCAGTAAACATGATAATGCTTTGATTGGCTGTATACCTGGTAGTAGGATTGCTGGATCATACAATACTTCTGCTTTCATTTTGGGTGTGTGTGTGTGTGTGTGTGTGTGTGTGTGTGTGTGTGTGTGTGCAATTTTCATACTGTTTTTCATTTTTCATTATACTAATTTACATTCTTACCAACTAAAAATACCACCGCACTTACCCTTAGTCATTCATCTGCTTTCCCTACTGTCTCCTTCCCCATCATATTAATTATGGGTCAATTCATACAGGAAGTATATGTTTTAGAGAATGAATGGTGGTTTATAAGTTCATGTGTCTGCAATGAAAAGGGAAAAGTCCCAGGACTTCTCATCATGCCATATTATCTTCAAATCATCTTATAATTCATATGGAAATTAGTATTTCCTTTGAAATCATAAACTGAACCTAAGCTACTTGCTCTAACTTTATATCTAATCACTCACCAATACCCAAAGATAGAGAAATGCTATGAAAGACTCAGTTCTCTTAACATCCAAGGTAGTGTAATACTCATGTAGCTATGTTATTTTCACAAACACAAGTTTTGTTTCTCCCACTTAATACCCTTTTCAAGTTTTATCATACTCTTAGACTATTACCAGTGCTGAGTCTAATTGGGCTTTTGACTGCTTTTATCCCTGTTTCCTCCAAAAATTCCCCAAGTGAAGGCAGGTAGAATTTTGGTGGGGGGGAATACACAATAAAAGATATTAGTATACATTTGAGTAAAATCCAATGCATGTGAAAAATTGAATATAAAAGGAGAGAATTGCACAAGGATATTAGGATGGTCATCTAATGTCAAAATCATTATTAAAAAAAAAACAATTTAAGGAGGCTGGGAAGGTGGCTCAGTGGTAGATTGCTTGCCTTGCATGCATGAGGCCCTGGGTTCAATTCCTCAGCACCACATAAGCAGAAAAAGTTGGAAGTGGCACTGTGGTTCAAGTGGTAGAGCACTAGTCTTTAGCTGAAGAGCTGAGGGATAGCACCCAGACCCAAAGTCCAGGCCCCACAACCAACAGGAAAAAAAAATCTAAAGAAAAAAAATCAAAGAGGACACCAGGAAATGGAAAGACCCACCATATTCATGGATAGGTAGAATCAATATTGTGAAAATGGCCATACTGCCAAAAATGATATATACATTCAATTCAATAAATCCCAATGACATACATAACTGAAATAAAGAAAACAATCTAAAAATTCATAGGGAACAAGAGACCTAGAATAGCCAAAGCAATTCCAGGCAAAAGAAGCAATGCAGGTAGTATCACAACACCAGATTTCAAACTCTACTACAGAAAATAATAAGAAAAACAGCTTGGTATTGGCACAAAGATAGACCCGAAGATCACTGGAACAGATTAGAAGACTCAGAAATACAACCACATACTTACAATCATCTGATATTGGACAAAGGAGCAACAGACATACAGTGGGAAAAAGCATAGTCTCTTCAACAATTGGTGTTGGGAAAACCGGGCAACCATGTGCAGAAAACTAAAAGTGGATCCCTCCTTGTCACAATGCACTAACATCAACTCAAAATGGACTGAAGACCTTAACACCAGACCTAAAACTCTGAAACTACTGCAAGAGAAAATAAGAGAGACATTAGAACCTATAGGTAACAAGAAGAAACTTCCTGAAACTTCCCAGGGGGGCACAACTGATAGGAGAAAGATTTGACAAACGGGACTACATTAAAATAAAATGTTTCTGCACAGCTAAGGACATAGCTACTAAACTAGAAAGACAGCCAACCAATTGGGAAAAGATCTTAACCAGCAATACATCAGACGAGGGCCTAATATCCAAATATACAAAGAGCTCAAGAAACTAATCACTCCCAAGCCTAATAAACCAATCACTAAATGGGCAAGGGAGCTAAGGAGAGACTTCTCAGAAGAAGATGCAGGAATAGCAAACAAACACAAGAGGAAATGCTCATCATCCCTGGCCATAAAGAAAATGCAAACCAAAACATCTGTGAGATACCATCTTACCACAGGTGAACTGTCCAATAATTTTAACTCTGGCAACAACGAATGCTGGCAGAGATGTGAAGAAAAAGGAACCCCACTGCATTGCTGGTGGGAATGTAAACTAATACAATCACTCTGGAAAGAAATCTGGAGGTTCCTCAAAAGACCTAAACATACACCTTCCCAATGACCCACTCATACCACTCTAGGCATCTATGCTGAGCATCATGGACCAGAATATTACAAGGACACCTACACATCCATGGTCATTGTCACACTATTCACAATAGCCAAGATATGGAAACAACCCACTTGCCTCACAATAGAAGAATGGATCAAAAATGTGATACTTATATACAGTGGAATTTTACACAGCCATTAGAAAGTATAAAATAATGTCATTCGCAGGGAAATGGATGGAACTAGAACAAGTCATGTTAAATGAAGTAAGCCATGATTAGAGAGACAAACGGCATATATTCTCCCTGTTATGAGGAAGTCAGACTTAAAACACAATGGGGCATGTCAAATTATACAGAATTCTAGAAACTCACATATAGGGAGACCAAAAGATGATAAACTTATGAGAAAATCACCTATTTGTAATACCCAAGCACCTCTTCAACTATATATAAAATAATATACATACTGAAATAAACTCCAAAGATATGGAAACAAAAGACCTTTTTCTTAATTTGCTTTTTCATTTTCTGATGACTGTATTCTTTACCTCATATATGATGTACTCACATGCACATCTGAGGGAAGGTTGGGGGGCACAAAATCAGTGGAAAATGGGTAAATAAATGCAGCAGCAAAGCTCACTAGCCGCACTGCACATTGGTGATAGGGAAACATACAACTCGTGGCTGGAGATGGAAGGGAAGTAATGGAAAAGAATGAGGGAACAGATGATACTATTCATAAAGAAGGAAAGGTACTTATTAATTGACGTATGTAAAGGTAACCTGCTGTATTTCACCTCTAAAACAACAATAAAGCAATTTTTTTAAAAAAAAGAATTATTTAGAGCTGGACATTGTTGGCTTACCTCAGCTACTCACTCAAGAGTCTGAGAGATGAGGATTATAGTTTGAAGACAGCTGGGGCAGAAAAGCCCATGAGATTCTTACCTCCAATTAACTACTAAAAGGCTGGAAGTGGGGCTGTGGCTCCAATTGTAGAGTATCATCAGCCTTGACCCAAAAGCCAAGCAATAGCACCAAGCCCTGAATTCCATCCCCCGTACTGACAAACACAAACTAAAAAGGCAGCAGTAGGCACCAGTGCTCTTTCGTGCAAATACATACTTGCTGTGCAACAAATTAGTATGAACCAATGTGTTTAAAGAATGGGATATGACAGGAAATATCCAAAATAATACTGGAAATAAAGAGCTCACTGGTTGGCAACCAAGCTCCAGTAAATGAGCCTATTGGGAAGATTTCATAGTCACAATTATATGCATATTCAGAAAATATCTGAGGCAATTCTTAAGTTTGTACTGAATTTTAAGATACTTACTGGTAAGAAAGGAAGATAAAAGCAAAATCATATGTGCCCTAAGTTTTGAAAAAGTTCTCCAACTCAGAGTCTATGTGCACACAGAGGCTGTTTCTATTTTACTATCTTACCCAGTAAGCACAAAAAAAAATCTCTTCAGATAAAAGATTCTCTTTAGATAAAACAACACACACCAGTTGAATGAGAAAAGAACATATTCCATTCAAATGGCAACCAAAATATATCAGATAGGACAGAATGGAAGTCATTGTGTCAAAAGAAATAAAGGCAATTACATAATAATAATGGAACAATTCAGCAGCAATTATAGTAATTACAAATATATATATATATATATATATATTCTCCCTTTAGTGTGTGTTTGTATCTGTCTCTTTCTCTCCCTCTCTCTCTCTCTCTCTCTCTCTGTGTGTGTGTGTGTGTGTGTGTGTGTGTGTGTGTGTGTAGAATTGAGATATCTGATTAGAGGAATTGGTAATTGACAAACCATAAACTGAAGGTGTCAATACTTTGTTACTGGAAAGAAAATCAATTAAGAAAAACAGACTGGAATTATAGACAAAATAGACTGTGCATATACACTCACACATCATATGTGTATATGTGTGTGTGTGTCATTCCTCCTGCCATAAACTAAATGTTTTCCTCAAGAAATTCATGTGTTGAAATTCATGTGTTGAAACATAATTCCCAGTGTAAAGGTATTTGAAGGTGGGGCCTTTGGTATGTAAATAAGTAAGGAGGTATAGCTGTAGTGAATGACATTGCTATCCTTATTATTTTAAAAAGACTGTTTTGACAAAGGAATAGATTAGAAGAGCAAAAAGTAAATCCACATACCTGTAAACATCTGATATTTTTTATAACTGAGCCCAAAAAAGAAGAAAAGAAAAGGAAGCCACAAAAATACAACATAAAACTTACTGGATGTAGTAAAGATGTACCAAGAAGAAAGTTGGTAGTGTTAAACAGATTTATAAAGAAATATCTGAATTAAACAATACCTTATAGAACAAGATAAAGGATTAAATTCAACGTTGTAAGGAAGAAAATAACAATATGAATAATAGGAAATAAAGAAGGCAAGAACAGAAGTCAGCAAATAGAAGACAGAAATAAAATAAGGCAAATCAATGAAACTGCGTTAGATTATTAAAAGATAAAAACAAATTCTAGTTAACTAATAAAATTAGGTGGTCAATAGAAAAAGAAAGGACTCAAAATCAGTAATAAAAAGGATACATTATAACCATTATTAAAAGCAGAAGAGAGCTGGGTGCTGGTGGCTCACACCTGTAATCCTAGCTACTCAGGAGGCTGAGATCTGAGGATCATGGTTCAAAGCCAGTCTGGGCAGGAAAGACTGTGAGACTCCTACCTCCAATGAACCACCAGAAAAAAACGGAAGTGGCGCTGTAGCTCAAGTGGTAGAGCGCTCGCCTTGAGCTGAAGAGCTGAGGGACAGCGCCCAGGCCCAGAGTTCAGGCCCCACGACCGACCAAAAAAAAAAAAGGCAAAAGAGATCATGAAAGACAACTTTGAATAATTATGAACCCTAAAACTGGTGACCTAAAAGAAATTGATAAATTCTTATAAGGATACTATGTGTGGTAACAATGTCTACAATCTCAGCTATTTGGTGAATAGAGAATTGCAATTTGAATAAGGCTTAGCTAAAGAAGTTAGTGTGGGGCTGGGAAGTTGGCTCAGTGGTAGAGTGCTTGCCTTGCATGCCTGAGGCCCTGGGTTCGATTCCTCAGCACCATATAAGCAAAAAGAAAAAAGCCGGAAATGGTGCTGTGGCTCAAGTGGTAGAGCACTAGCCTTGAGCTGAAGAGCTGAGGGACAGCGCCCAGGCCCAGAGTTCAGGCCCCACGACCGGACCCAAAAAAAAAAAAGTAAAAAAAAAAAATGCTGGGTGCTGGTGGCTCACGCCTGTAATCCTAGCTACTCAGAAGGCTGAGATCTGAGGATCGCGGTTCAAAGCCAGCCCGGGCAGGAGAGACCGTGAGACTCCTATCTCCAATAAACCACCAGAAAACCGGAAGTGGCGCTGTAGCTCAAGTGGTAGAGAGCTCGCTCGCTTTGAGCTGAAGAGCTGAGGGACAGCGCCCAGGCCCAGAGTTCAAGCCCCACGACCGACCGACAAAAAAAAAAAAAGAAGTTAGTGTGATCCTAGCTCAACCAGTAAGTAGAATGTAGTATTATATACCTATAATTTAAGCTTGGTGGGAGGACTGTAGTCCAGGCTATGTTAAGGGAAAAAAAACATAAGAACCAATGGTGTGGGGGAAGTCAAGGGAAAAGGGGCTAGATAAATGAAGAGATAAAGGTTGGGTGAATACAGTCATAATATTAAATGTGTATATATGAAAAGGAAGCCAGGCAATTTGAGGGAATAGTATGGATTGGATTGTTAAGAAATGGGAGAGAATGATGGAAGTAGTAACATTGACCTTGATGCATTGTACTCATAATCTGACTTGTGAAAATGAAACCCCGTAGCTGGGCATCAGTGGTTTATACCTGTAATCCTAGCCACTCAGGAGGCTGAGATATGACGATTTCAGTTTGAAGCCAGCACAAGAAAGTCCATAAGACTATTATCTCCCATTAACCACAAGAAAAGCGGGAACTGGAGCTGTGGCTCAAGTGATAGCATGTGAGTCCTGAGCAAAAAAGCTCAGAGAGAGTGCCCAGGTCCTGAGCCTTAGGACTGGTTCACATACACACAAAACAGTATAAGTACTGGAAAATAAATAAATGAATGAATAAAAAGAAAAAAAATTTATGTATTGTACTCAAACTGAGATGTTGAATTGAAATCCCTTTGTATTCTGATTAAAGATTTTAAAAAATAACTTAAAATAAGGGGGCTGTTGGTGTAGCTCAAATAGAATAGCAAGTATAATGCCTCAGTTGAAATTCCAGCTTCTCAGAAAGAATTCCTAAAAGGATCTTACCAAACTTGAACCAAACAGGAACTACAAATCAAAATACACTAAAAACAAATAATGAGATGGAATCTGGGATTATAATCCTCCCCAAATCTCTGGATCATATGGAATCATAGGTAAATACTGCCAAATATTTAAGGAAAAATTAGTACTAATCTTTCCTAAACTTTCTCAAAAAATACAAGAAAGAACACTTTGAAATTGATTAGAAGATCAAGTGTATCCTTATACTAAAGCCAGACAAAACAGTATTAAAAAACTACAAATATCCTTGAACATATACACATCAATAAAATATTAGAACACCATTAACCCCCCAAAACCTACTAACTAAATGAAAAGCCTATTATAAGGATTATGTACTCTTAAAAGCCAGGCACCGGTAGATCACACTTGTAATCACAGCTACTTGGGAATTTGAGATCTGAGGATCGAGATTTGAAGCCAGCTTGGGCAAGAAGTCTGTGGGAACCTCATCTCCAATTAACCACCAAAAAAGTCAGAAGTAGAGCTATGGCTCAAGAGGTAAAGTGCTATCCTTGAGCAAAAAAGCTCAGGGAAAGTGCCCAGGTCTTGAATTTAAAGCCCCAGAATGGGCAGGAAAAAAAGATTATATACTCTTTCTAACGTGAATATATCTCTGGAATGTAAGGATGGTTCAATGTATATACATCAATTAATATTACAGACCACATTAACAAAATAAAGGCAAGAAATAATATGAAAAAAGTTCCAAGAGATGCAGAAAAAAACCTTTGGAAAGAAATTAAAACATCTTTTCATCATAAAGAAATTAAGCACCCTTTCATTATAAAGACATACAACAAATTAGTTATAGAAGAAACATACCTTAACACAATGCAGGCCATGTTTGAAAAACTCACAGCTAACAATGTACTTATTGTTGAAAAACTGAAAACTCTTCCTGTAAGATCTGAATACAGTAAGGACATTCTTTCTCACCACTTGCACTCAATATAGTACTGGAAATCAAACAATGAGGCAAGGAAAGAAAATAAAAAAGCCATCAAAATTAGGAGAAGGGAATGGAATAAAATGATCTATTTTCAGATTATGTGTTCTTATCTACAGAAAACATTTACGAAACCACAAAATAACCTAAATAAATCCAATAAAATTTCAGGATACAAAATCAACATTCAAGTTTTAGTTGCATGTTTCAGTACATTAACAATCCACAAAGAAAATTAATGAGAGGATTCCAGTTGACACATGTTTTTGTTTGCCTTGCCTGTCTGGGGCTTGAATTCAGGGTCTCTGGGCACTCAAGGCTAGTGCTCTACCACATGAAACATGGCGCCACTTCTGGCCTTTTGGTGGCAAATTGGACAAAAGCCTGCCCAGGTTGGCTTCAAATTGTGAACCTAAGATATCAGCCTTTAAAGTAGCTAGGATTATAGCCATGAGCCACTGGTGTTGGGCTCAGTTAAAACATGTTTAAAAACAGCAAAATACCAAAGACGTGATGAATGTGTATGTTTTATATGTCTATATCAGATTTGTTCTTTATAATTAGTTTTCTTGCAGCTCATGCCCAAATCCTTTCTGGCTTTTCTTTGTACATGGAGACTGGGACTAGCTATGCTCATTGGCAGACGCCATACCACCAGAGTCACGCCTCTAACCTCATACATGTAAACCTAGGTATTTAAGAGACAGAAATCTGAGGATTGCAGTTCAGAGACAGCCTGGGCAGGAAAGTTCATGAGACTCTTAGCTCCAATTAATCAGCAAAAAGCCAGAAATGGAACTGTGGTTCAAGTGGTAGAGCACCAGACTTGATCTAGAAAGGTGAGAGAGAGCACCCAGGCCCTGAGTTCAAGCTGCAATACTGGCAAAAATAATTTTCTATTTGTCTCCATGCATATCCTCCACCGGCTCTGCCTTGAAACACCAGGGTCTTTTTCTTCTATTCCATAGCCTGCCCATAGGCCTGCCCATTTCAACAGTGCTTCAGCTTTTCATAGGCAATCCTCTAGACAGCCCTATTCATATAAGGGTCCTCTTCATACAGACAGACTTCTGGGTAACATATTTATTATACAGTCTATTTTATTTCTATTGGTACGCTTTCGGCTATCCCCACCCATGGCTTTTTCCCCATTGGGCAAGTCAAACAATTACATAAATTGTCTCATCCAACCTACCTGAAAGTACGTGGGTGAGTCGAGGTTGCTTCTCTCTCGCCGTCACCCGCGTATTGCACTGGTGGCGCCCTAATATTTTTCCCTCTTCTATAGTTAATAGTTTTTCTCTTCTCTCGTGGCCGTCTTCTGTTCAGTTCTGCCACAACAGAATCCTCATCTTCAAGGTAGGCTTTTGGAGATTATTACCTATGCCTTGGGCCCAGCTCCCTAATACGAGCAGCCCTTTAGAAGTTTGCAACTTTGGGGACTGGGAAGGTGGCTCAGTGGTAGAGCGCTTGCCTTGCATGCTTGAGGCCCTGGGTTTGATTCCTCAGCACCACATAAGCAAAAAAAAAAAAAGCCGGAAGTGGCGCTGTGGCTCAAGTGGTAGAGCGCTAGCCTTGAGCTGAATTGCTGAGGGACAGCGTTCTCAGAGTTCAAGCCCCATGACTGGCAAAAAAAAAAAAAGTTTACAACTTTTTTTTAGCCGAGCAATTCTACTGGACTACATTCAATAATTCTACAAATAATGTATTCTTTGCAAAGGGTGCATAGTATTCCTTAACCTATCTCCCTTATTTCCATTTTAGTGCCCGTCCTGGGGTTTGAACAGAGCCGTGAGCGCTGCCCCTGAGTTTTTGCACTCAAGCCTGGCACTCTACCACTTGGCCACAGCTCCTTTCCCAGCTTTTTTTTTTAATGTTTAATTGGACATAAGAGTCTCATGGACTATCCTATGTGGGCTGGCCTCGAGCCACAATCCTCAGATATTAGACGCTTGAGTAGCTAGGATTATGGGTGTGAGCCACTATCATGCTGCTTATTTCACCTATTTCTATACCGACATATATGTAGTGCTTTTTTCAGCATCCAACCAATACTATGTGCAATATTTCCAAATATTTTCTAGGACAAACTAGAAGAGAAAATTGCTGAATTAGCGTCCAGAAAACCAGAACTGGTGCTGTGTCTCAAGCAGTAGAGTACTACCCATAAACAAAAAAAAGCACAGAGACAGCACCCAGGCCCACAGTTCTAGCCAGGGCCAGCAAAATAATAATAATAATAATAATAATATTGTGCTGTACATGTCACAAAATTTAAATGAAGGCATATGATATATATTTCTTTGTAACTTTTCTTTCAAAATTATATATATATATATATTCTCTCTTTTTTGTTGTTCGTGGGGCTTGAACTCAGGGCCTGGGTGCTGTCCCTGAGCCTCTTTGTGCTCAAGGCAGCACTCTAGCACTTGAGTTATATCTTCACTTCTGGCTTTTGGGTGGCTAATTGGAGATAAGAGTCTCAGGGGAACTTTCTGCCTGGGGTTGGCTTTGAACCGCAATCCTAAGATCTCAGCCTCCTGAGTAGGTGTGAGATATGGGCACCTGGACAAAATTCCATTTTTGATACGTGTTGAAATATGTGTTGATATGTGATGAAATGTGTAGCTTGCCATTCTAACATTCATGTAATCCATTATAATGATTATGCCCTATTTTATCATTTTGCCTGCTAAACATAATTAACTTGGATTTTACATTTCTGTTGTGTTTTCATTTAAAATAGGATTGTTCCTCATATATTTTTCAGTGTACACACATGCAGTCATCTCACTTTTGTGTGTGTGTGTGCCTGTGCTGGGGCTTGAACTCAGGGCTTGTGTGCTGTCCTTGAGCTTTTTTGCTCAAGGCAAGATGTCTATTACTTGAGCCAAAGCTCCAGTTCTGGCTTTACTGGGGCTTAACTGGACATACAGTCTCACAGACTGTCCTGCCCAGGCTGGCTTTGAACCATGATCCTCAAAAACCTCCTGAGTTGCTAGGATCACAGATGGGAGCCACTGGTGCTCAGCCAATCTTTCTTTAATATATAACTAAAAGTACTAATCTCAGATTCTATGTTTTAGATATTTTTATATTTACTATCATTAATAGGATGTTTAATATTACCTTATTTCTTATTTAGATTTAATTTCGGTGGTATTTTTACTGAAGTTGAGCATCACTTGCATTTTTATTGGCCACTAATTTTTTTCTTAAACAGACCTTTTTAATATTCTTTACCTATTATTTTACTATGTGTGTTCTTTTCTCATTGATATGGCAAAATTCCTTATGTATTCTTGTTCAGGTGTCTTACAAACATTTCTCTAGCATGGAGTAGCTTGTTTTTACACTTTGTTTAACTCTGTGTGTGTGTGTGTGCATTTAAGTATCCATGATTTTTTTTTGCCAGTCCTGAGGCTTGAACTCTGGGACTGGGTGCTATTCTTGAGCTTCTTTTGCTCAAGGCTAGCATTCTACCACTTAAACCACAGTGACACTTCTTTTTTTTTCTGTGATTAATTGGAGCTGAGAGTCTCACAGACTTTCTTGCTTGGGCTGGCATCAAACCAACATCTTCAGATCTCAGCCACCTGAGCATCTAGGATTATGGGTATGAGCCATTGGTACCCAGCAATCCATGATTTAAAAAATGTGCTGGTCTTGAGTCTTGAACTCACTATTCCTGAGCTGTTTTGCTTGAGGCTAGGGCTGTACCACTTGTCTACTCTGGCTTTTTTTTTGTGGGGAGAGGACCTGATCCTGGGGCTTGAACTCAGGGGGCCTTAGTGCTGTCCCTAAGCCTCTGTGTGCTCAATGCTAGTACTCTACCACTTGAGCTACAGCACCACTTCCAGCTTTTTCTGAGTAGTTCATTAGAGATGAGTCTTGGGAACTTTTCTGCTCAGATTCACATCGAACCATGATCCTCAGCTCTCAGCCTCCCAAATAGCTAGGATTACAGGGTGTAGGCCACAACTGCCAGGCTGATTTTTAAATTTTATATAATCTACCATTTTGTATTTGAAATCCTTCCTGGAGGCTAGGATATAACATTTGTTTCTTTGTATTCTAAAAATAAGTCCAATTTTGATTTGCAAATTAATGTCATTCACTCAGCTAATATCTATTGAGCTAAACATTTTTCTAGGTTCTAGGTAAACTACATAAACTAAAAAATAACTGGGCGCCGGTGGCTCATGCCTGTAATGCTAGCTACTCAGGAGGCTGAGATCTGAGAATCGAGGTTCAAAGCCAGCCTGGGCAGAAAAGTCTATGAGACTTGTATTTCCAATTAACTTCCCCACCAAATAAATAAATAAATAAATAAATAAAGTCAGATAGCTTGTTAAGGAGTAAGTGATAAAGAGCAAGAGTACTGCAAGTAGGATTTGTTTCTTTAGTATATTGTTTCTTTGGCCTTTTTTATTTCCTTCTGTTAATGATCATCTTAATTATACTACATCTTTCTAATAATTCTAGCTACCTTTGAAGAAAAATCTTTTCACTGTACCTTCTGTATCTTTAGGTGGGTGTCTCAGGGCTCTTTTTTGCAATATAATACTGAGGAACAACTTGAAAAAGTTTTGATTTAATATTCCTTCTGAGATTTTTATTGAAATACTTAACTTTAAGAGTAGAATGCAAAATCTTGAGTTTTATATTAAGTTTCCTAATAGGTAAATATAGTATATCTCTTCATGTATTATGTTTATGTCTTCTGTCTTTATTTTGGTGTGTGTGTGTGTGTGTGTGTGTGTGTGTGTGTGTGTGTGTGTGTGTGTGTGTACTCACGCTGCTACTAGGGCTTGAATTCAAAACCTAGTATTCTCATTTGGCTTTTTCTCTCAAGGGTCACTCTGTACCATCTCAGCCACAGTTCTACTTTCTTACTTTTTTAGACTTTTACTGTCTGGGATAGTCTGGGCTGACTTTTACTGTCTCCAGTTCAAGCTCCAGGATCAGCTTGACTGGGACTTTTTTACTGTCATCCTGAGATGAGATTTCAGCCTCCTGAATAGCTAACATTACAAGCATAAGTCACCATCACCGTCTCATCTTTTTTTTTTTCCCCTGAGAGTCAGGCTTTCAGCTTGTGTGTGTGTGTGCGTGCGTGTGTGTGTGCGTGCGTGCGTGTGTGTGTGTGTGTGTGTGCGCGCGCGCGCATGCACGCACGCACGCCAGTCCTGGGACTTGAACTCAGAGTCTGGCTGATGTCTCTGAGCTTTTTGCTCAAGGCTAGCTTTCTACCACTTGAGCCACAGTTCCACTTTCTGCTGTTTTTGGTGGCTAATTGGAGATGGTTAATTAGAGATCAGAGTCAACATGGACTTTCCTGCTCTGATGGTTTGGAACTGCACTCCTCACCTCTCAGTCTCCTGAGTAGCTAGTATTATAGGCAGGAGCCACTGGTACCTGCTTTGCCTTTAGCTTTTTAAGCAGGCCTGCTACTTCAGCCCTGTTTTATGTCTTTTAATAAGGTTTCCCACATGTCTGGTCAAAGATATAATTTTTGCTTTTGTTGGGTTTACTATTGTTTGTAGAAAACATTATTTGTGTTTTGTTGGCTTTGCTACCTTTTAAAATAAAAAACATTATTTTATTTGAAGTGTTAACTTTACAATAAAATCATTCATTTATGGATACAAATGAAATGCCACTGCATTATTTCTCACCTGTTATAGCACACTGTATTTGCAATTTGGGGGTTTGGAATATGTCATAGTTCTCATTCTTTTTTTTTTTTTTGCCAGTCCTGGAGCTTGAACTCAGGACCTGGGCACTGTCCCTGAACCTCTTTGTGTTCAAGGCTAATACTCTACCACTTGAGCCAAAGCACCACTTCCAGCTTTATCTGAGTAACTCATTGGAGATAAGAGTTTCACGGACTTTTCTGCCTGGGCTGGCTTGGGACCACGATCCTCAGGTCTCAGCCTCCTGATTAGCTAGGATTACAGATGTGAGCTACTGGCACCAGCACCTGGCCATAGTTCTCATTCTGAACTCTTGTTTTTTTCCTTTTTTGTGCTAGTCCTGGGGCTTGAACTTGGGCATAGGTGGTTTCCCTGAGCTCTTTTGCTTAAGGCTAGTACTCTACCCCTTGAGTCATAGCTCAACTTCTGGCTTTTTTGGTAACTGGAGATAAGAATATTACAGACCTTTCTGCCTGGGCTGGCTTCAAAATGTCATCCTCAATCTCACCCTCCTGAGTAGCTAGGACAATAGGCATGAGCCACCAGTGCCCTGCCTTGAGATTCTTCTCTCTGACCAATTACTAAAAAGCTAGAAGTGGAGATGTGGGTCAAGTGATATAAACTGCTAGCCTTGAGCAAAAATACTCTTGGACAATGCCCATACCCTGAGCCCTGAGGTCAATAACTGGGACCAGGTGCAAACACACACACACACACACACACACACACACACACACACACACACACACACACCTCCATTTTGAATTTATACTATATTTTCTTTCTTCATCTATACTTACATAATTTCACTATTGAGAATACTGCTGCAGTTGTGCACCAGTGGCTCACACCTGTAATCCTAGCTACTCAGGAGCCTGAGATCTGAGGATCACAGTTTGAAGTCAGACCAGGCAGGAAAGAGGGTGAGACTCTCATCTCCATTTAAATCACAGAAAAAGCTGGAAGTGGTATTATAGTTCAAGACGTAGTGTATTAACCTCAAGCAAAAGGAATTTAGGACACACAGTGCCCAAGCCGAGTTCAAGGCCCAGAATCCCCCCCCCCAGCAAAAAAAAATTACTGCTGCATGAGTGTAAAGTATCTCTATAGTAAACTGATTTTTATTCTTTTAGGTGTATACATTGAAGTATGGCAGTTCTAGTTTCTAATTTTTTGAGATATCTCCACACTTATTTCCATAGTGACTAGACTAATAGTCCATTCCTAACAGCAGTGTGAAAAAGGGCTTCTTATCCCATACTTGCATCTATGCCAGTTTTTGCCATTACTTGTTTACTTTGGAGCAGGTAACATTTTTTCTTTCTTTTTTCTTTTTTTCTTTTGGGGGTGGGGTTGTGGGGCTTGAACTCTGGGCCTGGGCGCTGTCCCTCAGCTCTTCAGCTCAAGGCTAGCGCTCTACCACTTGAGCCACAGCGCCACTTCCGGCTTTTTTCTTTTTGCTTATGTGGTGCTGAGGAATCAAACCCAGGGCCTCAGGCATGCAAGGCAAGCACTCTACCACTGAGCCACCTTTCCAGCCCCTATTTTTCTTTTTTATTAACATATATTAATTGCCCAATAGGATTTATTGTGAGAGTTCCATGTATGCATGTAACTCACTTTGATCAAATTCACTCCCTCTATTACTCTTTCTTATTCCTCTCCTCTTTTTTATAAAACAATTTTAATACTCAATTTCATACATGTATATGAGGTACTTTGATCATATTCACCTTCCTTCATACCTTCTTCTCACCCTCTTCCCTCCTTCTTGATCCCACATCTGAATGGTCACATTATTTTACATTCATGTCATTCATTTTATTTTTAGGTCTAGATTTTGTATGTTCTCTCTCATAGAGAGAACATATGGTGATTGTAGTTTTCATTCTGGATATGTTATGGCAATCAACATAATTTCATTTTTTTCATGGTAAATAATACTCTATTGTATATATATATATATATATATATATATATATATATATATATATACACACACACATTTTTAATCCATTCTCCAGGTGATGTATACCTAGGCTGATGCTGTAGTTTGGCTATTATGAATAGTTCTTTAAATATGGGCATGCATGTATCTCTTGCATGCAGACTTACAAATCTTTCTATTTAGCTTTTCAGAGCTGAGCTGAGGACTGAAATCAAGGCCTTACACTTGCTTGGCAAGTACTCCTCCACTGTGATAAATCCCCAACCCCCATACTCTTCTCTCTCTATATATGTGCAAGAGTGGATTATACGGGAGGTCTATTTTAATTTGGGATTTTAAAAAGAACTTTCCATATTGACTTTCATAGTGGTTACACTAATTCATATTCCCATCTGCTAAACTTCTTTCGAGAAGGCTCAGCATCCCTCTCTGTGGCAGAGCCAGTTTTTCAATCAACACACTGTATTAAGGTCTCAGAAAAATCCAAATAAAACAGTTCGGAAAATTCTTCCAAGAAAGTAAAATGCATTTGGATCTTCATCTTCTCCAAATTACACAGCCAAGTTTGAGTCAAACAAGGTTGCAATCACCAGTGTCATTGTCATACTATATGTATACCAGGGGCTCAGTGCTTGTGCTCTGCTTTTTATCCTTTAGTCTTGTTATCAGTAATTAAACTATCTCTAACATAACCTATCTAAGCATCAACATATGCAGTTGCCTCACTGTATGTTTTAAAATCTTCTCTACAGCTATGCACAAGCACCTGAAGTCTGTATCTCAATAGCTATTGAACAAAATTTGAGTATCTCAGTGGCATCTTTTATTTGAAATGATCCTGGAAATACTAAACTGAGCACTGATGACCCAAGCCTGTAATCCTAGCAATGACTGAGATCTTAGCACTGAGGTTCAAAGCCAGCCTAGGAAATAAACTCTGTGAGATTCTTATTTCCAGTTAACCTCCAAAAAGGCAGAAGTGGTGCTAGGAGGGTGATGGCCTCAGGCCTATAATCCTAGCTACTCAGGATGCTGAGATTTGAGTATTGCTGTTTGAAGCCAGCAGGGGAACAAAAGTCTGTGAGATTCATATCTCCAATTAAGCAGTACCAAGCTGGAAGGGGAGCTGTGGTTCAAGTAGTAGAACACTAGCCTTGAGCAAAAGAAGCTCAAGTACAGCACTCAGGTCCTGAGTTCAAGCCCCATGACTAGCACAAAAAATAAGTCAGGAGTGGAGGTGTGGCTCAAGTGGTAGAGTTCCAGCTTGGAGGGAAAAAGGCAAGCAAGAGTACAAAGCCCTGAGTTTAAGCTTCAGTACTGGTGTGAGCTCACATATGCACATATGTGCACACACACACACACACACACACACACACAAAAGAATCCTGGAAATGCTAAGGGGAGATTATTTCAAGTAAAAATATTTCAGAGATAGAAGCTATCTGTGGTTTTTCCAAAGTTCCAAGGGGCTTAGATGTCTCCAGCAACACTCCACTCATCATCTACCTCTCCTGATACTCAGTCTTTGGTGTTATGAAGTTTTATTCACTATGTCTAGGAGTAAATTGACTTTTATTTACCCTGTTCTGAGTTCTGGTCTGAGGACTTGAGTCTTCAAATCCGGGGAGTAATTAGTAATTTGTCTTGAGTTACTGATTCTTTGTCATTCTTTACACATGCTTTTGAAACTTCTATTAGATGACTGGGGCTTCTCCATATATATACCATTTTTCTTAATTATGCTTTTATAGTTTTATGACTATCCACTTATGCTAAATGGGTCTTTTGGTTCTATTATCTTCCAGTTCATCAATTTACTTTTTGGCTATATCCTATTATATTTTTAAAATTTTAGAAATATTTTCAGGGGGCTGGAAAGGTGGCTCAGTGTTTGCCTTGCATGCATGAGGCCCTGGGTTCAATTTCTCAGCACCCCATAAGCAAAAAGAAAAAAGCTGGAAATGGCACTATGGCTCAAGTGGTAGAGCACTAGCCTTGAGCTGAAGAGCTGAGGGACAGGGCCCAGGCCCAGAGTTCAAGCCCCACGACCTGACCCCCCCCAAAAAGAAATATTTTCAAAGTTTCACTCACTATCTCTCATCTCCGTTTCTTCCATCATACACATTCTGACATATTAGAGTATTTGAATATCCTGAACATATTTATTTTACTTTCCAGATGGTTCCATAATAGTATTGCTTTTTTGAATCAGTTCATGATCTAGTGGTCAATTTTTTTTTTTTGCCAGTCATGGGGACAGCTTGGGCATTGTCCCTTAGCTCTTCAACTCAAGGTTGTGTTCTACCACTTGAGCCACAGCGCCACTTCCAGCTTTTTCTGCTTTTGTGGTGCTGAGGAATCGAACCCAGGGCCTCATGCATGCAGGGCAAGCACTCTACCACTTAGCCACCTTCCCAGCCTTTATTTTTTTTTGTTAGCAAATTCCTTCATCTATTTTTGGATTTTGATTTTCAGCTTAATTTGAGTGAAAAGTATACATTTATTCCTTTTTGTTTCATTCATCAGTTTATGCCTCCACTTCCCCTTCTGAAATATTTTGTTGTTTCTTTCCAATACTTTAGGCTGCTTCCTTACACTAGCAGATCTCATTATGAGACTTCTGAGACTTCTGAGTCTTCTTGATGTCTCTGGGGAGATCCCAGAACTTTAGAACCATTCATCCCAGTTTGAGTGGACAATTTTAGCTCTCTCCTCTTGCCAACTTTCATTCATTAGTTCCCTGTGATGATTAGTCCTTAGTGTCAACTTGATCTGTTTGAGAAGCATCTATGAAAATCTGTAAAGAAACTGTAACCTCTCTATACAGTATTTTTATAATAAAAAAGTACAAAAAAAGAAAAAAGAAAATCTGTAAAGCCTGCTTCTGAGTATGTCTGTTGAATTTTCAGAAAGGATTCCAAGGGGGAAGATCTACACTGAATGTGAGTGGTATTATTCCATAGGCTGGATGCTCATACTGAATAAAATGGGGAAAGTAGAAAGCCGTGAGCACAGACATTCTCTCCTGCTTCTTAACTACTACAAGATGAGTCTGCCATGATGGATTTAAACAGTGAGCCCACATAAATCTTTCCCCTCTTAAGATGTTTTGTTCCGGTATTAGGTCACAGTGAAAAAACTCTTAACACAGAAAATGGGTACTAAGATTGAGGTTGTTGCTGTGACTGCCTGACCACATGGATCCAAAGCCTTTGGAATTAATTTATGAAAGACATTTGTAAAAAGTTGGAAAAGAATCTAGAGAAAGCCAACAATGTTGTAAGCAGAGCTTACTGGTGATGTACAAGGAGACTCAGAAGACCAAAGTGTGGATAGAAATATAGATGGTGGGCTGGGAATGTGGCTTAGAGTACTTGCCTAGCATGCATGAAGCCCTGGATTAGATTTCTCAGTATCACACAAACAGAAAAGGCTGGATAGTGGTGCTGTGGCTCAAGTGGTAGAGTGCTTGCCTTGATCAAAACAAAACAAAATAAGCTCAGGGACAGTACCCAGGCCCTGGGTACAAGCCCAGAACTGACAAAAAAACAAAAAACAACAAATGTAGAGAGTGAAGACTGATCATGAAGTTTCAGTTGGAAACATGAACTATAAAACTGTGTACCAGTAGCTTGTGCCTATAAGCCTAGCTACTCAGGAGGCTGAGAGGTGATGTGGTTCAAAGCCAGCCTACGCAGGAAAGTCTGTGAGACTGTTATCTCCAATTAATCACCAAAAAGCAACAAGTGCTGCTGTGGCTCAAGTGGTAGAGCACTAGCCTTAAGCAAAATAGGTCAGGGACAGTGCCTGGGCCCTGAGTTCAAGCCCCAGGACAGGCATCTAAAATAACTAAATAATCAAATAAATCAAATAAATTGAATTCATATAGCATGTTAAGGAATAAGTGCTATAGAGCAAGAGTTCTGAAAATTGGTTTTGTTTCTGTATGATATTGTTTCTTTGGCCTTTTTTTCTTCCTTCTGTTAATGAGTATCTTAATTATACTTTATCTTTCTAATAATTCTAGCTATCTTGGAAGAAAAATCTTTTCACTATACCTTCTGTAACTTTAGGTGTCTTAGGTCTCTTTATTGCTACAATACTGAGGATCAACTTGAAAGGGTCTTGATTTTATATTCCTTCTGAGATTTTGATTGAAATACTTAAAGAATAAACTGCAAAATCTTGAAATCTTTTGATACTGAGCTTCCTGATATATAAACATATCTCTTCATTTATTATGTTTATGTATTTTGTCTATTTTAGTGTGTGTGTGTGTGTGCGCGCGCGCGCACGTGCGTGCGTGTGTGCACGCGGGTACTGTACGGGGGTTTGAACTCAAGTCCTTGTATTCTTACTTGGCTTTCTCTTTCAAGGCTGTCCCTGTAGCACTTGAGCCACAGCTCTACTTCTGACTTTTATGGACTGTACTGTCTGGGCTGCCCATCTGAGTTCAAGCCCTAGGACTGGCACACACAAAAAAATTATACAGGAAATTGGACCAGAGGTCATTCCTGTTACATTCTGGCAAAGATCTTGTCTAAATTTTGTCTGTGCTCTAAGATTTTGTGAGAGGCTGAGTTTTAAGGATAAATTTGGTAGAAGAAATTTTGAAGCAGCCCAGAATTCAAACAGTGGTGGTCATTACAGACTGTTTTTAGCCTAGGTGACAATGAGTATTAAAAGCAAAAAGTAGAGAGGATTGTCGGATTGGTAGTGCTTGACTGTATTCCCAGAATTTAGAAGGCTAAAGCAGGAGGATGGAGAGCTCAGGGACAGCCTGGGCTACACAGCAAGTTTTAGGCCTGTCTGGGCCACATACAAAGACTCTTTCCTAAAAACACAAAACAGAAAAAAAAAGATGAAGGATCTGGAAAACAACAAATTTCCCCTAAAAATAAGCCCGAGCAAAAGTTGGGGCCAAGGAAATTGTGGCTGCTAAGAGATTAGGGCTATTAAATAGAAGCCAAGTGCTTTGCATCTGGACAATAGGAAAGATGCCTTGAGGGCATCTCAGGAATTGGCCAGGTCCCACCCATCTCAGGCAGAAAGGTTTTAACTCATTTGAAAGACTTTGTTTTGAGAAGAGAGCTTGGTGGGGGGGCAGGGCATCCCTAGGCAAGTGTTTCCTTGTGTTTACCTACTGAGGCACTCTGAGGCCCCTGCAGCTGTGATTCAAGTTCTGTGGTCCAAACCTCTGAAACGGTGAGCAAAAATAAGTATTTCCTCCCTTAAATGTTGTGCTCAGGCATTACGTTACTTGTGCTCAGGCATTACGTTACAGTGACAAAACTCTGCTAACACTCTCTCACTATCCCCTATCTTTGTCTAAAATGTTTGTGTTTGCTTCCTCCCAACACTTGAGGTTTCAATCCACTATGAGATCTCATAGACACAGTTCTGGGTTCCTAAGTTCATGATGTTCCTGGGGCTATCACAGATTTAGATATTATTTCGATAATCATATACTTAAAGCTACTGGGCTAGTTTCTTCTGTTGGTTGTAAGGTTTCTATCTGTGACTCTTTGCTTTCCTAGATGTGCAATTTGCTAGTCTTTCAACTTTTTTTCCTTCAGTGCTGGGGATTAAATTCAGGTTCTGGCAGTTGCTGGGCAAATGCTGTATTACTGAGCTACAACCCCAGCTCCAGTCTTTGTGTGTGTGTGTGTGTGTATGTGTGTGTGCGTGCGCGCGCGCGCGTGTGTGCTGGTGTGTGTGGGTACTGGGGCTTGAACTGAGGGTCCGTGCTCTTGCGTGGCTTTTTCACTGAAGGCTGGCGCTCTACCACTTGAGCCATCCCTCCACTTCCAATTTTCAATATTTTTAATGGTACGAATAATGGGTTTCATTATGACATTTCCACACGTGCCAGTGTTTGTTGTTTTTATTTATTAGCTATCACCATTCCGCTGGCTTAAACCCTGTTTTTCTTCTTCATATAGTCTTCCATTTAGGGTCATTTTTTTTCTTTCCTTGTTTTTATGTATCTATATTCCACATGTGAGAAATAGTATGCTGTGACTGTGTATGAGGGTGGTTGCATTTTAAAGTTTTTTTTAACCCCACAAACAAGGGTAAGCTCTCCTCGAGCCTCCTGACTTTTGGTCTCCTGCCCCTCCCCTCCCCCCAATTTCGAATTCCTGTCCATCAAGTCAGTGGCTTCAATTCCACTTAGCATTTTGTGTTTTTGGTCTAACAAAGTTGTGATTTTCCTCTATTTGAGCTTTATTATCTTGTATGGTTTATCTTTTTATAATTTATTTTTTATTATCTTTAAGTAGTTGTACAAAAGGTGTTTGAATTGAACATGTGAGTTTATGAGTACAATGCATCTTGATCAATGTCACCCTTTCGTCATTTTCCCCATCTCTTCCAACCACACCCATCCTCTCAATTGTCCTAGCTTCATTTTCACATATATACATTATTACAACTATGGTTTCTCTTCTGATTGTATAATTCTTTTGCTTTTACCTTTTCCGCTATGTAATTTTATTCCTTATTTTTATATATTTGGAGAAAAGAAAAGAGGGTTACCAAGGTATATGAAATTACTGGCTAAAATTTGATATATGTATATGACTTGTCCTGCTGAGATTAACAAATATATTATGAAACATGTACTGTATCTATGAGCCTAACTCCACACTCTGTACTCCTATTTGTTCCTGGAAGTTATTTAATCTTTATTGTAGAACAACTTGTCATTAGATTAAATAATATGATATTTGCCCCAGGATACAATCGTCTCGATAAAATTGTCACCCAACTTTATGCTTATTTTTGTTTCTGTTGTAGAGGCTCCTTCTACTTCCCAGACACCTGAAGTAAAGCCTTTGGAAAACATGCAGTAAGTGACAATGAACCAGGGGTTATTGACCCTCAGAGACTCTCAGAACCCTTGAAAAAAATATTTACAAATTGATGCTTTCTATATTTCAGGACTCCCAGTGCCTTGGAATAAGTAAAGTAAGTCGTTTGAGGTTTTTGAATTTATATTGCAGCTTACAAAATTAAGATGAAAATTGACTCTCAAGAGTATTACATGAAGCTGGGTGCCAGTGACTCATGCTTATAATCTTAGCCATTCAGGAGACTGAGATCTGAGGATCACCACTAGAAGCCAGCCTGGACAAGAAAGTCTGTGAGACTCTTATCTCCAATTAAGCAAGAAAAAGCCAGAAATAGCTTTGTGGCTCAAGTGGTAGATCGCTAGTTTTGAGCCAAAAAGATCAGGGACAGCACCCAGACCCTCATTCAGTTCAAGTCCCAGGACCAGCCACCCCTCCCACCCCAAAATAAACAACAACCTTATTATACTATATTTTCAGGCCCTAGACCCACATTCTTGGGTTTGTCCCAATATGCAAAATCAACAAACAAACCCACTCTAAACTAAATAAAAACAAGTTATTGTGAAGGACAAAAATGAAAAAATTCAGGCCCCATGACCAAAAAAGAAATGAAAAAAGTTTAATATGGGATGAATGCATCTTCCCTAAAAAGCCTAGCCTATAAGGCCATTTAAGGATTAATGAGTTAAATTACTGAGAATTCAATAAGCTTAAATAACAGTTGATGTTGTTGCTGTTGTTTGTATAATGATGCTTGTGGAAGAACGACTGTGGCATCTTGTCTGGAGTAAATTAGAACCTGCGAGGGGTCCTAATAGAGAAGTTGCTGTGACCTTTCAAGCTCTTATTTGCATTTGGTGGATTCTTTTGTGATAGTGTTTTTAATGTTTCCTCTGTAGTATTTTTAATGAAAACACATACTGTATAGCTGTGGAGTCTGAAACCTTCCTATTTTGTCTTTCAAACAAATTTCTTTGGCATGAACTTACTGGAAAGACAAGCTCTGGGGCTCTCAAGACCTTTCATAGTATAGCCTAATTTTGATCCTACTGTCTTTAAAATAATTCAGAATTCCGCCAGGTCCCTGGCTCAAACCTATCATCTTAGCTACACAGGAGGCTGAGATCTGAGTATTGCTGTTTGAAGCCAGCCTAAAGTTGGAAGTGGAGCTGTGACTCAAGTAGTGGAATACCAGCCTTGAACAAAAAAGGTAAGAACAGCCCCTGGGCCCTGAGTTCAAGCCCCTGTACTAGCACAAGAAGAAAATTTTAATTCAAAAAAAATCAGAACTCATTTTATGAGGTGGTGCTTTGGAGAAATTCTCAGCAGCTAGCTATTTGTCACAACAGGATTCAAGATTGGGTTCTAGCATGGGTAAGGAAGTAGCAGGCATATTTCTGATTGCTTCTATCTTATTTTAAAACTGTGGTACATTTGGAGGAGAATTAACCAGTATTTTCCTTAGAAAAGCTATTGCAGTCCAACAAAATAAGTATGAGGAAATGGGTATAGGGACAGAGTCAAGGAGAGAGAGTTAGTATATGAATTAAGGAAGGGTAGAGAAAGAATGCTGCCATAAAATTCAATGCATATCCTACAAAATTAAGAAAATAGTAGGGAGGGATAGGGTTGGGAGGAATGGGTGAGAATGGTGAAAAGGATGGTATTGATTAAGACATATTGCATTCATAAACTTCTTTGTTGAATGGCAACTCCATTGTACAAATTCTTAAAGTTAATAAAAGTATAATTGAGGGAAAAAAGAAAACTCAGGTTACATATGTTGCTGACTGCTCTAGATAGTACAGTGAATATAATCAGATGTAATGTGTATCAGGAAAGGCTGAGAAGGCTCAGGCTATGGATCTATATCTGTCCTACTTATTTGTGTATGTGGTCTTAACTAGTCTGTAAATGTCAGTTCCCATATCTATAATACTCTGTTATTTTACAGGACTGTCATAAAAAATCATTTGCAATCATCTATGAGAAAGCAATTGACAGAATTACAAAGGCATTTGGAAAATTAAGTGACTTCCACTATTGTTTGTTCTTTTGTTTGATATGTCAGTTAATAACCCTATATGCAAATCACTTTAGTCTTCACATAATCCAAAGTGTTTAGGACTTCTTCCAATCAAGGCTCAGAAAGCCCATGTAGAAACTTTCTCCTATTAGAATTCATTGTTTTTAGTTATTGTTTTGAGTTCTGATTCAGAAAGCCAAGTTTTTTCCAAGTCTGGTCATTGATCAGTGAGATATTGGTGTCCTTTTTCTCAGTACTTCTAGCTGCCCTGCTAATAAGTACTTTAGATGAGATACACTACAGTAAACAGTGCCTCAGCAAAGCTTTGACAAGAGCTTGAGAGATTCTTAGAAATCTTCTTCTACCTTTCTCTTCACTAAAGATGGACCTAAAGCTAAAGGATCGTGACTTCTGGTACAGTCTCCATGGGCAGGTTCCAGGGCTGCTGGACTGGGACATGGAGAATGAGTTTTTCCTGACTTGTACCACAGACCAGAGCCGCTCACCAGAGGACAGCCTCGCCAGATACAAAATCAGAGTAGTGAAGCCCCCAGAGATGCCTCAGCAGAGGAATCCTGTTCCTGCTGAAGATGACCCTCACTTTAATCCCAATTTGTGGGTATGGGTAAATCCCAACCAAGTGTGTCCTCTCAGAAACCAGCAGACTCCTCAAAGCCAGCAGATTTCCCAAAGCCAGCAGACACCTCAAAGCCAGCAGACTGCCAGAAGCCAGCAGAATCCCAAAGGCCAGCAGAATCCCAGAAGCCAGCAGAATACCAAAATCAAACATACTTCCTTACCCTCAACCAGTAACAAAAAACACACAGTCTAACTGCTCAACAAAATCAGTCCAGCCCTTCTACCAGCAAATTGAACTCAGAAGAGAAAGCTGAGACACTAAAGGACAAGTCTTCTGTGGTACTCAACCCTCCTGAACAAATGGATTGTTTCTAGAAGCAGAAACAACCAAATCAACAAGCTGGTGAATAGACTTCTCTCAACTATACCCACCTAATTGCCTCGGCATTAGTAAACAGCCTATCCACACTGGCTTCTATTACAACAGATCTACAATTTCACTCAAAGACATTTTACCTTTTACTGGAAGGCTTCAGAATGCGGGGGGGAAAACACTATTTGCCACAGCCTCTGCTTCCTAGGAAACTTTGGAAAGGAACCACTCACCCTTGAGGATGAGAGTGAAATAAAACCTCAATCTTGCCTCTGGAGACTCACTGAGGAGGATTACTGCGAATTTCAGGGGAATGCTCTTAGCTCCTGCTGGAGGGAGAGCATCCAGCAGTCCATGAGCCAGCCAGATTTGATGGCCTCCTCCTTTCACTTTTGACTGACAACTACTCACTGCCTTCCTTATTGTGCCTACCCATGCCCTGCTTGATCTTTGTTAGTCCCTAAGCCAACCTTGTCTGGTTGATGCTAGGCCCATCTTTGGTACTGTTAAAAAAAAGTAACAAGTAGGTACAGGTGGGTTGAATTCCAGGGAGGAATATAAGGAAAGTTGCATTTTGAAAAGAGGCAGAAAACCCTAGGAACAATGGCATAGAAGCTATAGAGAGAAGGGAGTCAGGAGAGAAAGGAATTCTGTTTACTGGGGCATATTCTCGAATGTGAAAGCAAATGGTGAAATAATAATGAGTGCAGCCTGTGGGCAACCTTTTGTGCCACCTGAAGATACATTTGCATGAAGGGAACTGGATTTGATGTTCAAAATGTAGAGACAAGTGCCCCCCTCTGCAATTTATCAGCTGTGCCTTTTAAAAAAATATCTCATTTTACCCTTCAGAGTCTCACATTTCTTTCTGTGGTACTGTACTTCTTAGCCTTGTTCTGTTGCCATTCAATTCCAGTATGACAAACAATTACAAGCTGGTACATTTAGTCTAGATATTGAAAACCTTAGAATTGTTCCTGTATTCACTTTGGGCCTGTTGATGACAAACCTATGTGTTTGTTTGTTTGTTTTGTAAATGGTTATTATAAAGGTGATATACAGAAGGTTTACTGTTTCATAAGTCAGGTAATGAGTACATTTCTTTTTGGACATTGTCACCTCTTCATTCTCTCCCAGTTTTTCCCTCCCATCTCCCTCCCCTCCCCACAAGTTGTATAGCTCATTTTCATCATTTTCACCATAGTTTCTTCTGAGAACCACTGCTGCATTTGTTCACCCTATCAAGCCTATGTTTTTTCTCTTTTTTCCCCCACCAAACCTTTATGGAGGAAATGCCCCATATGTCAAGATTAATCTTAGGTGCTTAGGATAGAGAGCCTGAACAATACCAGTGGAAAATAGATATTTGTAATGTAAATGTGATGGAATAGAGGTGTGAAGTTGCCATGGAAATGGGGAGATATTCTTCCCTGGAAAGACAAGGAATGCATTAAGAAGGAAGTGCTTTTTTGTGTGTGCTGAAGTTTTGATGAATAAATAAGAATTTGCTGAACAGATAAACTGGTGAATTAACATTATAGAGGCAACAGTGTGATCAAAGTGAATGGAAAATTTGGGGCAATGACATCTACTTTGCTACTTTAGGGCCTAGAGTGACAGTGAAAAAGGTAGTCGAAAGGCCATTTTTGTAATGTGCTTGTAGGCACTGGGGAACTAAGGCAAGTGATATATTGTGAAAAAACAAACCCTCAAGAATAATAAAGGTTTAAGTTTTTGTTTTTTTTAACTTCCAAATTCATATTTTCTATGCAAATAACTGCTTTAACAAGTTTAAGCACACAGCCTTTTTGCCTTCTGTGTTAGCATATTGTCAAGTGTATACTGAAATCTAGAAAATAGATTTTAAGTAACTATTTAGTTGCAAAACCTTTAATAACTGAAGTACAAAAAAGTCTGTTATATTAAAGCAGTTAATGCAACCAACTTGTAAAATAGCTGAAAGTTGGCATTTTAGTCACTTGTAACAGCTGATACTAAACTTTGCATAGTTTAACTTACAAAAGCAGCATGTTCAAATAAAGCTCTTTCAAAAAATAATGGCAAAGACTACTTTTGTATCATAGTGTTTCTGACCATATTGACAGAATACTTTGAAATCAGTGAAGTATTCTGGCTATACGTTGTTAATATATGCTTGCCAGTTTTCCAAAATTAACTGTTGTTAAGTTCTAAAATTAATGTTTAAAATGAACAAAACTCAACTGGGCACCCTATGACTCACATCTGTAATCCTAGCTACTCAGGAAGATGAAATCTAAGGATCACAGTTCAAAGACAGCCAAGGTAGGAAATTTTGTGAGACTCTTTATCTCCAATTAGCCACCAGAAAACTCAGAGTGGCACTGTGGCTCAAAGTGGAGTGAAAAAGCTCATGGACAGTGCCCAAGCCCTGAGTTCAAGCCCCACAACTAGCTCAAGGCTAGTGCTCTACCACTTGACCACAACCCCACTTCTAGTTTTTTGCTGGTTAATTCGAGATACGAGTTTCAAGGACTTTCCTGACCCTGCTGCCTTTGAACCATGATCCTCAGATCTCAGCATCCTGATTAGTAGCTTAGGATCTATGTTTGTGTGTGTGTGAGTGTGTGTGTGTTTGCGCGCACGGGTGCGTGCGGGTGCGTGCGTGCTTGTGTGTGTGCACGCTCACCAGTCCTAGGGCTTGAACGCAAGGCCTGGATGTAGGCCCTGAGCTTTTTTCTTTTTTTGCTCGAAGCTAGTGCTCTACCACTTGAGCCACAGTTCCACTTCCCACTTTTTTGGGGTTAACTGGAGATGAGAGTCTCATAGACTTTGCTACGTAGGCCAGCTTTGAACCATGATCTCTAGATCTCAGCCTACTAAGAAGTTAAGGTTACAGAAGTGAGCCACTGGTGCCTGGTTAAGAAAATCTACTTTTTAAAATATTATTGTTGCTGTCAAATATGCTTTAAAACTGGTTCTAGTATCCCATATTGTAATCCTAACTACTTAGGAAGCTGAGATCTTAGAATCAAGGTTCAAAGCCAGCCCCAACAGAAAAGACTGAGACTCTTTACCTCCCATTAACCAGTAAAGTCAGAAGTGTCCCTGAGATTTTTTGCTCAAGACTAATGGTCTACCACTTGAGCCACTCAACTTCTGGCTTTTTGCTAGTTTAATTGGAGATAAGAGTCTCATGGACTTTTTTGCCCTAGTAGGCTTTGAACCAAATCCTGAGATCTCAGCCTCAGTAGGTAGCATTAAAGGCATGAGTAACCAACACCTGGCCACTGAGAGTTTTTGTTTTTTTACAAAAGAGTAACGAATGTATATTTAAAACTTAGAGCTCAGAGCTCAGTTCATCAGCTTCCCATACCATTATTTCTTCCTGCTTCTCTCTTCACCTGCCTTAGAGATTATAAAGACAGCAAGCAGCTGGACTCTCCCAATTTAGGATAAGGGGCTCTAAATGATTGAATAATAAAATCAGCAGTTGTTTGAACTCACCTTTTACCAAGCCAACATACAGTGATTTATTTTGGATAAAATGCTCTTATTTAGTTTAACAGTGATTTGTCTGATGCCTTAGAAAGATTAAATCATTCCAGAAAACAGTGAGAAATGAATTAATGTTTCCTTCCTTAGGAGTCATCTGATTGATCAAGATGCACTGTACACAGAAACCCCTTTGTACAACTGCTTACAGATAATTTTAAAAATTAATAAAAAGAATTACCTCATGGAGACTAGAGCTGGATGTTTGAGGGAGAGGAGCATACACATGCCCTAGACCTGGTCAACACTAAGGGCTCTTCTTTTACGGCCAAGAGCAAGTTGTTTGAAAGCTTTTTCCTCCTCACTTCTAAAATAGAAATAATATTAACTTAAAGGATTGTTATAGCTGGGCACAGGTGTCTTAAGCTTGTAACTCTAGCTACTCAGGAAGCTGAGATCTGAGGGTCATGGTTTCAAGCCAGCTCCACCAGGAAAGTCCATGAGACTCTTCAATTAAGCACCCAAAAAGCCAGAGGTGGAGTTATGGCTCAAGTGGTAGACTACTAGCCTTGAGCAAAAAGCTCAGGGCAAAGGAGAGGGTAAGGATGTTCGACAAGAAATGTACTCATTACTCTATGCATGTAACTAACCCCTCTGTACAGCATCTTTACAATAAAATTAAAAAAAACCCTTAGGGACAGTGCCCAGACCCCGAGTTCAAGCCCCAGGAGCAGCGCACGGGCGCGCGCGCGCACACACACACATATTGCTATGAAAATTAGAGAAGTTATGTAAAAAGTGCTTACTGGTCAGCTCATTGGGCTTTGATAGAGGTGAACTATAGGACCCATGGGTGGAGATGGGAGATAGGGACTGGGAGAGAATAGGGAACAGAAGACACTTTACGAAAGGAGATGTCATTACCTTGACGCGTGTAATACCTAGGTACATCACCTCTATAATAACAATAAAGTAAATTAATAAAAAAATTTAAGTGCATATTGATGCAGATGCCTGTGGGTCACCCCTAATTAATCCTAGCTAATCAAGAGGCTGAAATCTGAGTGTCATGGTTTGAATCCAGTTCAGGCAAGGAAAGTCTGTGACTCTTATCTGAATCTCTTGAGTAACTAGCATCACAGGCGTGAGCCACCAGCACTCAGCTTGAGTTCTAAACAAACTTTTGGGTGATAATCTTTCTCTCTTTCTTTCTCGTTCTTTCTTTCTCTTTCTCCCCCCTCCTCTTTCTCTTTCTTTCTTTCTCTCCCCTTCACTCTCTTCTTCCCTTCCTTCCTTCTCCTTCCTTCCTCCCTCCCTCTCTCCCCCCTCTTTCCTTCCTTCCTTCCTTCTCTTTCTCTTTCTCTCTTCCTCTCTTTCATCTGTCCTGGGGCTGAAACACTGGGCCTAGGCACTGTCACTGAGCTGTCCCCACCAGTTGAACCACAGCTTCACTTCTAGCTTTTTGTGGTTAATTGGCGATAAAAGTCTCATGGACTTTTCTGCCCAGGCTTCCTTCAAACCATGATCCTCAGATCTCAGCCTCCTGAGTAGCTAGGTTTACAGTGGTGGGTGCCTGGCTAAAAATCATTTTTTAAAAGATAAATGTTATTTTAGAAATATTACCACCCAGGACAGGTGCCAGTGGCTCACTCCTGTAATCCTAGCTACTCAGGAGGCTGAGATTTGAATGTCATGGTTTGAAGCAAATCCGGGCAAGGAAAATCTGTGAGACTCTTTTCTCCAATTAACCACCAGAAAACCAGAAGTGGTGCTGTGGCTGAAAGTGGTAGAGTGCTAGCCTTGAGAAAAAGAGCTCAGAGACATTGCTTAGGTCCTGAGTTCATGCCCCATGACTGACAAAAATATTTTTTTCAGAAAATATAAAATCATTATTCTCCTGAGAATTCAAAAATGAATTGTTTTGTTGAATGAAGAACAACATATAACCAATTCAAAGAAAAAGTCAAAACAGTACAGATTTTGTATGTATTAAAAGTGATTTTCCAAATGGGGAGGGGAAATCTAAACTACATTAGAAACTGGAAGGCACAATTTATTTTGTATTTCTCTGTTACCCACAATACACCGAGTTCCAAAATAAAGACATTGAACATCAAACAATGCTGGATTCTGACCACCTCAGAGACCTACTATAATCAATGACTAATTTTTATTTAAATACAAAATATGCCTCTATTATAGTCGTTCCTCCCCTTTGATCAGAAATAGTCACAAGGAAAGTATATTCTTGCTCATGAAATAGGACTTGTCTCATTAAATTTACCCTGATTGTTTGCAGAGTTGCTACAAGATCTTAAGTTTGATTTTTTGGGAAGTTTTTTTTTAATAAGGAATTTCAGGTGGGACACACAGGTTTCTTGAACTTAGAAAATCAAATGAATAAATCACTATCAGGTTGGGAATACATGTTGGGAAACTCTTCTCATGATCCCCTAAATATCCTTAGTCTCCTGGAACTGCTGGGCAATACCTTCTGTATCTACTTGAATGGTTGGCTATCCTGTATGCCAGACTGGTATTCCCAAAAGTGTCATAAACAATGATTTTATAAAGACAACCTTCAATCTCTTAAAAATGTCTTGTCATGTATGACTAAATAAGCATCATTTTCAAACATAACATTCCAGTTGAAATCTTACTATTTCCATTTATCTCCTATTAACACAAGGACAGATGCTTATTGACTTATTTTGTTTTGGGGGAGCTTGAACTTAGGACCTGGCCAGCACTCTACCACTTGAGCCACAGCTCCATTTCTGGCTTTTTAGTGGTTAATTGGAGAATCTCCTGGACTTTCTTGTCTCCACTGAGTTGGAACCATGATCCTCAGATCTTGGCTTCCGGAGTTGTTAGGATTACAGGCCTGGGCTACTGGCTTCGAAATGACTTTTAATATGTAAATAGTTACATTACCATGAAAATAAGCATATTTAGAGCTCCCAAGCTCTGGAGGAGTCAGGTAAGGAGAAATATGTCACAAAAAACGTTTTTATTTCTGAGAAGATGGCTGAATAGATGTGGAGCACTGTCTTCCTCCTCCATCAAGAAGAGCAGGTGTGTAGCAGGTATGTAGAAATATTTTGAAGTGAGTCATCATGAGAGGACACTGGGAAACAGCAAGAGGTTTGACTGTCTTCTTAAGAACAGGTCAGGGGCTGGGAAGGTGGCTCAGTAGTAGAGCGCTTGCCTTGCATGCATGAGACCCTGGGTTTGATTCCTCAGCACCACATAAGCAGGAAAAGAAAAGCAGGAAGTGGTGCTGTGGCTCAAGTGGTGGAGTGCTATCCTTGAGCTGAAGAGCTGAGGGACAGCGCCCAGGCCCAGAGTTCAGGCCCACGACTGGACCCCCCCCAAAAAAAAGAACAGGTCAGCATCTGCCACCTGAGCCTCATAGCTGGAGGAGAAGGAGACTGATTTGCTGGGGTATGAGTTAAAAAAAAAGTCCCCAGGAAACTGTCCCAGCATGGATGCTGGTGATCCTACACAATGGAAAGTTTCATGTTCCTCATAAGCTTGCAGCCCACCTTAAAACAACAATAAAGAAAAATAACAACCCTGAGATATAGCTAGGTGCTGGTGACTCATTCATGTAACTCTAGCTACTCTGAAGGCTGAGATTTGAGTATTACAGTTCAAAACCAACTGGGGCAGGGAAGTCCATGAAACTCATCAACAATTAACCAGCAAAAGAACTAGAAGTGGAGCTGTAGTTCAAGCAGTAGAGTGCTAGCCTTCAACAAACAAGCTTAGGGAAAGTGCCCACGCCCTGAGATCAATCCTCAGGACCTACACACACACACACACACACACACACACACAGAAATCTACATCATCTCTCAGTGAGCCTCTCACAGGGCTCTAGCTCAGAGCCAACTCCAAGCAGGAGATACTATATGAATTCTTATTGCTCTGCATATTGGATATCCCTACATATTCCCACTTCTGGGAAACCACAGACATTTCACTGAATTGGTTCATGGGGTAGTTATCTGGTGAACCTAACTTGATCTAGCAGAATGCCAGACCCAAATGCATTCAGTTTCCTGTACTGTAGGCAATGCCCTTAGGACATAGAGAGGATGGGGAAGTATCAAACCCCTTTAATTTTGAAAATTAGAGAACTTGCCCTTTGACATTAAGGGTATGGCCAGCCATTTGTGGAATCATACAAAGTGTCTGGTCTAAAAGCAGATGACCACAGGGCTCCTATTACTGCTTCCCTCAAGCCATAATTAGGTACCTTTAACTGACCAGGTTCCTGATTGCCACTGCTGCTTACCCACAGAGGCATGCTGAGGGGGTACAAGCAGCTCCATGGTTCCAGTCTCCGCCCTGCCACCAAGTCCACCAGGATAAGAAGTATTGAAAGGACCATTTCTTAGTTCTAGCCCTAGTCTTTGCTCCTGAGTGTGCAGGAGTGTTTCCCAAAGAAATAAGAAATAAATAAAATAAAAGGCAGGATCCTGAAGCTCTCTAGCCTCTAGGTGAGCATGGCCAAAGAGGAATCAAGAGAAACATGGTCCAATTCTGGCCACATTATCGCATTCTTGAGTACATGTGATAGCTGGAGAGTCGGGAAAATGGCTCCAGGAGCTATCCTGCACCTGGACACACAGAATCAAACAAGACTTAGAGGAAATGTTACTAGCTGCTGTATTATTCTGAAGCATTCGCTGCCACTGAAGTGGCAGAAGGATCATCATGGTTCCTGCTGGACCCCTGCCAATACATTTCCTACTGATGCTCCACCACACAACTTGTCTGACCATACACTGTATTAAGGATTGAGTGTGAATGCCACAGAGCATGTGCTGAGATTTCTACCACTGCCTTTCCAATGTAGCACCCATTTATCCACCACGGATTAGTTGGCAGAAAAGATCATAATAGGGGCTGGGAAGGTGGCTCAGTGGTAGAGCACTTGCCTTGCATGCATGAGGCCCTGGGTTTGATTCCTCAGCACCACATAAAGACAAAAGCTGGAAGTGGCACTGTGGCTCAAGTGGTAGAGTGTTGGCCTTGAGCTGAAGAGCTGAGGGACAGTGCCCAGGCCCAGAGTTCAGGACCCACGGCCGGACCCAAAAAAAAAACATAATGAGTCTACCAGAAGACATATTTAATAAAGAAATTTTGTGAAATTGTAGGATAATAAATCAACATACAAAAATGTGTAGCTTTTCTATGTTCGAAAGATGAAGTAATTGAGAAAGAAATCAGGAAATCAATCTCACACATGAACTCCATTCTCCAAATAAAATACTGAGAAATGAGCCTAACCAAGTGGGTGAAAGACAACTACTACAAAAACTATAGAATATTCAGGAAAGAAATACTAGAAGATGAAAGGAATTTCATGTTCATGGATTGGGAAACTTAAAACTGTTAAAATAGCATTAAAATGAAAATCAACTAGAGATCCAATACACTCCCTATTAAAATACCACTGTCAAGAAAAAGATCCTAAAATTCATATGGAAGTACTAAAAACCCTGGATAGACCAAAGACCAATGGAATAGAATAGAGGACTCAGAAATAAACCTATGTAAAAGTGCCAAAAATATATTCTGGAAAAAAATAGCCTCTTCAATAAATGGTTCTGGGGAAATTGGATATCCACATGATTGCAGAAGATTGAAACTAGACTCCAATCTCACCCTATACAAAAATCAACTGAAAATTTAACAAAGATCTTAATGAGTAACCTATGCAAATAAGACTTAGAGGAAATTTGATAATATAAAGTATACCATAAAAACAGAATGATGAAAAGAAAGAAAAATAGGAACAATATAGAAAAGAGAAAATATAAGATCAACTTAGTAAATACAGAAAAGATATTTGATAAAATTCAACATCCCTTCATGCTGAAGCCCTGAACAAATTAGATAAATAAAGATCATACCAGCCAGGCATTGGTGGCTAACACCTGTAATCCTAGCTACTCAGGAGACTGAGATCTAAGAATCCGAGGTCAAAGCCAGCCCAGGCAGACAAGTCAAGGAGATTCGTATTCCCAATTAACCAGCTAAAAGATAAAAGTGGAGATGTGGTTCAAGTGATAGAGTGCCAGTTTTAAGCAAAACAGCTGAAGAGGAGTATGAGATCCTGAATTCAAGCCCCACTACCAGACCTACTACCACTACCACACACACACACATACAGGTTCATAGCTCAACATAATAAGGGTTATATGTGATAAACCCATAGCCAATATCACACCAAATGGGAAAAAGTTGAAGGCACTTCCTCTACGATTAGGTACAAGACAAGAATGTCCACTGTCACTGGTCTTACTCAATATATACATTTTAACCAGAGTAATTAGGCAAAATAGAGAAAAGGTATAGGAATAGGAAGTTAGGAATGCAAAATGTAACTGCATTCAGATGATATGATTCTATATCTAGAAAAACTTAAACCAAAAGATTATACTAAAAGATATTGGAACTGATAAATGATTTGTGAAGTAGTAGGTTACAAAATCAATATGCAAAAACTACTTATTATATACACCAATGATGGATTTGCTGAGAAGGAGATTATGAAAGCAATCAGACTCACAATATCCATTAAAAATGCTGAGAAGTAAACTTAACAACCAGGGAACTGAAAGACTTCTACAATGAATATTACAAAATTCTGATTGTGCTGGTTAATCTTGATTGTAAACTTGATTTGATTAAGAAATGCCTAGATTAGTAAAGCACACATCTGAATATGTCTGTGAAGGCACAGAGCAATGAAAAGGTCAATTTTAAAATTCATATGGAAGCACAAAAACCATAAGTAAAAATTATGATCAAAAATAAATACAAAATATGAAAAACCAGAGGCACTATAATGTCTGATTTCAAGACATATTACAGAACCACAGTGACCTAAACAGCATAGTATTGACATAAAAACAGACCCATAGACTATTGATGAAGAGATTCCAGAAATAAATGCACGCTTCTATAGCCTATATATTCCCAACAAAGTCACCCAAAACATATATGGGAGAAAGACAGCCTCCTCAATAAGAGCCACTCAGAATATTCCATATTAAGATACAGAAGATTGAAATTTGCCCCTATCTCTCACCCAAAGTCACAAAATTCAGGCAAAAATCTATCAAAGATCCAAAAATGAGACCATTAGAAGAAAATACTTCCAGGGAACACTTTAAGGCCTTAATACAGGCAATGTAAGAAAACCAAAACAAAACTACATTATAATCAACTAACAAGTTTTACATGACAAAGAAAACAATCAATCGGATAAAGATATCTATAGAAAGGTAGAAAAATTCCAGCTATTCATCTGACAGAGGGGTTAATATCTGGAATTTAAAAAATACTTAAAAACAAAAACAAGTAATTCAATTAAAAATGGGCAAATGATCTGAATAAAATAGAGAACAAATTTTAAAAACTAGATGAACATCACAGACACTAGATCAACAAGAGGCAAGCATAGAGTGTATTTGGAACACTGTTTAATAAATCATAAATTAGGACACAAAATAGGTCTTAATAAATTTAAAGAAGTTGAAATTCTGAAGTTTTTTTTATGGTCATAATGGATTGCAACTAAATACTACCAGAAGGACAACCAGGAAAGTCACGAATAATTGGGAATTAAACATCCTTGCCTTAAATAATAAGTGAGTCAAAGAAGAAATCACAAAAAGAAAATTTAAAAATATCTATACAAAGGAGGATGGGAAGGGATGGGAAGGGGAAACAAAGGATGAGGCTACAATGCTTGATAAGAAATGTACTCATTATCTTGCCCGTGTAATTGTAACCTCTCTGTACAGTATTTTCACAATAAAACATTACAGGATGGAATAGGAGAAACCCTAGGTCTCCTTGGCTCAGGCCGAAATTTTTTGAATAGAGACCCGGAAACACAACAAAGCAAAGAAAGGTTGGACAAATGGGATTGCATAAAGTTGCAGAGCTTCTGCAGGGCAAATGACATAGCTAGCAAGATCAATAGAAAGCCCACGGCTTGGGAGAAAATCTTTACTAGCCATACAACGGACAAGGGTCTCATATCTAAAATATACTTGGAACTCAAAAAATTAAACCCCCCAACAACAAATCCGCAAAGAAACAACTGCCCAATAAATAAGTGGGCGAAAGACTTAAAGAGAAACTTCTCTGAAGAAGAAAGAAGGATGGCCAATAG
>NW_012267435.1:585433-593763 GCF_000151885.1 Dipodomys ordii
GCTGGGAAGGGATGTGAAGGGTAAACCAAAGGAGGAGGCTGCAATGCATGGTAAGAAATGTACGCATTATCCTGCCCATGTAATTGTAACCCCTCTGTACAGTATGTTCACAAATAAAATAAAATTAAAAAAAATTAAAAAAATAAAATTAAAAAAATCTATACAAATGAAAAAAAAAACCCACATCATACCAAAGTTTATAAGATACAGTGAAAGTAGTGCTAAAGGGAAATTATAGTTGTAAATACTAACATTAAAATAAAGTATTTCAGCCAGATGTCATGGCTCACACCTATAATCCTAGCTGCTCAGGAGGCTGAAATTTTAAAATGTCAATTTGGCCTGGTGCCTGTGGCTCAAGTCTGTAATCCTGGTTATTCAGGAGGCTGAGATCTGAGGATCATGGTTCAATGCCAGCTTGGGCAAGAAAGTCCGTGAGACTCTTGAGCCAAAAAGGGACTGCGCCCAGGCCCAGAGTTCAAGCCCCATGACAAACCAAAAAAAAAAAAAAAAAGGAAAAAAGATGGCAATTTGAAGCCATCTTAGCAGGAAAATCTTTGAGACATTTTATCTCCATTTAGCCACCAAAAAAGCCAGAAGTGGAGTTGTGGCTCAAATGGTAGAGTGGTAACCTTGAGCAAAAAAGCTCAGGGATGGCAGTTAGACCCTGAGTGAAGTGCCAAGATTGGCCAAAAAAAAATTCAGCCTGGCTTTCTGAGTCATGCCTGTAATTCTAGCTAAACAGGAGGCAGAGATGTAAGATCCCAATTTGAAGCCAATCTGGGCAGACCCATCCAAGAGACTCATCTCCAATTCCAACCAACAAAATGCTGAAAGTGAAGCTGTGGCTCAAGTGGTAGAGCACCAAGCTTGAGTGAAAGAGCAAAGAAAGAGCACAAGTTCCTAAGTTCAAGCCTCAACACAGGCACACACAAAAATATATTTAAAAGAAAACACCTCAAATTAAAAAGAAAAAGAAGAAACTCCAGGTGCAGGTGGCTCAAGCCTATAATTCCCGATACTCAGGAGGCTGATCTGAGAATCAAGATTCGAAGCCAGCCGAGGCAAGAAAGCACATGAGACTTCTAATCCAAAAACTACCTAAAAATCCAAAGTAGAGCTGTGGCTCAAGTGGAGAAGTGCTAGTAAGTAAGAAAGCTCAGAGACAATGCCGAGGCCCTGAGTTCAAGCCCCAGGACTGACCAAATAACTCCCTCCTCCAAAACCCCAAAACAAGAGATTTCTTTTAGATTTTAATCTTAATTTTGTTTGGCCTTCATTAGGCTTTTATACTCATTTGACAGTGTATGTTACATTATTAATCATAATTTTTTTCTGGAAGCAACTAACTTCAATTTCAGAGAAGATGGAATAGTGAGTAATTGTTAACTCTGTCACACACCAGCATGTTCCAGCAGATTACCAAGAGCTTGTTGGGGAAATCAAACAATTCTTCCAGCACAATTTGTGAACAAACACTACAGATTTATATATGTAAAGATAAACTAATGTCAGTTGAATCTGCAAGGAATTTTACACAAAATTGTGTAGTAAAGTGAAAAAAAGAATAAGAACAAATAAAATTTTTTTTATCTCCTTGACAAACAGATGGGCCTTGTGACAATTTTCTGTATACTTTGTGAAATGGGTAGTTTCATATGTAAATATTTACAGTCCAAGGGTCAGAAGGCCCATGGCCTTGCATTGTCAAATTCAGCAGCTGCCCCTTTTAAACCTATTATGCTTCAAGTAGTTACTCTAAGCTGGTGGGTAATGGTCTTCCTTCTTTTTATAAAACAAAGAAAATTAGATCATCTTATTCTTAGATTTTGAAAAGCTGATCAATTTCCTCTAAAATATTTCTCTTTTATTAGTATTCTGTCCTAATCTAACTTTTTAAAGTTATTGTACTATACTTCTCTGGGCTATTTGGAACCACTGCAATATACAGTAAGTCTATAACAAAATAAAAGTAGAACAAGTTTCATAATTATCAAAAATGAACTAAGAAATTATTTGGCCCAGTGCTGGTGGTTCACACCTCTAATCCTAGTTACTCTGGAGGCTGAGATCTGAGGATTGCTGTTCAAAACCAACCCAGGCAGAAGAGTTCTTGCGACTCTTATCTCCAATTAACCACCAGAAAACTGGAAGTGGAACAGTGGCTCAAGTGGTGGAACACTAGCCTTGGGCAGAGAAGGTCAGGGACAGTACCCAAGCCCTGAGTTCAAGCCTCAAAACTGACAAAAAATTTGTTTGATCTGAATATGATAGGAAAGCTATCTAAATGGCAGAAAGCCTATGAGAGTAGCTATTTTTAAGTGAATGCATTACCAATGTCAGGAATTCTAGAAAATTTTAGATTCAAGTCGGAATATTTTGAGGCATTTTTTTTTATCTTGGAAAGTATGAGTCTATTGGTTCTTCTTTCAATAGGATGGGGCTCAGCCATACCTGTAGGTCTCTTCCCAATGTACCATCAGTTCATTAGATGAAGTCTCTTTATTGATATTGATGAAAGATTTCCTTCCAATTCCTTATGATTTTAAAGTTTGGAGTCCTTAAGCATTTAGAACTGTGAACTGGATTCTTTGGGCTCAAAGCTATTCTGCCTGATGTGATTTTTTTTTCCTACAGAGGGACAAGTTGGTATAATAAAAAGTTTTCTGGAGGAATATGAGCAATATTTTTCTCAACTTCAGATTCCTCATCTGTAAATTAGAGGGTTTCTTTATTGAGCCCTAAATTTCTAACATATGATATGTGCTCTGAAGTTGTCCTAATAAGAGTTAATTTTTTCGTTTCTTCTTTGAAGTACATATTTAAGATATACAGGGTGATTTTTTTTGTGCAGTTACTGGGGCTTGAGCTCAGGACCTGGACAGTCTCTTAGCTTTTTCACTCAAGGCTGGTGCTCTACCACTTGAGGTATCACTCTACTTTCAGCTTTTTGATGGTTAATTGAAATTAAGAGTCTCATGGACTTTTCTGCTGCCCCTTTTAAAGGAAATCCTCAGATCTCAACTTCTGAGTAGCTAGGATTATAGGCATGAGCCACTGACACCTGGTTCAATGTAGTTTTGATTTGCATTTCCCTAATGGCTACAGATGTTGAATATTTTTAATATATTTATTCCCATTTGTATTCTTTTATTTAAAAATAATCTGTTTGAAGGATTGGAGGTGTGAGTCAGGTGGTAGAACACTAGCCAATGTGCAAAAGTGTCAGATATCAAGTTCCAGTCTCAAACAAAAAAATTAATTTGTTTGTGTCATTTGCCCAATTATTGATTGGCTTATTATTTTGTTATTAAAATTTTGAGTTCTTTATATATTCTAGATATTAAACCCTTGTTGGATTTTCTCCTATTCTGCAGGCTGTGTCTTTACTTTTTTTTTTGACATTTTAAAGCTTGCCTTCAATAGAGGTCAAACCTAACCCCATTCCTATTTGCTGTCTCCCTTAAAAAGGGTTCCTTCCTGTATTCTCAAAACTTTATTCAGATCCATGTATCCATTGCTCAGACCTATAATCTTAGCTACTTGGGAGGCTGAGATCTGAGGATTGTGGCTCAAAGCCAGCCCAAACCAGAAAGTCTGTGAGACTTTTAGTTCTAATTATCCACTCAAAAGCCAGAAGTGGACTGTGGCTCAAGTGGTAGAATGCTAGCCTTGAGGAAAAAAGCTTAAGGCTAGCACTCAAACCCGGAGTTCAAGACCCAAGACTGGCACACACACACACACACACACACACACACACACACACACACACACACACACACACACACTTTCCTCAGACTGGGCGCTGGTACTTTATACCTGTAATCCTGTAATCTCAGGAGGCTGAAATTTGAGGATTGCATTTTGAAGCCAGTCCAGGCAGGGAAGTTATGAGACTCTTACCTCCAATTAACCACCAATAAAATGGAAGTGGGGGTATGATTGTGTGAGCTTATACAGAACTACTCTCTCACACATTTATTTTGTACATGTTATTGCTATCAATTCTACTTCGTGAATACTAAAACTGGAGATTAGAAAGGCAACATAGTTGAAAATAAGGTATCTATCTTCTGAAATAGTATGTATTGTATTATATTCCAGATAGCACTGGTTCATTCACTCATTCTTTTATTCATTCATTCATTCAAGTATCAGTGAGCACCTGTGTTGTAGCATTATATTCCACATTTAAGGTTATCAGTGTTTATAAGGAGGATATAATTAAGCCAGTAGGGGAGACAAGGGTAGAAAGAGATAATTAAGATACAAATTGCCATGTAATTGCAGGGCTGTTCAGAGTACCAGTATGGATGGGCACTTGAGCATACTTGGAGCTATGAAAACTTAAAAACAATAGCTATCATTGAAATGAAAATACAAAATTTAAAAAAATATATAGAAGCTGGGCACCAGTGGCTAACACTGTAATCCTAGCTACTTAGAAGGCTGAGATCTGAGGATCATGGTTTGAAACAACCTGGATAGGAAGACTATTATCCCCAATTAACTACCCAAAACACCCAAAAACCAGAAGTAGGGCTGTAACTCAAATGGTAGGGTAGTAGCCTTGAGCAAAACAAGCTCAAGGACAGCTCCCAGGTCCAAGGATATCAAGTATATGTCTGTGGAAATGTAAGTGGCCTCAAACTCTAAAATGAGGATAGTAGACTATAACTTATATCATCAAACCCTGAGGGGTCAACAATAATAAGTTTTCATACCAGGAGAGAAGAATTAAGCCAAAACCAGCCTTGATGGACTTGATTCTATGACAAACTGGGGCTGGCCTCAGGGAATGTATAGAGAGGTTTAATTATATAAATGGAGGCAGACATATCCCTAGTTTCATCAAAATGGGGACGCCAAATGAAATACTCATTTAAACATAATCTTTTTAGTGAAAAGACCATTTGGTCCAAGTTTTATATTCATGGAGAGATTTCAAATTTAAATATTTGACATGATTTCCAAATAAGGTTATTGCTACAGGTATATGGAAATACATTTTTAACCCTATTTTGACATTTCTCTTTCTCTTTCCCTTTTTCCTTCTTTAAATACAATTGGAAAAAAAATTTCAACAAATAGAAGACATCTGGGGTTCCCTTAAACTGAGAGGACTTACATGAGTACATTTTTTTGCAAGTTCTGGGGTTTGAATTCAGGTTCTGGGCACTATCCCTAAGCTTTTTTGCTTACTGCTTGTATTCTACCACTTGATCCACGTCTACTCTGGCTTTTTTGGCAGTGTTTGGGACATAAAAGTATCCCAGACTTTCCTGCCTGGACTAGCTTCGAACCATGATCCATTGATCTCAGCCTCCTGAGATGCTAGGACTATAAATGTGAGCCATTGCTGCTGGGCAGAATTAATTATTTCATTCAACAACCTCTTTCCTTTGTCAGAACTGGGGATTAAATTTAGGCCTCCTGCTTGCTAGGCAGTTGTCCTACTACTTGAACTGCACAACAGACCCTTTTTGTGTTGTACAGTTTTGACATAGGGTCTTGCTTTGATGTCAGGCCAACCTGGACTGTGGTCCTCCTATTTTTGCTTCCTAGTGTTGCTAGGATGAGAGATATATACCACCACACCAAACCATTGGTTGAAATGGAGTTTGATGAACTGTTTTCCCCCTGGAAGCCGGTTTCAAGCAGCCATCCCTTAATCCTCCCAAGCAGATAGGATTACTGGCTTGCCCACTAATCCTGATCTGATTAGGATTTCAATAAAATTATAATCACATTCAATTTATGATTTAACTTACCTAACTCTGTAAATTAGAGGAAACATTTCCATTAGTTTTCAGATAATGGTCTTATAGAGAGCTTTCCATTTGGGAAGATAGAATAGACATTCTGTATCAGTTTTCTAGGGCTATTTGTAATAAATTGCCAGACACCTGATGGCTAAAGAAAAGAAATGTATTTTCTCAAAGATCTCTAGATTAAACACTTGAAATGAAAGTGTAGGGTCAACATTCTTCTGAGTGTTCTAGGAAAGAATCCATTTCTGACACCTCTTAGCTTCTGATGGCACCCTGGATGTTGCTTGATTTCTAGAAGCATAACTCCAATCTCTACCTCCTTAAATAACATCCATGTGTTTGTGGTTTTCAGGGTCTTCTTTTCCTATAAAGACATCAACCTTACTTGGTTTAGGCCCAATCCAATTCAGAATGCTCTCACTTTAACTAATGACCCCTTCAAAGACCTTATTTCTAGGTAAGGTTGTATTATGAGCTCCCAGGTGGATAAGAATTTTAGTGGTACACAATTCAAACCAGTCTGCATACTTTCCCCATTAACCCCACCAAGTACAGCTATAAGCCATAAACTTTAAACATAAAACAAAGAAAACAAGACTGAAAGATGGAGAGAAACAGGCTGTCTAGGATTGCAAGACCAGAAGAATGACCTGGTAATAACTTATCTGAATTTGTTTTTTGCCAAAAACAGGTGACTAAGAAATGAATTTGATAATGAATTCAGACAAAAAAAGAATGTCTTCATTCTGAACTCAGAAAAGAGACTAAAAAAGAGGCAGCCAAGTGAGATAAAAATCTAGATGCAACAGACATTCCATTTTACAAAACTACACAGAAAAGACTGTTGGCCCATGCCTGCAGTGTCTGCATGGGATTCTAGATTCCCACCTTTATTTGAATATAAGTGAATAGCCCAAACCACTTTCTTTACCCTGCAGCAGCAGCCAAAGCCAAATAGTGACACTGGGCTTGTGTATCCTCTGGATGGTACTTCCTTTGGGAAGGTACTCCCAACTGGAGACCATGTGACAGTCTGGGGTCACATCTTAACCTGAATGTAAACAAGGCACCCTTCTCACTTACCCAGCTTAGAAGAAATGGGATAATTACTCCAGTACACAAAATAGTAGAACTCCCTTAATATGAAATAAGTTGGAACTCATAATTAGTAAAAAAATTAAATTTGTAACTTAACATTTTCAAGTATTTTGCATGCTTATATGATTTATTAGAAAATTCTATTAAAGATTTAAAGAAAACAGTATCATTTCTATATAATCTTGAGGAAAATTAAGTCTTTCTTATTTGATTTAAGAAGTCAGTTTGCTAAGATATAAAGCAAAGGAGAAGCAAATATATCACACAATAAACTATAAACCAATATTATTCATGAATATTTAATTTATGGGTGTAGTCCAAGGTCAGATAATATTTATTCCAGGCATGCAAGGCTGATTCAGTACTTGAAAATTGATACTGTAGTTTGTTACATTAATATGTTAATATGAAAAATTATATTTTTACATAGCTGTCACAGAAAAATAAAATTTGATGAAATCAAGCAGTTATTCATGATATACCTCTCAGAAAAAATAGAGAAGAATTTCTACATTTAATACAGAACATTTATAATAATCTTATAGCAAAATTGACAATTCCTTAAATGTAAATACTGGAAATATGGCTCAAGTAATAGCACATTTGTCCAGCAAATGCAAGCCTCTGAGCTCACATCCCAGTTCTACCATCAAAAATAAATGAATGATTAAAACTCGAAGAGAATGAGGGAGGGAGTGACACTGTTAAAAGGAAATGTACTTATTATCTGACTTATGTAACTGTAAAACCCCTATGTACATTATCTTTACAATAAAATTTTAAAGATTAAAAAAATGAATGAATTAAAAATACATTAAATTCTTCATAAAGTGATTGATTTGATAAAAAGTCAATACTCAAATATATGTTGCTTACAAGAAATTTGTTTACCATGTTTGTTTGAATATTCTTATTATATTTAAGCAGTTGTACAAATGACTTGCCATTCATTGAAGCAGTTTCTGAATACAATGCATCTTGGTCAATGTCATCTCTTTCAACACTCTCACTCATCCCTACTAACCCATCTCCTTCCCTTACTTATCTTAATTTTAGGTTATATATTGATTTTTTGCCACTCAACAAAGCAGTTTATGTGTGCAATGCATCTTGATCTGTGTCAACATTTGAACACCTCCATCTCTCTTTCACCCACCACATCCCTTATTTTTCTCAGTTCTTTAGAATATACAATCAATTATTGCCTGCATTCTTCCCCTTCCCTGCTTCATTTTTTTACTCCTCTCCACTTCACCTCACCCTCCCTTCTTGCAAGTACCCATTTCCTGGTACTTATTTTGATGGGCTTAGACTTAGTCTTTTTAAAGAATTATACTATCTGTGCTCTCCATAGAGTCTATTGCACTTCAGTTAATTCATTTGTAACCACTTCCTTACTTCTTGTTTGTTTGTTTTTTTGGGTCCAGTCATGGGGCCTGAACGCTGTCCCTCAGCTCTTCA
>NW_012267435.1:598403-638234 GCF_000151885.1 Dipodomys ordii
CCCCCAAAGAAAATCCATGGCCACGGTGCCGTTTATGAGGTATTTTTGTTCAAGTCTAGCACTGTGCCTCTTGAGCTACAGCTCTTCTTCTGGCTTTTTTGGTAGGTAGAGATAAGAGTGTCACAGTCGTTCCTAAACCATAAGCCTCAGATCTCAGGCTTCTGAGCAGCCAGGATTACAGGTGTGAGCCACTGGCACCTGGCAAGTATATCATCTTTAATGATGTATCTGCCTGAGTTATTTGCACATTTTCCCATATTTTAAAAACCAGTATCAATTAGTTGTACAAGGGGTTTTGTTTTGACATGTCCTTATCTGCCTATAACATACCTTGATCAGACCCGCTCCCTGAGTGTCTCTGCCTCTCCCACATTCCCATTTCTTAAAACAATTTCTATGAGCTTCATTCTTTTATTTTTACATGTGTTCATGAATTATTTTGACCACATTCACCCAGATGATTTAATGGGAGCACCTGTGTTTCACAGGAGGACAGAGACCTGGAAGAACTACATTCATCTGTCAGATGCCAAGCAGAAGGATAAATAAATGTTCTTCATATATCACCAGTTTTATTCACCATAATGTGTGCAGAGTACTGCAATTTCCTCTGGAAGGTTGGCTCCACCTTTTCTTCAACAATGAGAGTATCTGTCACCTAGTGATCCAATCCAAAGGTGGGTTTGTAGCTCAGGGCCCTTGAAGACATGGGATTCATGCATCTGGACAAAATCTCTCAGCCCTGAGGCTGCTAGCTTGTGAGCACTTAGCTTTAGCTGGTGGCCCATGATATAAATAAACCCATGATATGACCTTCTGCATATACATTGGAGAAACAATGGTGTTACTGTGAGGCATGGTGGCTCACATCTGTAATCTTAGATGCCTGAAAGGCAGAGATCCAGATGTTTGAATTTCTAGGCTAGTTTAGGCAAAATGTTATTGAGACCTGCATCTCAATATAAGATGGGCATGCCAGCACACACTTAGAACTCGAATTGTCTTCATATTTTTCATTTACGGCAATTTATTGTTCATGTGTAGAAAGGGAACTGATTTTTTTCCCTGCTGTTCGTCATGGTTCTTGAACTCAGGGCCTTGAGCTTTTCTGCTCAAGGCTAGGGCTCTACCACTTTGAGTTACACTCCACTTCCAGTTTTTTTGTGGTTAATTGAAGATAAGAGTCTTACTAACTTTTCTGCCTGGGCTAGCTTTAAACCACAATCCTCAGATTTCAGCTTCCTGAGTAGCTAGAATTACAGGTGTGAGCCGCCAGTGCCCAGTGGGAACTGATTTTTTAAATTTTTATTTATTTTTCTGTGCCAGTACTTCAGGGCCTGGGTGCTGTTCTTGAGCTTTTCTTCCTTTCTTTTTCTTTTTTTCTTCTCTCAAGGCTAGTACTCTACCACTAGAACCAAAGCATTACTTCTGGCTTTTTTGGTGTTAATTGGAGATAAGTCTTGTGGACATTTTTTTTTTTTTGCTGAGGCTGTTTTTTTTAACTGCAGTCCTTATATCTCAGCTAGATTACAAGTGTGAGCTACCAGTACCTGGTTATTTATTTATTTATTGTCCAACATGGGGCTTCAACTAAGGGCCTGGGCACTGTCCCTGTGCTCTTCAGCTCAAGGCTAGTGCTCTATCTCTTGAGCCACGGCACCACTTTCGGTTTTCTGGCAGTTAATTGTTAATAAGAGTTTCACGGACTTCTTGCCCTGGCTGGCTTTAAACCATGATCCTCAGATCTCAGCCTCCTGATTAGGATTACAGGCGTGAGCCACCAGTGCCCAGACGATTTAATTTTAAATATAATTTAATTGTTCTCATTAAGGTGTACAGAGATGAGCCACCAGTGCACAGCTACAATCCACTTTTTAGCTTTGTTAGGTATAAAGAAATCTGCTCTGCTGAAATTAATATAGATATTCCCATCTTGTGTGCATGTATGTGCACACATGTACACATACACAAAGGGTCTCAGATCTCAGCCTTCTGAGAAGCTAGGATTACAGGGGTGAGCTATCAATGCCCAGCTGTAATCCTTCTTTTTAGCCCTTGTTAGGTATAAAGAAATCTGTTCTGTTGAAATTAATATAGATATTCCTATCTGCTTTTATTTAGCATCATTTGAGGGACTCTTTCTCCATTCCTTTACTTTTAGTATATACTTCTGTGTATTTAAAATCGTTTTCTGTAAATAATAGTTTTTTTCAGGTCCTGGGGCTTGAACTCGGCGCCTGGCAATGTCTCTGAGTTTCTTTATAGGCATGAGAGGAAGAGATAGAGGATGATAAAAACACAAGTATTACATGTTAATAAAAAAATCTTAAAAGACATGTGTTTTTAAAAATGAGATGGGTCTGGTGTAGGTGGCTCATGCCTGCAATCTTAGCTACTCAGGAGGTTGAATCTGAGGACCGTAGTTCGAAGCCAGCTTGGGCAGAAAAGTCCATGAGACTCTTATTTCCAATTAACCACCAGAAAAATCTGGAAGTCGTGCTATGGGTCAAACAGTAGAGTCCCAGCCTTGAGCAAGAAAGCTCATTGACAGCATCCAAGCCCTGACTGGCACAAACAAACAAAGAAGATAGATGTGTGTGCTAAAACCCCAGATGTCACCTGGGTTCCAGTTACAATGTAGTGAATGTTTTCTATGTGACAGACAGGTTTTTAAAAAATACATTTTTATTATTATATCTTTAAGTAGTTGTACAAAGAAGTTCCCATTCTACAAAACAGTATATGAGTACAAGGTGTCTGACAGCATTGTCACCAATCGCTCCTAACCAATCTCTTCTCTCACTTTTTTTTTTAAATTGAGATTAGGTGATTACATAAATTTCACATATTTCACAGTATTGTGGAATAGTGATACGTAAAGTCACGAACAAATTTTAACTTTCACAAGACAAATTGTCATTATCATGGTCTATAAAGTTAGTGAATTCTATGAGCTTTGACAATAACAAACTGTGAAAGACAGTTTTAAGCGCTTTAGATGTATTAATTCATTTAATTATAACCTCATTTACAGGAACTAATGGTAAAGAGCAGGAAAATAAACAGTGCTTTTCTTTCCCAGCGGTAAGAATAAGCTGCAGTAAAATCCACTAGCGTGGAGGCACTGGAATTGCTAGGGACCCTTTAATTCTCGGCTTTCAGGTCCGCCTCGGACCCAGAGAGCACGCGCACCACGTGACACGGATGGACACCACTCTGCTTTTCCCAGCGCAGTCTCTATGGTATTCTTCCCAGCCCACCCTCCCCTTGGGCAGCAGCGATCACGTGACAGGCTCTGGGTTACGGGGAGTTCCCACGTGATCTCGGCCTGCAGTTGGGTGACTTGTGGTCTGGTACCTGGGCTCCTGAAGGGCGGGCAGCTAGGTCGTCACGGCCGTCGCCGCTAGCGGACTTCATCTGGAAAACCAACTCCGGACCCACTGGCCGGCTGCTTCCGAGGCATTCACCGTCCAGGGCATAGGCCAGCTCTTTCTGCCACCACCGCCTTCACGGTCCCGCACGTCTTTGCGGGTGAAGTCACCTTTGGGTTTGGAGACCTTGGGGCGTGAGGCCCTAACTAGGAACGACTGTTTCCCTCCCCCCCCCCTTTCCCTCTCATCTCCCATCTCTTCCTTTGCATCACCGAAATCACTCAGCTTTTGCATTTGCCTGCTTAGCCGTGCCTAGAGACCGAGTTTGAGCGGTAAAGGTAACGGTGAGGAAAGCGGCCCCCCAGTGGACAAAGGCGGAGGCGATACTAGAGCCGAGGGGCCGCAGGCAATGAGAGTCGGCAGTCGAGGGGGGTGATCAAGAAAAAAAAAAGTACTACGGATTTAGAAGGCACTGAAAAGGACTTGTTGCACGATGGAAGAATCTGACTCTGAAAAAAAGATGGAGAAAGAGAATCTGGGGCCGAGAATGGAACCTCCACTAGGGGAACCGGAAGGATCGCTTGGGTGGGTGAAGGGTACTATCTCAAACCTGGAAGGGAGGGTGTTTTAATTGAAAAGAATGTTGTAGATGAATCCCCTCCCCCGCACCCCCAGGGATATATCGCTTCAAATTGCTAGCAGTATGGCATGCTTTTGAAAAAAGGAATGGTGCCAAACTGGGTAGAAACACTTTTTGGAATGGGGCTGATGGTACTCCTAGTGAATTTGGAGAGGGGGCGTAATTGAGTTCTAAATTGCTTTGAATTTTTAATAAAGGTAGTTGGGGATAACATGAGGGACAGGATTGATCTTCCCTGGTCAGCTTACTGGCTTTACAGTGTTTTCTGTGCTAATTTGTAAATGAATTTAATATTTATGTAAAATGTATGTTGTGTGTCTGATGAGTAAAATATGACCTGGAACGGACAGGTGAAGAACCAATGATACTTTCCACATTTAAAAAATGAGAAACCACATTAAAAAATACAAAGCTGCCTTGAAAAGAGAGCAAATATTCAGGCTTGGGGTGTGGCTTAACTGGTAGAGTGCCTGACTGACAAATGTGAGGTTCTGAGTTCAAACTTAAATACTTATCCAGAATAGAAAAGATTCAAATGTGAAAACATTGATTTATGAAAAGACACATATATGTTGCTTTAATTTTTTAAAATGGCAGAAACTGAATCTTGAATTTCAATGGCTCATTGTATTCCTAAATATGCTTCCTAGGAGATATCTCCTGAGCTTGTATTTAGGGGATGGGAAACCACATCCAACTTATAATTTAAGAAAATGAGGGCCTCTGATCAGCTGAGATCCCACACAGCTATACTCAGTTGTGTTATACATGCTCTTGCATATCCACATTTATTTGTATTTCATTCATTTCAGTTTCTGAGGCAATTGGATCATGGAAACTGTCTTTTGATTTATATCTGCAGGTGGGTGCTACCAAATACAGCCATGAAGAAAAAGGTAAGATGTGTCAGGTACATCAGAAACATGAAGGTAAAGGTAAAAAAGTTGCTAATCAGGAAATTTGTAGTATTTGTGCATATAGTATGTGTGTATATGTACACACATATATAACATTCTTCCTGGACTGTTGTAGGAATCTTCTATGTTGTTTTTCTAACTCTTCCTCCCTTATTTGCTGTTTGATATAGGTGTGTGGGTGAGAGTGTGTGTGTACGTGCGTGCGCACGCACACATGTACTGGTACTGACACTGGAACTGGCACTGGCTACTGTTCCTTAGTTTTTCACTCAAGGCTGCTTTACCACTTGAGCCACAGGGCTGGTTTCAAACCATAGTCCTCATGTCTCAGCCTCTTGATTAGCCACCAGCACCTGGTTCAGCTTTTTCTTTTTTGTTGGTCATGGGGCTTGAACTTAGGGACTGAGTGCTGTCTCTGAGCTTTCTCGCTGAAGGCTAGTGCTCTACCACTTTGAGCCATAGTGCCACTTCCAGTTTTCTGGTGGTTAATGGGAGATGAATTTCATGGACTTTCCTTCTGGTGCTGGCTTCAAACAGCAATCCTCAGATTTCAGGCTCTTGAGTAGCTAGGATTACAGGCATGAGCCACTGGCACCTGGCCTGTTGTGTAGTTTTTAATACAAAAATCTGACTGGGCAAAACCATATATATACAATAGAGAAGCTTCTACGTGCACATTTATTCTAGCCCATATCAAATGATAACATTCTGGGAGATTGCATGACTTTTCTGACTCTAATTAGATACTCTTTCCTTTGTACTCTGGTTTTGTGCCTCATCTTGGGATTTAGGTAGATTCACTTAAGGGTTCATCTTTAGAGCTAATGTCTTAAACTTTTTGGTGCTTCAGTTTCTTCATTTGTATAATGGTGGTAATATTTCCTATCTCATATTACCTGCCTGTTTTGTGAATTTTGAGTGACTAAATTACTGGAGCACTTCAGTTAGTACCTAACATGATGATCATTGGCCTTTTATAAGCAATTAAGTTAAATCTTTCTATTAAAACAAAACAAAATAAATGTTTTTAGCCTTATCTTTGTCTATCAGTAGTTCAGATGGGCTACAGAAATGTTCTTGATGAGTTTGTCTAAAGTTGCTATTAATAAAAGTGCTTTAATACTGCCAGGAATTTTTACATGATTAAGAGCAAAAATTAGCTTTATTTAATCATCTTATAGTGTACACATATATAAAAAAATGCATCCTAGAAATTTATGTAGTCTTTTAGTTAACAAATTTGGAAAAGGACAAAAGCAAACTTTTTTTATATCTGTACTTGAACTTGAAATCAGGGCCTAGGTGATGTCCCTTAGTTTAGTGTCTTTCTTTTGTTTTTTGTTTTTTGTCGGTCTTGGGGCCTGAACTCTGGGCCTGGGTGTTGTCCCTCAGCTCTTCAGCTCAAGGCTAGTGCTCTAGCTCTTGAGCCAGAGCACCACTTCCGGCTTTTTCTGCTTATGTGGTGCTGAGGAATTGAATCCAGGGCCTCATGCATGCAAGGCAAGAACTCTACCACTGAGCCACCTTCCCAGCCCTCCCTTAGTTTATTTTCTTAAGGCTGATGCTCTAACACTTGAGACATACCTCCATTTCCAGTTTTTTGCTGGCTAATTGGAAATAAGAGACTCATGGACTTTCCTGCCCAGGCTATCTCTGAACTATCATCCTTAGATCCCAGCCTCCTGAGTAGCTAAGATTACAAATGTGAGCCATTGGTACTCAGCTAAAAACAAAATGTTCTAAACCAACTTTAGACTGACTTAGGAATGATATTTCCTTAACGCAGTGAAGTTGTATACATTTTTAGATTGGATCAAGTCTGTGTGAATTACATTTCATTAGTACTCCATATGTGTAAAAGAATTTGGACAAAGTATCTTGGGATTGAAGGTAGAACAAGTATCCTTTTATTTGAAATTCAAGGCAATTTAAAATATTTCATAAATTTTAGATATGAAAAGACTCTTAAAGTCATTTCATTCAATTCCTTTCTAGTGCATGAATATTTAGCCTCTGTTTTGATAGCTGTCTTTCTATTAAATGTTAGTAATGACATAAAGCCTTATTTTCCACTAGACATTATTTGGGAGCTAGATTCATGACTCAATGGTAAAGCACCTACCTAGCAACAGCAAAGCTGCAAGGCTCTAAGATCAAAGTCTAGTACTACCAAAACAAGGAAAAATACAAAAATACCCACCCAAACTCTCTTGCTTTGTGTCTTTGTTTTTGGTAGCTTTACTGTTACTGGAGACACTAAAGGATCTCACTCTGCCCTTCAAGGGCTTAGAGTAGTGAGAAATACGTAGTACATTATTGTCTGCAATCATATAACAGTACCACCATGGGACTGAGGTAAGACACCTATGTCAGTGGGGGGCACTGGGGTCAGAGAAGCTTTTTGAGAAGATAATTACTGAGCTAAGTCTTGAAGGATAAGTGAAACTTAAATGAAAGAAAAGACAATGGAACCTTATTAACAGAATAGTATGAATTCTCAGGAGGACCAATGACAAAAAGGACTATATGTCATTGAGTTCTATGTGGCCCGTGCTTCCCTGGCCTGTAAGGGCAGGAGATAAGGACAGAGAAGTATAGACTGGATCTATACTTATAAGTATATTATAAGTAATTTGAGGACTTAACTTGTAGGCCATGAGAAACTTTTAAAAACATGAAGGAGTCAGACTCTAGTGCCTAATACCTATGATCCTAGCCACTTGGGAGGCTGAGATATCAATATCTGGGTTTGAAGTAGAGGTATGGCTCAAGTGATAGAATGCCAACCTTGAGCAGAAAAAGACAAGAGTATGAACCTCTTGAATTCAAGCCTAGTGCCAAGAAAAGAGAGGCCATGTAATTAATAATAGGGTGATTGTAGGGGTAAATGGAAGTAGTAATGAGATCAAGGGTAGAGATGGGAAGTTTGCCCTTGAGCAGGAAGAGCAAGAACCTTTATTACACTGAAATGCCCTGCTAGATGGTTCAGTGCATCAAACACTAGTTTCCTCTCACGATGATATTTCTCCAACCTGTGCCTAAATATGTTAGTATTACATATTAGCATAAATTCAATGGAGTTTTATTGCCAAAATGAGATCAGGTAAGTGATTGGCTCTTGGAATGCTAGGTATATCTGAATTCACCATTGGTTTTGAAACATGTTACTTACTGGTATTTGTGCCTAGTTGTTGAGATAGTCATTTCTGTGTAAGATCAAATTCAGGAGAGAAATCGGACCTTGTGCACTAGATATTTTCTAGGTTGCTAACCTTTGTTTTCTTTTCCTCACTTTGTCTGTAGGTGCTGTTGATGGGTAAAAGTGGGTCTGGTAAGACCAGCATGAGATCTATTATCTTTGCAAATTATATTGCCAGAGACACACGTCGTCTTGGTGCAACAAGTAAGATGTTTTATCTTATTGTGAAGTGAGGTGATCTTAACTGTTAATAATCTGCATAACACACTTGATGGCCATAGCTTGTGCATGCAGAGGTTGAGGGATTTGTTTTGGAGCATGTTTTTCTCTTCTGCATCTCTTCTCCTCAGAGTGATGTGGCCTAATTCTGGTTATTACTTACTTTCCTGGGAAGCTTTTTTTTACGTTGTTAATTGCTTACAAAGTGGAATGCCCTTGTCCAATTTCTTGTTTGTCCTGCTGTTTCTTAAGAAAGCATAGAAAAACACTTTTGCTTTGTTCATTTTTGTGGGAGAATGTTTGTTTTTAACTGATATTACACCAAGGGAAATTCATAGATATTAACAAGCATATAGTAAAATCTCCTAAGATTTTTTTTTCTCCTAAGATTTTTTTTTAAGTAATAGTTCTGGTCCCCATGAAAAGGTAAACTATGAGAATAGGGAAGAGGGAGACCAATCTGCTCTATACTCTTCTTTTCTTTTTAGATACACATAGGTCTTCTCATGGGAGTTTTTACTCTGACTTGGGAAATACATTACTGCCCTTTATAATTCAAATGGTAGTATAGACTTGCTGTACTGCCATACCTATGAAGACAGTGAATCTAGCACCTTGAGAGAACTGCTTTGTCTCTGAGCTTAAATGGCATTTCATTTTGCAAGCAGCAAAGAATGTCTGGATTTTGCCTTGGTCCTTAGCTTCTAAGTGAGGGAGTCATTGCCCTAACTGGCATTCAAACATTCCTGTTCTGGGTTTCTACCATTCTGAATGCTTTATGGGACAAGTCACTCTATAAGGTGTCAAGAATAGTAACATTATGCTCCAGACCCTAGGATACCAAGGAGAAGGAATCCTTATTTCTTTTCTTATGGGATTTGAAAGTTTAGACTTTCATTATTGGGGCACCTATTTCTTTGATAGTCTGTCCTCAAATATTTGAGTATATCCGAAGTCTTAATTTATCCTTAGTCATTTTCTGCCTCCCAAATCATATTCAGTTAAACATACCTAGTTTCTCTGTCTAGTCTTCATTTTATGTTTTAGAATTAGAACTCAGAAGCCAGGTGCCAGTGGTTCATGCCTGTAATCCTAGCTACTCAGGAGGCTGAAATCTGAGAATCACAGTTTGAAGCCAACCTGGGCAGGGAAGTCCATGAGGCTCCACAAAAAACTACCAAAAAAAGCCAGAGTGGAGTTGTATCTCAATTGATAGAGTGCCAGCTTTGTACAACAGCTCTGAGATAGCACCCAGGGCCAGAGTTCAAGCCCCAAGACAGGCAAAAAAAGAATTTGAACTCAGAGCTTCATGCAGGTATTCTATACGTAAGCCATGTGCCTAGCTTTGCTTTGCTTTAGTTATTTTTTTAGATAGAGTCTTAATGTTTTTGTCTACAGCTTCCCACCTACACATCCTTATGGAATGACAGACATGCACCATTGTACCTGACTTATTTTTTCAGATAAAGTATTGCTTTTTACCTAGACTTGCCTTGCTTGTTTTTGGTTGGTTGTGGGGCTTGAACTATGGAACTCTGGGCCTGGGTGCTGTCCCTGAGCTCTTCAGCTCAAGGCTAGCGCTGTACCACTTGAGCCATAACACCACTTCTGGTTTTCTGGTGATTTATTGGAGATAAGAGTCTCACAGACTTCTTTACCTGGGCTGGCTTTGAACCACAATCCTCAGATCTCAGCCTTCTGAGTAGCTGGGATTACAGATGTGAGCCACTGGAGCCCAGCTTTTTTTTTTTTTTTGCCAGTTCTGGGGCTTGAACTTGGGATCTGGACTCTGTCCCTGAGCTTCTTTTGCTCAAGGCTAACACTCTACCCTCTGAGCCACAGCACCACTTCCAGCTTTTTCTGCTTATATGGTACTGAGGAATTGAACCCAGGGCTTCATGCATGCTAGGCAAGCACTCTACCACTAAGTCACATTCCTAGCCCCCCTAGACTGGCCTTGAACCACAGTCACCCATTCTCTGCCTTCTGAGTAGATGGGATTATAGACATGAGCCACCATGACTAGCCTCTCTTCCTCATTTGACTCATAATTTTGAAGTATTTTAAAGGAGTTATTCAAATGTTTGCATTTTTGAATCGACACTTGAGTGCAGATGTTTTTGGATCAGGGCAAAGTGGGCCTATTACATATCTTATTCTGGACATTACATTGCTGTTAGCATAGTGTAACCCTTGTCAGGGGTAGGTTTCATTATATTATACTAAAAGCACTTCAATTCATATATATATATATATATACACATATATATGTATATACACATATATATGTATATATACATATATATGTGTATATACATATATATGTATATATATATGAGAATACACACATATACATTCTTCTGATTCTTATGCAATTAGTATTTAAGCCTATGCATAAGCTCTTATTTATACTTAATGACTCAGTTTTTGTTAGCTCATGAAATATTTCAATGCCCTGTGTTTGTTAATTATGAAAGCCAAGACAAGGCACTGTTTTTTAGGTCCTCACTTTAGGATTTTATCCATAGGAAAGGGGTTGAATCCAGTTATCATTTTGACTACTTATTCTCTCATCTGATATATGAACTGTCCTTCCTAGCTTTGTACATTGAATAAGTATCCCATCATAGTTTCTATGGTATATCATACATGTAGAGCTGACATCTGGCCCCTGAAAAGGCAGCTTGCCAAATATCTGTCTTGATAGATAACATTTACAATTATTTTCTTCTAACTTCAATATTTGGGCCTAGTATTTGTGTGGTTCCAATAGATTACATGAAGCTAATATTTATCAAACTGTTGGTAGGTTCATCTACAATGTTTTATTTACTTAAGTCTTCATAGTAACTTTCTTCTGAGAGATGATAAACATATGACAGAAAATTATGTTCACTCAGCTAGTAAATCTGAGAGCTAGACTGCAACTCTATGCTCACCTTCTGTTTATCACATCACAGCCTATCTGGTTTACACTACTCTTAACAATTCCCAACAGGCTTCTTTCTCTTTGTGTTTTAAATTCTGCACATTTTATTGAAATACTTTTTCCTATATCAGTGATACAAAAACTGGGATTTTGGGGCTGGGAAGGTGGCTCAGTGGTAGAGTGCTTGCCTTTCATGAATGAGGCCCTGGGTTCAATTCCTCAGCACCACATAAGCAGAAAAAGCTGGAAGTGGCACTGTGGCTCTAGTGGTAGAGTGCTAGCCTTGAACTGAAGAGCTGAAGGACAGCACTCAGGCCCAGAGTTCAGGCCCACGACCAACAATAAAAAACAAACACAACTCCCCCGCCCCCCCCCAAAAATCAACTGGGATTTTAGCTTATCAGCAGCATTAATTAATAACCAAGTCCAGTGAATAGTATTGCCATCAAAATTTCAGGACTAGTCAAACTTCTAAAAGTAGTTTTGACATAATTAGACAACCCTTTATGAGAAAAACATTGTTCATTATATGAATCCTACTCATTAAAGTAGGCCATTTATTTTACAAGTATGTTTCTGTAGCTTCCTGTGTGCCAGATACTGAATGGTACAGGACTTTTGACCTTAAGGATTCTCAGGTGGGAACTTTATTGATAACGCTCTAATTTCTGTTTCATTAAAAGTAGTAAAAAATACTTTAAAATGTTATGTTGGCCCCAAGGCTTTAGTGTATCATGAACTAGTTTGTTGTGTCACTGAACAAAGGTTGAGGTTTTATTGCTAAACATACAGACTGGTTCAAAATGCATATATTGCATTGGTTTTAACTTGATAAATCTTTTTTATTCAGTTTCTTTCTTTAAAAGTAGTAAAAGAATACTTAAAAAATATTGTTTGACTATAATGTGTTAGTGCGTTCCTAATTTGTCATTCCTGAAAAAGTCCAGTTTTATTTTGTGACACTTATAGCCTACTGTGTTTTAAACTTTGAAGGAAAGAAATGATGATGCTATTAACTTATTAGGTGGATGTTAAAATGTTTTGTGGAAATAGTAAATTTGTCATTAAAAATATGATTCTGAGGTGTTTCAGACCCAAACACTGTTGACGGCTCCAAGATTTCCTCCCTTCTCAAAATTCTCTGTTCTCTTGGTTTTTATTTAATGCTTTTATTACCCTGGTTTGCTTCCTTTATCTTTAATCATCCCGCCCTACTTTTTTAAAAGAAAGATAATATTTATGATAATATTTTCTTCTTTCTGCCCCATAAATGTATATGAGTCTCCAAAATTCTGTTCTTGGTTCCTTTTCAGTTAACTCTCATAACAAGTAGACAGAAGAGGCAAAGCACAGGTAGTATAGGGATCTTAAGGCTAAGTGGAGAGCAAGAAGTGAGAGTAGAACAAAAAATACTTTCTATGCCAAGTTTGGTAGTTTGAACTGAAGGCCCTTAGTTTTAAACTGAAAGTTTATCAATCAGATTTATATTTGATTATTTCCTATTTCCAATATTAATTACAAAAGTAATATTTGTGAGAAATGCAAACACTACAGAATGTAGAAAGTCTATTCTCTCCTTCACTGTAAAGGCAATTTCCTGAACTTTAGTAGTTCAGAGGTTACCAAATGACCTTTATTGGCATATACATTTATGCATATACAAAGAGACATATTCCTTTTCTTTTTGAAGAATGGAATAAACATCTCTCTCTTTGCCAGGTACCAGTAGGTCACACTTGTACTCCTAGCTACACAAGAGGCTGAGATCTGAGGATTGTGCTTTGAAGCCAGTCCTAGCAGGAAAGTCTGTGAGACTCTTATCTCAAATTAACCACCCAAAAGCCAGAAGTAGAGCTGTGGCTCAAGTGGTAAAATACTAGCTTTGAGCAGAAAAAAAAAGCCTCAAAGACTAGCCTAGATCCTGAGTTCAAGCCCAGGATCATCACACACACTCAAAAAGTCTGCCTCTTGGAGAGGTCATTCTGTGTATAATATGGAGTACAGAGTGGAGGGAGGCAAGTATAGAAACAATAGAAAATAATTAACTTACTTTAGTAGACCAAGTAAGAGATGACAGGGGCTTGGTTTGGGTTAGGCTAGTAGTGGTAGAGATGGTGAGAAGTTCAGGGATTTGCAGTATACTTAAAGCGGTCCAGTCAGTAGAATTTGACTATTAGATTTGGTGAGAATAGTGAGAGAAAGAACAGAACTAGAGTTTTTTCACTTAGGCATCTCCACTCAAGTGGAGAACATTGAAAGAGGAATAGAGTTTGTGGGAAGAAAGAGGAGATGGGTTCCAGATGGATATTTTGAATTTGTGATATTTGTTTATTTCTTTAAGTGAAGATGTACAATAGAGGAGAAAGGTAGGAGAAAAGGCTATACCACTTGTATATCCCAAGTGGAAACTAAAGCAATATGAATAGATGATCTTGTCTTGGAGAAGAATACAAAGATGACCAAGGATGGAGTCCTGAAGAACTCTAACATTTAAGGGATAGAAAGAAGAATAGGAGCCTATGAAGGAGAATTCCAGAAAGTTTGTAGGTACAATATTAGAGACCAAGAGAAGTTTTTTTTTGAGAAGAGAGTAGTCAACAGTGTCATACTGCAGAAAGTAAGACAAGGACTATAATGTCCACTGGATTTGGTAATGGGGCCATTGGTCACTTGATGAAAGCTATTGCTGTGACATGGGAATAGAAACCAGATTTCTATCCCATGTGCCCCCTATCTAAACAGTCACTGAATCCTGTCACTTCTTTTGTTATTGTCTTTCCCTTTCTCAGTAGCACTTCTTTCCATTTTTTTTTAGTACTAGACCGTATACATAGTCTTCAAATTAATAGCAGTTTGAGCACCTACTCTCTCGTAGACTCTGTTGGAAATACAAAGACATGTAAGATATGATTCCTTTTCCAAGGAGGGGGAATTAAAGGGGAGAAGGGAAGTAGTTTTAGTACCTACTATGTGCCAGGCACTCATTGAATCCTCCCAGTAATTCTGGGAGGTCAGTATTATGCCCCTTCTTTCTTTTTTAAAATAGGAGTAGAAGCTAATACCCAGATCTTAAATGACTTGCTCAAGATCACACAGAGGTGGAACTGATACTTGAACTAAGGTCTCTTTGACTCCAAAATGTTTATGCTTTATTCCATAATACTTTGTTGGCTGTGATCTAGATTATGAGAAGATAAAATTGCACAAAACGTAGCTAGCAGTCAAAGCAACAGCTTGGAGGTAGTCAAAGAAGAAATGATACTAGGTGATGAATCTGTCCCATTAAATTGTGTAGATAACAATTACTAGACTTTGAGAAATTTGGGGCATAAAAATTTAGTTTTTCCTTGGGAATCTTAAGTGCCTGGCAGAGAGTAGATGCTTGTTACTAAATGTTTGGATGAATTCAGAGGGAGAGAGGACGGTAAGTGGGGATTTCCAGGCAGGGCTTTCAGAGGAGGTGGGATTTACTGTGGGTCTTAAGAGGTAAATATAACTTTGCAAAGAAAATGGGGAGGCCTTTCCAGCAGAACAACAGAATAGGCTAAGTATAGGGGGAGGGAAATGTGAGACAGAGGTCGCAAACAGATAATCTTTGTGCTGAATAAGGCCTATAGATACTTTTGTTTGGCCTACATATTGTTTAAGAAAAATTGGAGTTAGTTGTTACATGTAAAAGTTTCCTTTAAAACCTGCATTTCCTACTATTAATGAAAAAAATGAAAGGTCTGGTAACCTTGAGCCAATATTCTGTGGCCAGCTTTGAGGGTGTACCTTTGCTGGCCAGGCTCTTATGAGCAAGTTTGCGACCCCTGATGTGTAAAGTATTTTGAGGGTTGGGGAGTTAGTGGGATTTGGGAGGACTGTGAATAAACGGAATTGGACTCAAGTGAAAGGCTTCCTTAATATGATTTATTGGGGGAATATAAAGATAGATTGGAAGCTAAATTGTGAAGGACCTTGAATGCCCTTTTAGGCTTGGAGAAGCCATTGAAAGTGTTTTGAATGGGGAGTGATATGTTCAAAGTAGTGTTAAGAAGATGAACATGCCAATAGCCTTTAGGAGGAAGTAAAGTGGATAAGTCTTTCTGGTAAGATTGTCAGTTATGGAGCTCTAGTAGCAGTTTAGGCATGAGATGAAAAGGGCCTTCTTTAATGATGGTGGTGGGTTAAGTAAAGAATGGAATTAAGAGAGATTACAATTGAATTGAATGTGGACAGAGATGTCAGAAATGGGGAAAAAGTAGCATCATTAACTGAAAGGGAAATCTGTACAGGAACTAGTTTTGCAATGTTTTATGTTTGATTTTTGTTTTTGTTTTATTTTTGTGAGGGAAATTGGTAAGTGCAGGTGGAACAGGACAATCTATTAAGTGGTTTATGTCATTGTCTTACATGTTAAATTTTAACATTGTTATTATAATTGGAGATTGTTTCTGCACTGAGTACTAAACTACTAAAATGTAAAATGACTTACATAGCTGAAGTTAGTTTAGTTGTGCCCTCCTTGCCACTAAACCACGTTACTAAGCTGAAAATCACCTTCTTGTTGTGGCTTTGAGCATTTCACTCCACTTTGGTCCTTCTAAAGTCCGTGGGCTAGTGCTTTGCTTGTCTTAAATTTTACTGTGCTTGCTTCAATTACTAGATTTATTATATTTGTCTTCCAGTTGATGTAGAACATTCTCATGTCCGATTTCTGGGAAACCTGGTTTTGAACCTATGGGATTGTGGTGGGTAAGTACCATCTGCTTATTTGTTTGTGAAATTGATGATAATACTCATGACATCTTATACAGTCAGCATGGCAAATACACTTAGAGGAACTGTCACTTGTAATAGGTACATTGGGTAGAAATTTCTTCATGGATAAAGATCTCTAAGTTTGTGCAAATATCCTTTGTTTGTGATGTGTTTAAATAGCTCTAATACAAGCTCCATGCTTGACCTAAGTATGTGTAGTATGGGTAGATAATCCCTTGTTTTGCAAGAACATAAGTTAGATTTGTGTCTCAGATGGTCCAATACCAGTGCTGAGAGAGGTCTTACTATCATTATACCAGACTATTTCGTTCTTAGTTATTTCATCATTATCTAAAAGTAGGCTTAGCGCTGAGATTTTATTCTGAGTTACCCGTTGTTGGACAAGAAGGAGACAATGTTTTCTCTCATGACAAGGCACTCAGAAAATATTCCATCACTAAGGCACACTCACTGTGATTGTATGTTGATGTTACTCTCTGTCCTATGGTTATTTGCATCTTTGTGCTGAAACAGCATTGTACAATACCCAGTGACTAGGAATGCAAGCACTAGAGTTACACTAGGGTTTAATTTCAGTTCTGTTAGTGTGTTATCTTGGACAGATCAGAAGCTGAGCTTCTGAGCTACAGCTTCTTCATCTGTACAAGAGGGAAAGTAGCTGGACACCAGTGGCTCATGCCTGTAATCCTAGCTACTAAGGAGGCTGAGATCTGAGGATTATGGTTCAAAGCCAGCCTGGGCAAAAGAGTCTATGAGACTCTTGTCTCCAATAAACCACCAGAAAACTGGAAGTGGTGCTGTGGCTCAAGTGGTAGATGCTCTAGCCTTGAGCTGAAAAGCTGAGGGACAGCGCCCTGGCCCAGAGTTCAACCCCGTGACCAACAACAACAACCACAAAAAAAAGAGGGAAAGTAATGATTCCAACTTACTGGGTTATTTTGATGACCAGAAGATAATATATGCAAAGTGAAAATCATATTATTGCCAACTCAATATTTCCCAGCCATATATAGAATAGGTGCGCAGTTAATATTTTTTGAAAGAATAATGTAATAATTAGTCTCTAAGAAAATGATCCCATTCCTGTGAGCAGATGGATCACATAACAGTCTAGCAACCATTTCTCATTATTACTTCTATTTCTCTAATCTATACTAAGAAATCAGTCCAAGTCCTTTGCTTTTGGAGACTAAGATGTGATGTTTATTTTTACAGGTAAGACAACTGAAGTCTGGGGAGATTATGATTCTCCCAGGGTCACACACTAATTAGCAGCAGGTGCATAACATTGAACCTAGATTCCTGACTTTTCCCCCTACTATACAATGCTGCTGTTTTCTGCTCTTCAGAAGTTAACTGAAGAACATTTTGGGAAGTGGAACTCAGATTAAACAGCAAAGAATAACATTCTGCTAAAAGGTTATCACTAAAGTAATTTTCATGTTTTAGAATATTTGGCTAGTACGGTATTGATTCAGGAAATGTTCACTGAGCATCTAACATTCTTTTCAAGATGAGAAATTGGCTGAACACTGGTGGCTTATACCTGTAACCCTAGCTACTCAGGAGACTGAGATCTGGATGATCACTGTTCAATACCAACCCAGGCAGAAAAGAATGTGAGACTCCATCTCCAACCAACCAGCAAAATCTAGGCTGGGTACATGGCTCAAGTGTAGAGTGCCAGCTGAGCAAGCAAGTTGAGCGAGTATATGAGGCCCTGAGTCTGCACCCCAATACTAAAAAGAAAAGCTGAGGAGTTATGGGGTTATTATTATTACCTTGCTATCTAGGAAACTAATGCATCAATTAAAAATCATGCACAGCTATATGCTGGTGGCTCACATCTGTAATTCTAGCTACTCTCAGAAGGCTGAGATCAAAGGATTGAGGTTCAAAGTAAGCTTAGGCAGGAAAAGTCCACGAGACTTGCCTCCAATCAACTACTCAGGAAAAGCTGGAAGTGGCATTGTGGCTCAAGTGGTAGAGAGCTCAGATACAGCACCCAAGCCCTGAATTCAAACCCCAGGACCCCCCCCACACCCCTATGGGTTACAAATCGGCCACAAGAGGAACGGAGAATGTCAGTGTGTTCAGGACTTGAGGAATGGGCAGAGAGGATACAAGTTTGTAAATTTTGGCTCAAGGCTCAAGATCCTCCAACCTGTTTGCTATTATTTTCTCTAAATTAAAGTCATAGATTATTTTTCACTTAACAAAAATAGATCGTAAGTAGGAGTAATTGAACCAAGGGCTTGCTTACTATCTAGATTTTGTTTTCTAAACAGACAAGACACCTTCATGGAAAATTATTTCACTAGCCAACGTGACAACATCTTCCGAAATGTAGAGGTTCTGATTTATGTTTTTGATGTGGAGAGCCGGGAACTTGAGAAGGACATGCACTATTACCAGTCATGCCTGGAAGCCATTCTACAGAACTCTCCAGACGCCAAAATCTTTTGCTTGGTTCACAAAATGGATTTGGTACAAGAAGATCAACGGGACCTGGTAAGAAATAGTAAAGGTGTTAGGCCAAATGATTGACATGCTTTGTGGGTTTCTTTTGTGGAAGTATAGGTATTTGTAGTATTTATGTTCTGGAAAAAAACTGTCAGGCCGAAATGCTGTCATTTGTTTTTAACAAACATTCTTAGCTTGGCATGGTGGTACATCCCTATAGTCTCAGCTGCTTAAGAGGCTGAGGTGGAAGGATCAGTTGGTCCAATGAGTTCAAGACCAACCTGAGAAACATGGTGAGACCCTATCTTAAATGAAATTCTTTTTTTTTTTTTTGGGTCCTGTCGTGGGGCCTGAACTCTGGGCCTGGGTGCTGTCCCTCAGCTCTTCAGCTCAAGGCTAGCACTCTACCATGTGAGCCACAGCGCCACTTCCGGCTTTTTTCTTTTTGCTTATGTGGTGCTGAGGAATCGAACCCAGGGCCTCAGGCATCAAAGCAAACCCCCCAACACTGAGCCACCTTCCCAGCCCCTTAAATGAAATTCTTGACTATATTTTCCATGGTAAAGGAAAGACAGTATTCACTTAAATAATTTTCAGAATTGGTATCATTAAGCAGTATCTATATAATCTGATCTATTGGTGGTACTGAAGTTTGAACTCATGGCCTCGTGTTTGCTAGGCAGGTACTCTAAAACTTGACATATGCCTACAGTTCTCTTGAGCTTTAGTTATTTTTCAGAAAGGGTCTTTTGCTTTTGCCTGGAGATGGCATCAAACTGAAATCCTCCTGCATTTGCCTCTCATATAGATAAATTTATAGTCAGGAACTACCATACCTGGTTTGATGCTGAGATAGGGCCTCTCTAATTTTTTTCCCAGGCTGGCCTCAAACCAGAATCCTCCTATCTACCTTTTAAGTAGCTGGAATTATATCTATGAGCCACCACACCTGGCTTACTTTATAAATATATTTCCCCTTGTTTTACTATGAAAGCTGTATATGCATCAGTTTAAGTAACAACAAGCATGCTATGTAAGGCACTATGAAAAATCCCTCATAATGGTACTGGAAGTATATTCTCTTTGGCATGAATGAATTAGTACATATAATTTTAAATCAAAGAAAACATCATAGGGACAATATTGTCACTACTCCTACAAAAACCAATTAGGTAATTGGTCATAAACCAGAATAGCCCAGGTGGGTGCTACACAGGAGGTTGAGATTTGAGGATCTAGGTTTGAAGTCAGTTCTGGTAGGAAAATCCATGAGACTTTTATCTCCAAGTAACCCTCCAAAAGCTGAAAGTGGAGCTGTGGCTTTTTTGGTGGTTAATTAAAGATAAGAATCTCACAGACTTTTCTGCCTAGGCTTCCTTCAAACCCAATCCTCAGATCTGAGCCTCCTGAAGTGGTTAGCTGGAATAACCTTGAGTGAAAAAGCTAAGAGATAGCAACAGCCTGTGTCTTAAAACAACAACAACTAAAAACTGTGAATAAGCTGGGCACCAGTGGCTCATGCCTGTAATCCTAGCTACTCAGGAGGCTGAGATCTGAGGATCGAGGTTCAAAGCCAGCCCAGGCAGAAAAATCCGTTGAGACTCTTATCTCAAATTAACCACTAGAAAACCAGAAGTGGTGCTGTGGCTCAAGAGGTAGAGCGCTCGCCTTGAGCTGAAGAGCTGAGGGACAGCACCCAGGCCCAGAGTTCAAGCCCCACGACTGACAAACAAAACGAAACATAACAAAACAAAACTCTTAATAGCCAAGAGAGTGCTCAAGGCCCACTATAGAAAAGATACAGTAGAAATAGTAAATTCCTAGGTATGAGACTGTAGGACAGGCAAGTCAGTTTGTTCAGCACAAGAGGATGGGATTTTAAGGTCTAATATGCCCTACAGTAAAAGTAGGGAAAGCAGTTTTAGCATATATTTGTCTTGTAAAAGAATATAGTTCCTTCTTGAGTTGGAATGTAAAAGTGTCAGAATATCTTTAGACTAAATACTTTCTTGACAATAGTTGTGGTATTGTTACAGGATTGCTTCCAGTGTTTTGCTGTTTAGCTTTGGAAGGCTTCTATATTTGACTCAGAATACATTTTTTTGTCAGTCATGGGGCTTGAACACAGGGCCTGGGTGCTGTTCCTGACCTTCCTTCCTTCCTTCCTTCCTTCCTTCCTTCCTTCCTTCCTTCCTTTCTTTTCTTTCTTTTTTTTTTTTACTGAAGGCTAGTGCTCTACCACTTGAGCCACAGATCCACTTCTTGCTGTTTTGGTGGTTAATTAGAGATAAGAGTGTTAGGGGCTTTCCTGCCCAAGCTGCAGCACCTGGCTCAGAATACTACTTTTGAATATTCAATGTTTCCATTGGTATTTTTAGCTCCCCCCCTTCCTATCTTAGGAAATAATGTGTGTACTATGAGTCTTGGGTTTTTGAGAGTTTTGTTATTGTTGATGTTTTGTTCTATTTCTTTTAAAAAGCATTTCAGGAGCTAGGCCCCAGAGGCTCATGCCTGTAATCCTAGTTACTCAGGAGGCTGGTATCTGAGGATTGAGGTTTGAAGTCAGCCTAGGCATAAAAGTCCATTAGATTTTTTTAATTTAAATTAACTATTAAAAAGCTAGAAGTGGAGGAGTGCTCAAATGGTAGGGCACCAGCCTTCAGCAAAAAGCCAAGTGGGAGTATGAGGCCTTGAATTGAAGCCCGAGTACTAGCACACACACACACATGCAAAAAGTATTCAAGGATTGAGGATATAGCTTAGAGTAGTTAGAGTGCTTGCCTTGTATAAATGAAGTCCTAGCTTCAATTCCCAACACTGGAAAAGTAATTTAATTCCTTAGAATTGCAGTAGAAAATCCTAGAGCATTTCAACAAATGAGCTCACGATGTATGTTTCAGCCATTTTTTGTTTTGAGTGATCATGTTATTTTTTTCCTACGTGCCAATATAAATATCTTCAGATATTCTCAGTTTTTTTGGGGGGGGGAGTTAGTGATACTAAGGTATGAACACAGTACCTTGCTAGGCTAGTGCTGTTTTGAGCCACACCTCCAGCCCCTTTTTTGCTTTAGTTGTTGTTGTTGTTGTTGTGTGTGTGGGTGCGTGCGTGCGTGTGTGCCTGCCTGTCCTGGGGTAGGGCTTTGCCATTTTTCCCTGAGATTCTTTTGCCGAAGTCTAGTGCTCTATCATTTGGTCCATAGCTCCACTTCTGGCTTTTTTGGTGGTTAATTGGAGATAAGAATCTCAAGCACTTTTCTGCCTAGGCTTCCTTCAAATTCCAATACTCAGATCTGAGCCTCTTGAGTAGCTAGGATTACAGGTATGAGCTACCAATGCCAGCCTGGCTTAGGTTTTTTGGGTTTTTTGTTTTGTTTGTTATGTTTTTTAAGCTAGAGTCATGGGTTCTTTGTATGACTGGCGCAGACTGTACGCCTACCTACCTTTGTTGCTGGAATTACAGGAATATATCACCAAGCCTGGCTTGTTAATTGTGTTAGAATCTTGCTAACTTTTTTGGCCTATACTGACCTTGAACTGTGATCTTCCTGTCTCTGCTTTACAACTAGGTTAATATTTTTTAAGTAATTTTAAACTTAAGAAAATGTTTAATTTCACTAAAGACCTATTCTTGAAAAGCTTTAAAATGATGAGAGTGCTTCCTAAAATATAAATTTAAGCTTTGATATTTCCGTGTGTGTATGCGTATGTGTGTGTATGTGATAGGGTTTTCCAGAGAAACAGAACCAGTGAGATATCTTTGTATAGAAAGACAAAAAAGACAGTAAGTATTCGTTATAAAGGGGTAATGGGCCTGAAATCTTGAGAGCAGACAGATAGGCTAGGGAGTGGGAATTATGTGGCAGTTAGAATTAGAAAGTAGGGTGAACTGTTTGCCTTTGAGGCCTTTAAATGACAGATAACGACCACTCACATAATGGAGAGTAATCTGTTTTTCCCAAAGTCTAGTGAATTCAATGACAATCTCATCTGAAATGTATATTCACAGCAAAATCTATATTACTATTTGACCAAATATCTAGCTACTATAACATAGCCAAGTTACCATATAAAAGTAACCATTATGGTCTACTCCTTGTCAACAGGACAGTCATACTCATCTCCTGAAACCTTACTTAGGCTCCAGATAAATATAATAACAAGGTCATATTTCCATTTTACATGATACAACTATCATGCATACAATTAGAAACAGACTAACCCTTTTAACCCCAAATGTATGCAAAGTCCTGGGATAGTATTTACTGTTCTGCTTAATATCATGTAAGTTAAGTATTAAGATGTAAATAGTATATAAAGTATATAAAAATCTTACATTAATAAGCCAGAAGGAAACCAGCTTATGATTATATATATACTCATGACATATACTTATTTATATAACTAGTCATGTGTTACAGCTACTAAGCTACCTTCTAGAGTTCCACATTTCCTTTGCCTACAGCAAGCATCTCAGCTGATTGTAGTTCTTTACATGAGGGCTGAACCAGACCTTAATATTCCTAGTGGTATGACCTTAGCAGAAATGCATAGATTAGGAAGTTATAGTTTCTAACACTTTAAAGTATGATATTACTAGGAGATGGCCTAAGCAATCTCTTGTATTCCGGAGATACCTTTCCTTATCTGTTTTGTGAGGAAATGGTCCAGCTTCCACCTTGATAGTCAGGATCAATAACACAGGTTGGCAGTTTGATCCAGAGGCACAATGAGCCCTTTGTGGCTGAGTAGCACTCTTAATCTCCATTTTGGTGGAATTATTTTTGTGTTTCCTGCCTTTAGAACTGTGACCTGACATGTGGAATTGAAAGACCTTTTTACACCTATTTAAAGGTAATGATGATGATGAAAGAACTGAGACCTGCAGGCAGGGAGAATATAAGGTGACAAGAGCAAGAAACAACAACTTTATCTCCTATCCTTGGTGATGGCAGGCAGATAGCAAGTGATGCTACACTTTGTATCCTGGACTTATGAATCCTCATGATGGAAGAAAAAGCACCATATACTGAACAGCATTTACCACCTCTAGAGAACCTTTCCCTAGCCCTGGAAGGTATTGCCACCTAGTGGACAATGTGACAGCCTTTATATTTAAAAAAAATTCCCACATTTTTTAGGAGCATCAATTAGATGACAAAGGGATTTCATTTTGACGTGTCCATATATGCATACAATATATCTTGATTGGACTCAAACCCTTCACTGTCATTCATTCGCTCCTTTTTTTGGGGGGGGTTGTTTCTGGGGCTTGAACTTGGGGCTTGGGCTCTGTCCCTGAGCTTTCATTCAAGGCTAGTGCTTTACCACCTGAGCCACATCTCTGCTTACCCAAGTCTATCTATAACCACTGCAAATTCCATAAGCCAAGAACTGTTTTCCAAATGGAAAGTACCTGTGGAGGATGGCTTTCATCCTTAGAGGTATATGTTAGACTTAACCTATAGGACCTCCCAAAAGCTCCTGAAAGAATCCCCATCTGCCACAGTCATTTCACACAACCTTGGATTTGCTAGATGATACAGTCCCAGAGGCAGAGAGGCTTGCATAGCAGCCTGGACCTGTTAACAGGCAGTCTTCTATCCTAGGCAATACTCAAGGCCAGTAGCTTATTAGGTCAATCACTTGGTAAGTAAGCTTGAGGAACACATCCAAGTAAGGAATGTGTTGCTTCCAGGATCCAAACAGACTTGCTATACATTGTGCCTTTTTCTTGGATGTGGAATAGGCCAGTCAAAACAATTTATTCTTATTAGAAAGAGTATCTCAGCATGTCCCACAACACTGGACTTTTAGGAATTTCACTGAGGTTGAACTCCTGAGTTTTTTTTTTGAGATTTATTTCCTCCCCTTTGATATGCAGATATATTTTTAGAATAACTACTTCTTGCTTGGTGGGTCCATTTGGTGCATTTTCATTAATGTAATGGACCAGTGTAATATCTGTAAAAGGAAAAGGTAACCAAAATCCATGCAAATTAGATTATTACATAGGGCTAGACAGCTGGTAGCTCCCCAGTTGGTAGGTTAATTGAAGGTGTATTGTTGGTCTTGCCACCTAAAAGCAAATGATATCTCGTGAGATTTGGGGAGAAGTAGGGGTGGGGGGAATGGCAATAGTCAGAATTGAGACTTAAGGAGGTCTGATGGTCAATGGAATTTTACTTCCAATTTGTCTCAGCGGGCCCATTAGGTCTCCAAAATCGTACTGTCATGACTCTCCCAATTTTGGAATACAACATTGCTAACTGAAATAGTACTTAGAAATACGGTAGAATCCCCATATTGGATCCTTTACCTTACCTTACCTTTACCTTTACCTTGACCTTACCTAACCTTTCCTATCATTATGATAGAAAAAGCCAAGCAGAAGCCACTGGAACTGCTTCTACCTAGAAAAACAGTAAGTCAAAAGCAATTTCAAGTTACTGAAGGGATTCTTGAGACTAGTGCCATCATCAAACACAAGATGCAGGGATAGAGGTTCCTACACCTGGTCCCTATTTTCTAGTCTATATAGATTGGAAAAAATTATATCATTCTTCTGTGATGTAGGACCCTTTCTCATGGCAGACACTTTGTACCTTGTATCTTCTGGGATTTTGAGTCTAGCTTGTGGCTAGGAGAAATGGTAGGGGTCAGATATAAAGCAATCTGGCTGTGGCTGTCTCTCACCCCATTGATCACTAGGAAGATTTAGCCGAACCTGATGGCTACTTGGGTGTTCTCTCCCCTCCCCCACTCCATTCTATACATATCCCTCTTGAAGCTGCATGCCTGGTCAAAGAAAATAACCACCAATAGAAAAGGATCTTTCTTAGATCACACATATACAAGTAGCTCTGACCTTGTGCCTCTAGAACTAATTCTTGCTTGGTGGATCCATTTGGTGCACTTTCATCAATGTAATTGACCAGTGTAATATCTTATAAAAGGGAAAGGCAACCCAAATCCCTGCATATCCCTGCAAAAATCCCTCAGAGTGGGCCATTATAGTTTCTTCAGGCAAAATAGGGTCAATCTCAAGTAGAAATGGACTGTCTGCTTCTACTTGTGAAGACTTGAGAATTTAGAACTTCAGTGTCCCCAGGCTTTTCCCAAGTCTTATATGACCTTTATTCCAATCTCTCACATCCCATTCCTTTATAGTCAGCCCTTGCTTTAACAGCAGATACTCTGTAAAACTGGCAATTCAATATGCATTGTTGTTTGGCTACTCATATGATGAATTCTAAATTTAATTTTCAGCAATCTTTCTTCAGTCTATGACTAGGAAGTAAGGGGTTCTTTCAGGGCAAATACAGAGACCTTGAGGTGGTTTATGCAGTGATTGGATTGGGGATTCAAATCTCATTCAAAGCTCATCCTTTTCTTTCCCCCCTTTGTCTAGCACAGATAACATCAGTCTGGATATTTTGTTAGTATTACATTTGGACAAAAGTAATTCATTTACATATGAATCTTGTACACAGAATCTTGTATCTTTTAAGTATTTTGCTAGGAATCTTCAGTATTTCTGTTGCCAAATCATACCATTAACTATCAGTGCTCTTTTTACTACTGGAAATAGGATCATTAGCACCTTTAAATACAAATATACTAGGAAACCAATTTCAGAAACTTCAAAATACTTAAGATTCTCTTCTAGAACTCTCAGTTCTAAAATCTGCATTAGGGTCTCCAGAGTAACAGAATCAATAAGCAGAGTGTGAGAATACACAAACACATACACACACATATGTGATGAGGGGAAGGAGGGAGAGGGAAAAAACCCTAAGAGACAGAGGCAAAGAAGCTAGTTTATTTTAGGGAAACTGGCTGGCTTAATGATTGTGGAGACTGGCAAGTCTGAATTCTGTAGGGCACACCCACAAACTATAGACCTGTGGAAAAACTGAGCTTACATATCACAGTATAGAGGCAGTCTAGAGGCAGAATTCCTTTTTCTTCAGAATGTCAGTCTCTTACTCTTAAGGCTTTCAACTTATTTATGTAGCCCACCAACATTGTGGAAGGTAATATGCTTTACTAAAAGTCTACTTACTTAAATGTTAATCTCTTTTAAAAACTTCCTTTGTAAAAGCATCCAGATTGTTATTTTACCAGTTGTCTAGGTACTGTAGCTGAACTAAGTATATATAGTATATATATACATGTATATATACATATACATATGTACATGTATATATACATATATACATGTACATATGTATATGTATATATGTGTGTGTGTGTGTGTGTGTGTATATATATATATATATATATATATACACACACACACACACACACACACACACATACTGCCAATCTACCCATCAGGAAAAAGTATCTGTGTGTGTGATATATCTATGTATATTTAGGCATATAGTAATAGAAGCATATCCAAAATTGTTAGGTAATTTTGTGGATTTGATAGTTCTTATCTATATGTTAATTAAATATAGTATACATGTAAATAATGGGTATAAATATATATATGGGGAAGAAAATATACATTAAAAGATTAAAGTACAAAGTACTGATATAGATATAACTATCTTAAAATGTCCCAGATTTGGTGAATGGAGTATTAGATATGTTTTATTGCGATCCCTCTCTCTGTATGATAAATTTTATTTTCCAACATAATTTAGTTTTTGTAAACATTCAGCGCAGGCTAAGCCTGAAGAATTCTAGCAGCTACAGGAGGTAACCTAAAATGTTTTCTATCCTAGTTTGCGAAATAATGTCCATACTCCAAATTCCGCTTACGAAGGAGCAGAAGCTTCTAATTAAAATACACTGAAATAATTGTGTCTTAGATTTTGTAATGAAAGAAGTAAGCAGTTATATGCTGACCAGCACATTGAACTTTTTAATTCAGATTTTTAAAGAGCGAGAAGAAGATCTGAGGCGTTTGTCTCGCCCGTTGGAATGCTCTTGTTTCCGAACATCTATCTGGGATGAAACTCTGTATAAGGTGTGTATATTTCCTGAGTTCCCTCATTTTAAGAGCATGAAAAAAGCTAGAAGGGTATTTTAACAAGACTAAAAGATTTTTAAACTATTTCACAGCCATCTAGATTTGTACTTAAAAAGAAATAATATACAACAAATTGTTTGAAGACTATCAAACATCATTAATCATCATCTAGAGAGTAGGGATTTAAACTTAGATTGGGTTGACATTGTTACCAGGTCACACTGAATTATCCAGTTTGGTTGTAATTAATTTGATCCTAGTCTTTGTGATAACAGAAGTTGCTCTAAATGGCTATCATCCATTTTGACCTGTTGTGATCTCAATGCTGATTGGAGCTGTATCTAGTATTTGAGTAATTACTTACATGGTAATGATAGAAGCTAGTCTGCCTAAGTTTGGAAGAAAACTATTTCGTGGAGAAATTGGAGAATGTAATTTTAAAATGAGACACATTATGCCTAGAATGTAGAGTAGGCTCAACTTTTATACCAGAACTGGAGACCAGCATTCTTTCAACCAGAAGGATTGTTTCCATTGCTGGGGCAGATGCCACCCTCCTTGGAGTAATTATAGAGGTTATAACATTAGTTCATGTGGATGAAGCCAAAGTTATCCTTATTAGCAAATAGACTACTTTTTCCTACTGATCTAGTGATGTAAGGACTGGCTCCTTTTGTGTCTTCCTGTGGTCATACTTTTCCTTCAGACTGCTTCTGTATCCATTAACAAGTCTGACTCTGGGAGGCAAAGGATCCTTCTCTGTCACTGGTAGCTAGAACCTCAGTCTCAACTGCATCTGACAAGTATCTACAACCAGAAACACAGAAACCTGACTTACAAAGGAGAACAGACATTGGACTTCAAAAATAGCCATTGCTCTTTTTAAAACTAATATACTTTTCCCCCCAATATTACGTTGACCAGCTTCACTCTAATAACATCATTTGAGATACCTGTCTAGGAAGTACTGTTCTAGATTGATATGGGCCGAATTTCTCTCAAAGCCTTATTCCCATAGAACAGGTAACCGTGAATAAGGATGGACATGACGCACTGATAAGAACCAACTGCGGTGTGAAGGATGGCAATACATAACACGACCAAAGACAATTGGCTAATCACAACACTGCTGTGAGTGACAATGTCTCTGCTGTGGTTAGCTTTGGTGCCTTCTCCAAGGTAAATTCAGCAGTGACATTAACACCGACTTGGGAACTTGGAACCTGAACCCCTATGCCTAAGTAATAAAACTAATTGGAACAGAGACATGGCACTACTATCTTACATCAATGTTGCATAGAACTGACTTAAATTTTTATGTTAAGTTTTTGTCAACAAGCACTCATTGCCTATCTGCTTGATGCTGCTACATACCAAAATGAATAAGATCAGGTTCCTGCCCTCTAGTAGGGGAGAGAAGAACAAAGTACACCTAACCAGACAAATTGGAGTGTGAGTAAGGAAGTATTAGAATGGAAGTACAAAGAAAAGGAAATAGAGGGAGGGTGTAGTTAACTCCTCTGGATGAAGTCAGTATTAGGCAAACACAGTGGACTTTTGTAAATGCAATTGGATTGATTGATAAGTTTTACAGAAGACAACAAAGCTTTGGAAATGATATATATCAGTAATTTCTCTTGTAATGGTTCATTATCCTCTCTTGACGGGAGGGCCCATTTGTCCATGTGGCTCTACTATTTTTGCAAATTATTCTTGGGTATATGTTAAATATTGTGTTATTAGGTTCTGATTTTTAAGGCACTCTACACTGTTGGACTCATGTATTTGTTGAATATCTAGGTTCTGATTTTTAAGGCAATCTACACTGTTGGACTCATATATTTGTTGAATATCTGGATGAGAAACTTTTTAGCACAGTAGATCATTTTCTGCAATGTTTTTTTCCTAAGGCAATATGATGACATTAAATTACTTGTTTACTTTTCATTATCCATGGAAAGAAGTTTCTCCAGCATTTCTCAGGTATTTGAAGTTAAAAACTCAACTCAAAGGGTAAAAGACAAATGTTAGCTTCATATTCTCATTTCATTTGTGTTATATTTAATGTCAGTATTTATTTGGGACTCAATTATCATTATATTTTGCTGTCTATATGTTGTACTGTACTTATTCACTTCAAAGCTCTGAAACTGGCTACCTGTTAGTAATATTACATTGTGCTTCTATTCTGTTAGGCTTGGTCCAGCATTGTTTATCAGCTGATTCCCAATGTTCAACAGCTGGAAATGAATTTAAGGAATTTTGCTGAGATTATTGAGGCTGATGAAGTACTTCTGTTTGAGCGAGCTACTTTTCTGGTAAGAACTGTGCTCTACAGATAGATTTTTTTTATTTTTAATACGTTTTTTATTGTAAAATTCTGTACAGAGGGTTTACAGTTTTATGCATACATGAGCAAGGTAATGAGTACATTTCCTATCAAGCATTGTCACCTCCTCCTTTCTTTTTCCTCTACCATCCCTTCCCTCCTACCACCACAACTACACTCTCCACCCCCTGCCTAAAATTGAAAGTTTGTTTTTCAACACACACATTGTTACAATGGGTCAACCTGTATCCCTATTTAAGCATTTTGTTTTTCCCTTCCCCTCCCCAAATTAGAGAAGTGTATATACAAGATGCAGGGCACCAACATCAAATACAGTGAAAACAGGGGGAGGAACATACAAAGAAACAAGATCACATGGTACACTATAAATACATTAGAAACAATAGCAAGCAAGAAAAAAGCACTTGTGTCCCTATCTTGGGGTTCATTTCACTTAACATCATCTTATCTGGTCATATATATATATATAGCTTTTGACCTTTTCTTCTTGTCTCAGACATATAGTAGTTACTGAAAATAAGGGAAACCATGGGACCTATGTTTCTTTGGGTCTGGCTTACTTTACTAGAAAGACTTGGAAAAAATATATTAAGTGAAGTATTACAGATAGATTTTGTACTTTTTCTATTCAGTAAGAGAATAACATTCCTGCTTTCAAAAAGAATCTTACTCCCTTTTGTCATTACTTCAGTATGCAGTCTTATTTTAAACTACTATTGCCAATAAGTGATTGGAAAGAAGTTCTTCAGTATATTTGTGTGTGTGTGTGTGTGTGTGTGTGTGTGTGTGTGTGTTAATGGTACTGGGTTTGAATTCAGGGCTTTATGTTTGCTAGGCTAGCACTCTACCACTTGAACTACATCTCCAGCTTTGCTTTTTGTTGTGCCAAAGTTTGACCTTGAGCCATGATTCTTTAGATCTCAGCTTCTTTAGGAGCTAGGATTACAGGCACGAGCCACTGGTACCTAGCTTGTATGTGGCCTTCACCTCTCCTCTCCCTTCCCTCTCCCCTCCCCTCCCCTCCCCTCTCTCCTAGAAATCCATTGTGTATATAGACCACATTTTCTTGATCAATTCATCTAATGAGGGGTATCTGGGTTGGTTCCATATCTTAGCTATGGTAAATAATGCTGCAGTGAACATGGTTGTGCTGGTAGGTTTAGTATGGCACTGTTTGGGTCATTTGCCCAGGAGTTGGATTTCTGGGTTGTAGGGGGAGCTCTATGTTTAGTCTTTTGAGGAACCTTACTGATTTCCAGAGTGGCTGAACCAGTTTACACTCCCACCAAGTGTAATAGTGTTCCCTTTTGGCCACATCCCCACCAGCATCTGTTTTTATTAGATTTCTTGATAATGGCCATTCTAACTGGTGTAAGGTAGAATTTCAATGTTGTTTTGATTTGCATTTTTTATGACCAGAGATTTTGAGCATTTCTTTATGTGTGTATTGACCATTCTTATTTCTTCTTCAGAGACATCTCTCTTTAAGTCTTTAGCCCACTTGTTAATGGGGTATTTGTTTCTTTGAGTATTTGTTATTAGGGGATTTAATTTTTGAGCTTTAAGTATATTTTAGATATGAGGCTTTTGTCTGCTGTATGGCTAGTGAAAATCTTCTCCCAATCTGTGGCCTTTCTATTTATCTTGCTAGCTATGTCTTTTGTTGTGCAGAATGGCTGCAGTTTAATGAAATCCCACTTATCTAACCTTTCTTTCATTTGTCATGTTTCTGGGTCTTTATTAAGAAAGTTTCAACTTGTGCCAAGGAGCCCTAGTGTTTGTCCTATTCCTTCCTATAATATTTTCAGGGTATCTGCTTTTTTTAAAATAAATTTTTATTGTGAAAATACTGTACAGAGGGGTTAAAGTTACATGAGCAAGGTAATGAGTACATTTTTTATCAAGCATTGTTGCCTCCTCCTTTATTTTTCCCCTACCATCCCTTCCCTCCCACCTCCACAACTACACTCACCCCCCCCCCATCTAAATTATAAAGTTCATTTTTCAACATAGTATCTTCTACATCTTATTGTTGCAATGGGTCAACCTGTATCCCTATTTAAACATTTTGTTTTTTCCCTTCCCCTCCCCAGATTATACCAATATCTGCTTTACCTGGAGGTCTTTGGTCCATTTGAAATTGATTCTTGTGCATGGTGATATGTAAGGATCTAACTTCAGTTTTCTACACATGTATAGCCAATTCTGCCAACACCATTTGTTGAGGAGGCTGTCTTTCTTCCATCCAGTGTTTTTGGCTCCTTTATCAAAGATTAGGTGACCATGAATCTGCAGGTTAATTTCTGGGTCCTCAGTTCTATTCCATTGATCCTCAGGCCTGTTCTTGTGCCAGTACCAAGCTGTTTTTATTACTATGGCTTTATAATAGAATTTGAAATTTGGTATTGATGTTCCTCCGGCACTGTTCTTCCTGTTAAGGATTGTTTTTGCTATTTGGGGTCTTTTATTGTTCCATCTGAAATCTTGGGTTGCTTCTTTTATTTCATTAAAGAAAGAAGTTGGGATATTGATGGGTATTGCATTGAATTTGTATATAACCTTTGGCTGTATTGCCATTTTTACAATATTAATCCTCCCAATGCAGGAGCATGGGAGGTTTTTCCACTTCCTTAGATCTGCTTTAATTTCCTTTTTCAAGTTTTTAAAGTTTTCATTGTAGAGGTTCTCCGCTTCCTTGATTAAGTAATTCCTAAGTATTTTTTTGAGGCAACTACACAAGGAGTTGCTTTCTTGATTTCAGCTTTGCCCTCTCATAGTTGGCATACAGAAAAGCTATTTTTTGTGGATTAATGTTATACCTTGCTAATTTCCCAAGATTTTGGATTAGTTCGAGTAACTTGTGAGTGGAGTCTATGGGATTCTCTAAATACAGGATCATGTCATCTGCAAAGAGGGAGAGTTTACTTCTTTCCCTGTTTGGATCCCCTTTATCTTTGCCTCTTGCCTTATTGCTCTAGCTAGGAATTCTACTACTATATTGAATAGGAGTAGAGAGAGTATATATCCTTATCTCATTCCTGATTTTAGAGGAAACAGTTTTAACTTTTCATCACTAAGTATAATGTTGGCTATAGGCTCATAATACTTTATAAATAATTTTTTGGGGTCCGGTTGTGGGGCTTGAACTCTGGGCCTGGGCACTGTCCCTCAGCTCTTCAGCTCAAGGCTAGCACTCTACCACTTGAGCCACAAGCCACTTCTGGCTTTCTTTCTTTTTGCTTATGTGGTGCTGAGGAATCGAACCCAGGGCCTCATGCATGCAAGGCAAGCGCTTTACCACGGAGCCACCTTCCCAGCCCCTAAATAAAAATTTTAAATAGCAGTAATAGAAACCAGTTTGAGATGTTACATCATAATACAGAAATAATTTCTAACTAGCCTGGTAAATGATAACTCTAGGAGTATCTCCCAATAATGATTTTGTTTTTGAGCTCTACCATTGCTTGGCTGATTTTAAACATATTTATCAATTTTTCTATGCAAATTTTCCCCTTCTATAAAACAAGATAATGGAACTTATATCAAAGATTTATCATGTTGATTAAAATGGGTCAAAATAACTTTAAGCATCTAGCATAATGTGTATGTGTGTGTGTGTGTGTGTGTGTGTGTGTGTGTGTGTGTGTGTGTATGTCAACTTAAATGTCAGTTCCTTTTGCTGTTACACCAACAGGGGGAAAACAGTCTTAAATGATGTTGTCCCTGTGGACAACTCCTTCCTTTGTGGAAACACTGTTTGTAACTATGGCAGTATTTGGTACCGTTGAGGCAGGGAGTCCAAAGAATGTCTTTGTGCATCCATCTAGTGGTAACAGGTTGCTTGTTTGGAATTACTCAGAGCCATTTCTTTCTAACTAGTAAGTGTAGCAGTAAGAAAGTAAGCTATTCTTTTTGTCTTGATGCATATGGAACAAAAGAATCCTACTTCATTAGTATTCCCTTGCCTTATCTACCACACAAGGCTGTATGTTTGATCATTTTTACTGAAGGAGATTAAGTCAAGCAAGGTCTATCTCTTCTGCCATTAGTATAGGAATTGTATAGGTTTTGCATCATATTCATCAATTCATAGGGATTTCCCTATGAATTTACTTTTGATGAGTGTTTTCCTACTGGGAAGGATAGTTGTATGATTTTATCAAAATTCCTTAGAAAGGCAAAATAAAAAGTTCAGCCAAATAAAACACCATTAGTGGGTACTCAAAAGGGATAGGATAAGGTTAACGAGAAAGGGTAGACAAGTGAAGAAGAGAAGAGGGAGTTAATGTAGACAAGAATCCAATGTATATCTTATAAAATTAAGAAGAATGAGGATAGGTGTGGATAGAAGAAGGATGGGTAAAAATGTTGAAATGGTGACATTGATGAAGACATTATATTCATAAACCGATTTGTTAAATGGCAACTCCTTTAACTACTTAAAGATAATTAAAAAATGTTAAAAAGAAAATGTTAGGAGGAAAATATTTTCAGCTGGCGTGAGTGTCCATTCTGAACAGACTCATTTTATATTCCAATTTTTAGGAGCTGGAATTATCTAGTTAAGATTTTAAAATAGGATTCCCAAAGTCCCTTGGTAATACACTTCATTAAAATTAAATATCTTGAATATGTCTGTCTCATAGATAGCTAGGGGTTGTAATTTATTTTTCTTTTTCGTTTGTAGTTCATAAAATCAAAGACTGGTGAAACTGAAATAAGACAAACATTTAATGATAAAAAAGCAATTGAAAAAATATTTCAGTTTACTAAAATACAGATGCTCCTTGATTTAGGATGAGGTACATGTCCTTTTCAAGTCATTATAAGTTGAAAATACATTTAATCTACCTAGCTTCTTAAACATAATAGCTTAGCAACACAAGTACACTAAGATCCCTTGTCTGCCCTTGTAATTTTGTGGCTCACTGGAATTATTACTCATTTGCTGCTGCTCAGTATCACAAAAGTATATCTTTGGGATGAGAAAATTCAAACTGTTTTCTACCTAATGTATATCACCTTCACAGCATTGTAAAGTCAAGTTAAATCATCATAAGTCAAAGATCAACTGTAGAGAATACTTGAATGATCTAATAAAGTTATGACCAAGGGCTGAAGTCACACCCAATGTTGACAGAATATGAGACAGAGGGGAGGAGACAGTAAGTCAGATGACAAGTCTAGCCTGAAAACTAGCATGACCAAGAGACTAATAGTTACCTCCTTTAGGTATTAGCAGAGGGTAGTATGAGGATTTTTTTGGGGGTCGGTTGTGGGGCTGAACTCTGGGCTTGGGCACTGTCCCTCAGCTCTTCAGCTCAAGGCGAGCGCTCTACCGCTTGAGCCACAGCACCACTTCTGGTTTTCGAGTGGTTTATTGGAGATAAGAGTCTCACGGACTTTCTTGCCCCGGGCTGGCTTTGAACCTCGATCCTCAGATCTCAGCCTTCTGAGTAGCTAAGATTACAAACGTGAGTCACCGGTGCCTGGCTTGATATGGATTTAAAGGACACTGTTTGTTGGGTACCAGTGGATCACATGTGTAATGCAGGAGGCTGAAGTCCAAAGATTGTGATTTGAAGCCAACCCATGCAGAAAAGACTGTGAGACTCATATCTAGCTAACTACCAAAAAGCTGAAATTAGAGCTGTGGCTCAAGTGGCAGAGTGCCAGTGTTGAGTGAAAAAACAGTGCTCAGACCCAGAGTTCAAGCCCTAGTACTAGCACCAAAAAAATGACAATGTTTTTCTTCCACAGGTGATTTCTCATTATCAATGTAAAGAACAGCGTGATGCCCACAGATTTGAGAAAATCAGCAACATTATTAAGCAGTTCAAGCTGAGCTGTAGGTAAGAGATCTTACACATGTGATCTATTAATGGCTGGAAAAGAGTTATTGTCATTTTTGAGAAATTCAAATGACTAGTTGATCATACTAATATGTTCAAAATAGTTCCTTTAGTTAAAAAAAAAACTTTAATGGAATCTACATTTGACTGAAGTGAAAATCATTTTCATTTATTGAAAAGTCAGTAGACTTATAGTCTTGAAGCCTCTCGGGTATTATGTTTTTCTCATGAGAGTTTCATAAAGCAAGTTACTAAATCCAGGAATTTAAAAGAAAAGATCAACTCAGGTCTGTGATTTATATAAACTCTTTAAAGAGTAGAGAATTGTATGAAAAATATTGAGTTCCCTTTTGAAAGACAATATTCTTAAGAAGAAATAAATGGAATATCCTAAAAAATATATCTTTTTTAAAAAGAAGGAAGGAGAATTTGTCTTATTAAAGACTAAAATTTACTATAAAATTATGATAATTAAACTAGTGACAAACTGATTCAGAAGTGATATACCAGAGAGTCTTGAAATGTCTAATCATGTGTCAGCTTTTAATAATATTTGAATATTAGCATTATGAATGTAGGAAAAAGAATTTATTTTAGCAAAGATTTTTAAAAATGGAAATAGTGCTTCTGATGAAAGGTAGATGCCTATACAGTAGGAATAAGTTTATCTACTTTATATTTATTCTTTGAGACTTTCTAGAATGTTAATTTTTTACAAGAAATAGTCAATGGTAAGCAAATATAGTCACCCTATTTTCAAAGAAATGCAGTCATTTCTTGGATTTAAATGTAACGTTAAAGTCATATAGATATTAACCTCAGTGATAGGGATAATGCAAACTAAGATGCTTTCTAAATATTAGAAAAGTCTTTTGTAACTGGTTTGTAACATGGATATAGATCTAAGCCCGTTTTTATTTCTTAGTCAACATTAAGTCCCAACTTAATTTCTATTCCAGTCAATTTCTAAAACATGTTAAATTCAATATTTGAATTTCACTGGACACCATCTTAAGGAATTTCTGAACTTAAGTATAATGCTATAAAATGTTTATCATAAAAAAGAGATTGTTTCGCTACTACTGTTTTGTCTTATTTCATTCAGCCATTTTTTTCCTCTCTCCTTTAGCAAGCTAGCTGCCTCATTCCAGAGTATGGAAGTCAGGAACTCTAATTTTGCTGCTTTCATTGACATCTTTACATCTAACACTTACGTGATGGTCGTGATGTCTGATCCATCCATTCGTAAGTCTAAATTTAGCTGACATAATTTCAAAGCCACATAATTTAAAAATAATTGCCCTAGAGCTAGTACTTTAGTAGATACTAAAAAACTATTTTGTAGATGAAATAATTGCACAATAATGTAAAATTTTTTACTTTCATTAAACACTTAAAATGGTAAGCCTGGTAAAATTTATGTGTTATAGACACACACACACACACACACACACACACACACACACACACACACACACACACACACACGTGTTATATATATTACTAAAGTTAAAGAGTAGCTTTTATTTAATAGGCTTATATTTTTGAAGCTGAAAATCTGTTTAGTCTCTAGGGCATTGTTTTTCTTCATGGAAGCTTCAGAAACCAGGATGTAAATCCAGGAATTTAAAATAAAATAGAATCCAGATCCTTGATATATGGTAGTAGATTGCTAAGGCAGGCTAGTTTATATATATACTAAACTACTAAATGCTAAAACATTTTATAAGTTATGCATATTCTTATCTGCCATAGCACCGTGTTTCTCTTAAGGGTGTGATGGGAGTATTTGGTGCTTCTATATTGTGATACCCATGTCTGTTGTAGCCATTAGAATAAATGTCCTGGCAGAATTTCCAGAATGTTCCCAAATGTTTAAATATCTCTCATGCACTGGCTTTTCCTACTTCAGGTTAATATTACTATGTTACATATGATAATGGGTTTTATTCTACAAGCCCCAAACCAAAAGGTTTTTAGAAGTTTTGGTTTAGAATATGAGTATATCTTCTGCTTCTTCAGAAATATTAAACCTTGGTAACATGGGACCTCCTACTCTGGTATGTTCTCAGTGGCATACATTGAAAGATTTGTTTTTTTTTAATTTATTTGATTTTGCTTGTCAGAAGTTCCTTTGACTGCCCTTCTTACTCTGTTGGGTGTCTCCCACCCCCACCCTTAGCTTCCGCAGCTACTCTGATCAACATCCGAAATGCCAGGAAACACTTTGAAAAGCTGGAAAGAGTGGATGGACCAAAGCAGTGTCTTCTCATGCGCTAAACATTGCCGAATATTGTTTCACACACACAAAAATTGAAGCACTGTTTCTTAATTAATCTTAATGTTGTGTTCATATATGTAGGCTACAAATGTTGTGATGCTTACTACTTCTGTATTTCTTCTCTATTCTCCAGTCTTAACGTTTAACCTCGAATGCTATGTACTCAAATAGCCAATGAGGAGTTAGAAGATGAGGTGTCCATGAAGTTGGTGTAATATAAAAGTAGGTGATTTATGTAAGTGTTCTGATAACATGGTTCTAATAGTGTTTAAATGTTCTGATAATGTGGTTCCAATAGTTGTATATGCCAAAGCTTTTCCCAGCATCCTCTTGTATTTGTTACCAGATAGTAACCTGTAAGTTTAGGGTAATACTGTTTTCTCAGCATGCATTAAAAATTTTTCCTTAACTTCAATTATAAATAAAATTTTGCTGTTAGGGATTTCAGTGTCTTGTTTTTATTTTCCTTATTTCTTCAACTTGCCTTAAAGAACAAAGGAATTTGAGTTATCTTTGTGATGGCAACCTGCTTGTTGGAAAGAGTACAAAGTAAATTTGAATGGAAGAATGAAGCTACATTATTGCTTTCAATTAAGCTAAGCAGACGAGTTGAGATATATCTAAATGTGATAGGAAGCAGGAAAGCATTGCATGCTTTATAGGAGGAAATAATAGGCAAAAAATTTAAAAAATTTAACCGAGGCAACATGGCCTGATAGTAAATGGGTAAACTCTTTATAAGTCTAGACCTGAGGTAGCTGGATTAAAAGTCTGTTTGGGGATGCAATTGCAATTAATGAATGAATATAAATGTGAAGGGAAAGTATGAGATGAAAGTCTTTCTTTGAGGTCCAACAAGGTTAAGTTTATGTCATCCATAACATACTTTCATTTGTATGGTTAGGCAGTATGAAAACCTCTTAGAAGCTATGAGTTACATTTAACTTGAATCTTCTAAGGAAACGAATGAAGCTCTGTAGTAAACTGCGAGAAAGGGAGGTTGAGAATTACTTCATTCCCCGACCTTTTCAGTTTTCAATGACAGTATAACCACAGAAATACATAGGAGATCTTCGTCTTGTTGCTCTCATCTGCATCAGAAAGAAACTTCTTCCAGGAAGTGGAGGTGTAGCTCAAGGCCCTGAGTTCTTGTCCTAGTACTGGCAAAAAAAAAAAAAGAAAAAAATCTTTTAGATGTTGATCAGAGCCTTTTTGCTCAAGGCTAGTACTCTACTACTTGAGCCACAGTTTTTTGAGTGGTTAATTGGAACTGCAATCCTTAGATATCAGCCTCCTGAATAACTAGGATTATAGGTGTGAGCTATCAGTGCCTGGCTAAGAACATGGTTTTATGTAGCCTACATTATATAAACAAATGACTAGATGAGACTAGTTTTATCAATAGCTTTATTAATTTATAGAAGAAGAATTTTAGACAGTTGTTCCAACTTCTTTATCCTATTATCATTTAGAAAAATGAAAATGTGTTGGGGTCTGTTCTGTAACTAATATGAGCCATGATTTGCCATATTCTCATTATCTTCAGTATTTTGGGTAGGATTTGGAGATACTCAAAATGCAGACATGAAATTATATGACTAAGTGAAAGTAATTATATTATTTATAACTATGCTTTTTTTGCCCTTGATTCAGTCCTTGCTCAAATTATAGTTATAACTTGGATTTAGGAGCTGTATTGAAATGATGAAAGGTTAAAAAGATCAAGATTGTAATTTGATTTAAGTTTTTTTTTGGTGTCGGGGGGGGGGGGGGGTAATTTGGAATTGTAGAGGAGAGAAGAGGGGGCAGAGGGCATCTCAGGGTTTATATGTGTGAGCCACCAGTGCCTAGCTCTGATTCAACT
>NW_012267435.1:638284-666273 GCF_000151885.1 Dipodomys ordii
GGGGGGGGGGGTGGTCAGTCGTGGGTCTTGACCTCTGGGCCTGGGTACTGTCTCAGCTCTTTGGCTCAAGGTGAGTGCTCTACCACTTGAGCCACAGCCGGTGTTCTAAGTAGTTTATTGGAGATAAGAGTCTCACGGACTTTCCTGGCCTGGCTGGCTTTGAACTGTGATCCTCAGATCTCAGCCACCTGAGTAGCTTGGATTACAGGCGTGAGCCACCAGTGCCCGGCTGACACAATACCTTAGGTGGCTAAGATCTCAGGATTGCAGTTCTTTTTTTTCCAATTAATTATTATTATTATTATTTATTGTGAAAATACCATACAGAGGGGTTACAATTACATGGGCAAGATAGTGAGTACATTTCTTATCAAGCATTGTTGCCTCCTCCTTTTTTTCCCCATACCAGCCCTTCCCCTCTCCACCCCCACACCCCACACCCCCCTACCACCACCACCACCACCACCCAACCCCCACCCTGCCAAAGTTGAAAAGTTTGTTTTTTGACATAACGTCTTGTACATCTCATTGTTGTAATGGGTCCAGGATTGCAGTTCTGAAGCCAGCCCAGACAGGAAAATCCATAAAACTTTTTTTTATCTCCAGTTAACCAGCAAATAGCCAGAACTGGAACTGTGGCTCACGTGGTAGAGTTAGTCTAGCCTTAAGCAAAAAAAGCTTAGGGACAGGGCCCAGGCCTTGAGTGCAAACTCCACAACTGGCACAAAAAAGGAAAGAAAGGCCTCTTAGAAACTGAAGTAAATTCAGTGTGACAATGAAGGCATACATGTGAATATGGAGAGAAAAGACGTGAAAATTACAGGATTAGTGACACAATGGAGCGATGCTTTTTATAGGACATGTTAGCTATGTGAGTTGTATAGGGCAATGGTTCTCAAACTTCAGCATGCATCAGAATCACTAGGAAAGGACTTTAATTAAACAGATTGCTAGCTGAGTATCTGGTGATCCCACCTAGCTATTCAGCAGTCCAAGATGCAGAGGTTCTTATCACCAGCAAGTGAGTTTTCGTTTGAGTTCAAATCTCAGTACCTGGAAACAAAACAAAACAATTTACATGCCATGAAAGTCTGATTCACTAGACCTCATGTGATCCTATGAATCTGCATTTCTAACAGATTTTCCAGTGATGTTGATGCTGATGCTACTGGTCCAAGGATTGCAGTTTGGCCTATATTTTTGTTTAGGGAAAGGAAGAGGAATTGTGAATTATAGCAACAGGTATGGGAAAATGTGTTTCCCAGATAAGCTTGAAAGCATTTTGTCAAGGAAAAAAAATGTGTGCTAGTACCAGCACTTGAACACAGGGCCTTAAGATCTTGTTTGACTTTCTTGCTCATGGCTGGTGCTCTACTAATTGTATCCTGCCTCCAGTCTAGCTTCCTGCTAGTTATTTTGGAGGTGGAGTCTCCTGGGCTTTTCTGCCCAGGCTGGGTTTGAATCATTGTCCTCCAGGTCTTAGCCATCTGAGTAACTAGGATTCCAAGCATGAATCATCAGCACCCATCTCCTAAGAAAAATTCTTACATGTTAGGTCAAGTGGTCTTAAAACAATGACTAAAATCCTTGTTTCATAAGTATGTTGTACATGTAAACTGTTGCTAGCACGAAGAGACTATTGGTAATGAGTTGTGTAGGGATTTGAGTTTGTCTACTTGCTCAGCTTTATTTACTGACTCAGTAGAATATCATGAGAAGTTAGATGGGTTGCCAAATGAAAATGGTGCTGCTGTTAGTTGGATACTTAGTAAGTCTCAAATTGTAAATGTATTATGAATATTATTTAATTCTTGGGAGAATCCCCAGGAGGTAAGTACTGTCACCATCCCATTTTGCAAAAGAGATAACGGCTCAGAAAAAGGATAAGAAACTTGACTGCAGTCATGGAATATTTGGAGGCTACCATTTCAGTACAGATAGTCCAACCTGTGCCCACCTTGAATTTGTGTGGCTGTCCTGAATGTCAGGACCTGTTCAAGGTTGTAGAGTATAAGGGGTCCTCAAGTGTGGAACTTGACTGTGAGACTACTTCTGTGGTGGCTACTATAGAAATAGTAAAGCAAACACTTGCAAATCTGTCTCACTTCTGTTTCCTCTGTGGCTTTGCTACATTGAGTAGGAATTTCTTTAGTAGGCAGTGGAAAGCAAAGTCAACAGGAAAACAAGACAAAAACTCCTCCAGATTGAAGAATTTAGTCAAACCTGAACAGTTCAGTATTTGGTCTTTTCTTTTAATTGTGTTACTGTGAGCAAGTACTGAACCTTTTAAAAGGGGGAGGAAGAAAGCATGTAATTTGTTTTGGTCTTCTACAGCAGTGCTTGCAAAGTCCAGCAAATGATTTCCCACTCAGCCTTCTGACTTTCTTAGAAAACAGGCAATCAGGAACCCCCTATACTGTATCCTCACTAACAAAATTGCTAGCTGCATTAATTTAGTTACATCAATACCTACTGTGGTTCAGATATTGATTTCAGAACTTGGAATACAGAAGCAAATCCTTGTGCTCATCTAGCCTGTATTCTAGTAGGGGAAGAGAGACAATAACCAGCTGTGTAATATATTAGGAGAGATAAGCACTATGAAGAAAGTTAAAACATTGATGAAATGCTGGGTGTTGGCTTGCACCTGTGACCCGAGCCAGTCTACTCAGGAGGCCTAGATCTGATGATCATGATTTGAAACCAGCCTGGGCAGGAAAGCCCATGAGATCTGATTTCCAATTAACTACTAAAAAGCCAGAAGTTGAGGTGTGGCTCATGTGCTAGAGTGCTAGCCTTGAACAAGAAAGCTCAGGGACAGTGGCTAGGCCCTGCCCTATGACCAGCAAAAATAAATGATGGAGGATGCTAGGGCAGACAGAATAATGGCCCTCACAGATACCCACATCTTAACTCCTAGAATTTGTGAATGTTACATGGCAGGCAGAAAGGTAGGTTTAAGATGGAATTAATGCTTCTCATTTAGCTGTTCTTAAAGAACAGCTTGATTATGGGAGTAGTCTAGAATAATCACAATGGTTCTTTACTGTGGAAGAGGGAGGCAGGAGAAGTCAGTGTGACTCTGGGGAAAAGGCTCAACTCATTCTTCCTAGCTTTGATGTTGGAAGCAGGGAGCCCCTAGCCAAGTATGTAACCAACCTCTGGAACCTGAATGAGGCAAGGAATGGGTTATCTCTTACAGCTTCAAGAAGGAAACATCCCTGCTGACCTGTGAATTTTAGCCCAGTGATGCCATGCCATTCTTTGGCTTCTAGCACTATTAAGTAATAAATTTGTTTTATTTTAAGCCACTAAAATATGGTAGTTTTTAACAGATGCCAGAAGAAACTATTTGGATTCTCTAAAGAAACACAACTGTGTATGTGTACAAAGAATCATTGTAAGGAATTCCTCACATGATTATGGTGTCTGAGAAGTACTGAAATCTAGTTGGCAAGCTGGAGAGCCCATGATATTCCGTTTGGAGTCCAAACAACAGAAAGGCAAGAGAACTGCTAGTATACGTTCCAGTCCAAAAGTTAGCAGACTTGAGTCCCAAGAAAAGCCAGTATATTAATTAAAAAGTCTGAAGTCAGTTGGGCACTGGTGGCTCATGTTTGCAATCCTAGGTACTCAGGAGGCTGAGATCGCTGTTCAAAGCCAGCCTGGCCAGAAAAGTCCCTGAGACTCTTATAAACCACCAAAAGGCTGGACATGAAGCTGTGGCTCAAGTGGCAGAGTCCTAGCCTTGACATAAAAGTTCAGGGACAGTACCCAGCCCTGAGTTCAAGCCCCATAACTGACAAAAAGTATAGCTGAAGTGACAAAATTGACTATTTTTTGTGGGTCCTGGGGCTTGAACTCAGGGGCTGAACACTTGTCCCTGAGCTTTTTTGCTCAAGACTAGTGCTCTACCACTTGAGGCACAGCTCCATGTTTGGCTTTTTGGTGGTTTATTGGAGATAGGAGTCCTGCCCAAGCTGGTTTTAAACCTTGATCCTCATATCTCAGCCTTCTGAGTAGTTAGGATTATAGGTGTGAGCCACCAACACTTGTCTGCAGATTCACTCTTACAAAGGAAAATATATTCTGCTTTTTATGAAAATGTGAAGATTTAAATTGTCTTAACTCCTTTGCTTATTTTCAGGCACATATATGATCTTAATGCTGAATGGTCAAAGTAATAGCAGGTAATATTTACTGATCTTTTAATGTTTGCCAGGCATGGAACTTAAATGTTATTTTCTACATATACTAACTCACTTACCAATGACAGCAACCTGATGGAGTGTGTATTGTTATTATTAACATTTTGTATATTTGAGTGATTTGCATTATAATAAAAACATCCCTTCGGATTTACAGTTTTTCAAATTGACACTTGGTAAATGTATTTTGTAATTTTCAAATTAGGTTCTCATGTATTATCTTTTTTGTTCTCAACAGTTATGTGAAATGGACAGGTAAAGTAGCAGAATAGTTTCGTAATAGATTAAAAAAGTAGGAAGCAAAGAGGTTGTGAGTTATCCAAGGTCATAAAAGTAGTGAAGAGCATATTTGGAATTCAAACCTAGTTCTGATTCTAAGCCAGCCTCACCTAAGTTGCTGTCAGGCAGCACAATCCCATAAAACTTGCTGTGATAATGGAAGTCTGCTGTGTCTCTACTGTTTTATGGAGTAGCCACTCCACCTGTGGCTGCTGAACACTTGAACTTTGGCCAGTGAACCTCAACAAGTGCTTTGTAAATTTAATTTATAAATTACATAATATATAAATGACAAATGATTTATCAATTTATGAATTCAGGGTTGTAGGTGTGGCTCAGGTGGTAGAGGGCCAGCCAATGAGCAAAAGTGTCAGATATCAAATTCGAGTCCTCCCCCCAAAATTATTAATTTATAAACATGTCATGTATATAGCCATGTGTGACCCGTGGGTATAATATTGTGCAGTGCAGCATGAAAATCCTGTATGAACAAAGGAAGATTTCAAAAAACAAAGGAAGATCACACATAACATTACTAAGGTATTCCTCATATCACTTTTTCACAGATAGACCATGATGAATTTTTCAACTTTTCAAGAACAGCTAATATGTTATTGTACTATTTCAAAAGACAGAAAAGGACTGTACACTGTCCAGCTTGAGGAACCATAGATCCTTATCCTCAAACCCAAATAATTTCACCACAAATTAAAATTTCAGGCTGATCCTAACTTATAGCAGAATATGTGCTTAAGTCATTTTATATAATGTAGTAACAAAATCATCTTGAGATTGTTACAACAGTGTGTAATGATACAGTAGATATATGATACCTGACTTATGACAAGTAACTGTTCTGTTCATCACCTTTATAATATAAAAAATATTTTTAGCCAGGTCCAGTGGCTCATCCTAGCTACTAAGGTGGCTGAGATCTGAGGATCATGGTTCAGAGCCAGGCTGGGCAGGAAAGTCTGTGAAACTCTTATCTCCAATAAACCACGAGAAAATCAGAAGTGTCACTGTGTCTCTAGTGGTAGAGCGCTAGCCTTGAGCTGAAGAACTGAGGGACAGTGCCCAGGCCCAGAGTTCAAGCCCCACAACCACCAAAAAAAAACCCCAAATAAACCCCTATTTATATGTATATATTCATATATATATATATGTATATAATACATGTATATGTAAAAATTGGACAGTTTACAGGTTACACAAATGCTTATACCAGGCTCTGAAATAGTCATGACAGGTGGTAGCCTCCAATAAAGTGCATAACCCCTTCCCCGTAAGTGACTTTCTTCTAACAAATAGAATTTGGCAAAAATGGACTATCACAACCCAAAGTGTTTATAAAGGTATAGGGATAACTAAAAAATGCTTAATGTCACATGACAAATATTGGTAAACAATAGGAACAGTACAAATACCCAAGAGTTTAAAGGTTTAAAGGTACAGAAACAATACACTAGAATTTGATGTGCCTATAGGTAACAAAAACTGAAAATAAGAATTGCTTAAATATCTGGCTTACACCTATAATTTTAGCTACCCAGGAAGCTGAGGATCAAGATTTGATGCCAGATAGACAGACTCTTATCTCCAATTAATCAGCAAAGAGCCAGAAGTAAAGCAGGGGAAGGGGGGGGGGGCTAAGTTGTAGTGCAGCGGCCATGAGCAGAAAAAGTTGAGCATGAGCTTGAGACCCTGGATTTAAGCCCTAGTACAAGCTCACACCTGCAATCCTAGCTCCTCAGGATGCTGAGATCTGAGGATCAAGGTTCAAGCTGGCCTGTACAGGCAAATCCATGAGACTCATATATCCAATGAACCACCAAAAAGCCAAAAGTGGTAGAGCTCTAGCCTTGAGCAACAAAGGTTCAAGGACAGTGCCCAGCCACTGAATTCAGCCCCCAGGACCAAGAAGAGAGAAGGGAGGGAGAGAGGGAGCAGAGGGAGTGGAGTTGGGGAGGGAGAAGGGAGAGTGGGGAGGGAACAGAGAGGCCTCCTACTTCTGCGTAGTCTTCAATGTAAATTAAGCCTTATTCCTCCCTTGACTATCTAAATTTTCCCATCTTTCAGGTAAAAACCCTCATCAGATTCTACATACTTCCCCGAGTACCAAATTTTGTCATTCTGATTCCTTCATTCTCATTCACTCTTCAGCCTACTCTACTGCACCTCTGTCCTCACTATTCCAAGGACAGCTCTTGTTAAGATGATCAGTGCCATCCATGTTAATGCAATCCAATGGAAATATTGCAGTCTATTTTAACAATTAAAACTACACCTGTCACTGTTCTTCATTCACTTTGGGGGAGCATTCCTCCCTTATCTTTTCTGACAGCACAATTATCCCTATGTCTTTGGCTGGTCTCAGTATTCATTGCACAAAAAGGCTCATTTTCTTCTTACTATATATTATCTACCTAGACACATGTGAAAGCTTTGAATTCCATTACATGTGAAGTTTTCCAACTACCCTCGTGATCTGTAGGATTGCCTTTGTGCAAATGCCCATATAATATTTCTGTTAGGATTATCTCTAAGGTGCTTCAAATTGAAAACTGTCCAAACAGACACATGGTGCAAAAATAACCTTTTTGGACTTAATTTTGATGATCTCATTGTATAGCCTTAGCTGGCCTTAAACTTGCAGTCCACATGCTTCAGACTCTTAAGTGCTGGAATTTTAGGCAACTATCATCATTTGGCCATCATAATGTCAAAGCAGATTGATCATAAATGTTTAGCACTATGAATCAGTGTGGAAGGGGGTTAGTGAATGTTTTATATTCTTTGCTGTGTTAGGATAGGGAATAGTTGATAGAAAGTGTTTGAGATGCATTACTAATGCTTCACACTGATTTTCCTCAGTCTAATAGGGAATGGGAGAGGTGTTTGGAGTCACACTCTACCTAATAATTTTCTATGGTCTACTTAGGGTCCATGTTTTACAACATTTAAAGTTAAATAGAGAAAGTTAATAATTATATAGATCCCTTAACTCCTTTTATTTTCATTCCTAGACATTTTGAACACCAAACAGATGAATTTTCTTAAATTAAAAAAGTAAAGACGTAAAATAAAACAACACAACATAACACACACACACACACGCACACACACACGCAAGCATACACAGGGGGTGCTGGCAGGGGAGGGGTATTTAGCTACTGCTTGTGACCAGCAGGGAAACTTAAACTTTTAGTTAACAGATGAGATCCTCTCATTGGTTTTTGATATTACTCAGTTTAAGGCTTTTCAAGAGAAGGAATTTCTAATGGTGTTGGATCACTGCCATTTAAAGAGGACCACAGTGTCAGGCACTGGGAGCTCACACCTATAATCCTAGCTGCCAAAAAGCTGGAAGTGGTGCTGTGGCTTAAGTGGTTGAGCACTAGCCTTGTGCACAACAAGCTTAGGTACAGCACTCAGGCCTTAAATTCTAGCTCCAGGACTGGCACCAAAACATAAAGAGGAACATGGAAATGCACAATTCAGACATAAAACAGCTTAATTTTTGAAGGTCTACATTTATATTTTAAATTTTTAAACAGCATTAAAAAATGAATACACATCTTCCTCCCACTTTAGTCCTTCAGTCTCCCATTTCTCCTTAACCATGAACAGTATTCAGGGTTAACAGTGATTTATATACTATTCCAGTAATATTTTATACATGTTCTAATCACCTGTCACTTTTTAATAGAAAATTATTCTCATTAGGTACATGTTTCTCATTTCACTCAACTGTATAACTCACTAATGGTACTGTTTTATTCATTTTCATTTGGATTTCATTTTTATAGTTTACAGTATTAGACAATCTAACCAGTTTCCTCTCAGTGGAACATTTAAGTTACTTATAGTGTTTTTACTATTACTAATATTATTACAATATGCATAGAATATTTTTCAGAGTGGAAGCCAGGGTTTCTTTTGTTGCTGTTAATTTTATAGGCCAGGAGGAGTAACATCAAGAACAATGTCATTGGGAGATGGTGGCTCACACCTGTAATCCTGGCTTCTCAGGAGGATGGGATTTGAGGATTGCAGTTGAAAGCCAGTCCAGGTAGAAAAGAACATGACATTTTTATCTACTATTTATCAGCAGAAAGCTACAAGTGGAGGTGTGGCTCCACTGGTTGTATGTCAGCTTGGAGTGAAAAAGCCAAGTGAGAGTTGTGAGGCCTTGAGTTCAAGTCCCAATACTGGTACACAAAAAATACTGCAATGATTTTCAAACTTGGCTTTGCAATGAAGTTTCCTGGAGGGCTTTGAAACTTATCAGTGGCTACATCCCACTTACAGAGTTTCTGATTACATTAGAGTATGACTTGGATACAAGCATTTTCAAAGCTCCACAGGTTATTATAATATCTGCTAAGATGGGTAATTATACTTTTTATCATAGTTATCAAGTCTTTTTTTGCTGGTCCTGGGACTTGAACTCAGGGCCTGAGCACTACCACTTGAGCCACAGTGCCACTTCTGTCCCTGAGTAATTTATTAAAGAGTCTCACAAATATTTCTGCCTGGGCTGGCTTTGAACCATGATTCTCAGCTCTCAGCCTCCTGAGTAGCTAGAATTACAAATGTGAGTCACTGGCCCCCAGCTAAATCTTATTAGCTATACTAATTAGTGGCTTTCACACTATGACATTTCCATTCATGCATATACCTGCCTGTGATAATAATGACCCCTCCTATAACCCTCTCTTCCCTTTCCTGATCCCCTTCTCTTATATACTTGAGAAAAAAAGTATTAGGCTCTTCTGTAGAAATGTCTTTTGTCACTTCTCATTCCAGCAATCATTCCTTGAGGGGGTCACTATTGGTCACTCAGTGTCTAAAGCCCTATTCTCATTTATTTGGTTCAGTTTGCTCTCTATGTGCTTCAAGCATTCTAGAACATGATTCTTAAACTTTTGGTTTTCTTAAACTATGGTTTTCTCATAGAAATTTCTTTTTTAAAATTTACTTTATTGTTATTATAGAGGTGATATCCAGAGGGGTTACTTTTGCATGCTTCAGATAATGAGTACATTTCCTTTAGTACAGTGTCATCGGTTCCTGCAATTTCCTCCTAGTCCCTCCCTCCATCTCCACTCACAAATTGCACAGTTCACTTTCATCAATGTCCAGTGCAGTCACTCTGCTCCACTGCTGTACTTTTCACCCTTTTTTCCTCTGATTTTGTGCCCTCCCCTCTAGCTGACCTCCCACAGATGTGCATGGGAGTACACCATATATAAAGTAAAGAATACAGAATCATCAGAAAAAGAAAAAAAAAACAAAAAAATCCTAGATATAATGCTCAAGCACCTCTTCATATGTATATAAGATAATATACATACTGAAATGAACTCAAAGATATGGAAACAAGTGACTTTTTTCTTAATTTGTTTTTTCCATTTCTGATGACTGTATTTACCTTGTATAGAGTGTACTCACATGCACATCTGTGGAAGGGTGGAGAAGGCACAGAATCAGAGGAAAAGGGGTGAAAAAGTGGAGCAGTGGAGCAGAGTGGCTGTACTGAACATTGATGAAAGTGAACTGTGCAACTTGTAGGTGGAAATGGGAAGGAAGGAATGGGAGAGAATGAGGGAACAGATGACACAATTGGAAAGGAAATGTACTATTACCTGAGATATGTAAAGGTAATCCTGCTGTATAGTACCTCTAAAAGAACAATAAATTAGAAAAAAAGTCCTTTGTTTCCATATTCAGAGTTCATTTCAGTATGTATATTATTTTATATACATATGAAGAGGTGCTTAGTGTTGCACGTTTGTAATTTTCTCCTAAGACTACCCTCTTTGGTCTCACTGTATGTGAGAATCTAGAATCCTGTGTAATTTTTCAGACTCTAGTGCATTTTAAATTTAACTTCCACATGGGGTTGGGAAGGTGGCTCAGTGGTAGAGTGCTTGCCTTGCATGCATGAGGCCCTGGGTTTGATTCTCCCCAGCACCACATAAGCAAAAAAAAAAAAAAGCCGGAAGTGGCACTGTGGCTCAAGTGGTAGAGCACTAGCCTTGAGCTGAAGAGCTGAGGGACAGTGCCCAGGCCCAGAGTTCAGGCCCACGACCGGACCCCCCCCCAAAAAAAATTTAACTTCCACATATCAGAGAGAATATGCACTGTTTGTTTCTCCGATCTTGGCTTACCTCACAACATGATTTGTTTTAGTTCCATCCATTTCCATACAAATGACATTATTCTTTCTAATGGCTGTATAAAATCCCATTGTATATACCTATCTCATTGTTTGAATCCACACATCTACTGTGAGGCATCTGGTTGTTTCCATATCTTGGCTATTGTGAATAGTGTGTCAGTGAACATGGATATGCAGGTGTCTTTATCATATCCTCTTTCATGATGCTTAGGGTAGATGCCTAGGAGTAGTATGACTCTGCTTTCCAGAGTGGTTGTACTAGTTTGCATTCCCACAGTAGGGTTTCTTTTCCCCCACATCTCTGAAAGCATTTGTTGCTGTTCGAATTTAAAATATTGGCCAATCTTATAAATGCGTTAGAAAGACATGCATGAAAGAAAAAAAACATTAAAATACATATCTAAGGGTTCATTTTCCTGACATCACATTATCTGACCTTTTCCGCTTGACTTATACATATACTAGATTATCTCTTTGTTGCTTTGTATGTCCCTCCCCCACAGTATAACCCCTGCTTTCACTATATTTGATGTCAGTATAACTTGTGGAGGAGATGGGGAAAAACCAGTTGTTTAAGGGTACAGGTGGCCTGTTGCAACAATGAGAAGTACAAGTTGTCATGTCCAAAACGAGCTTTACAACGTCGGTGAAGGGGGGGGAAGGGGGGGAAGGAGAAGGATTGGGATTGGGGGGGGGGGGGGAGGCTGGGAAGGGATGTGAAGGGTAAACAAAGGAGGAGGCTGCAATGCTTGGTAAGAAATGTACGCATTATCCTTCCCATGCAATTGTAACCCCTCTGTACAGTATGTTCACAAATAAAATTAAATTAAATTAAAAAAATAAATAAAATATTGGCCAATCTAACTAGGGTGAGATGGGATCTCAGGGTTGTTTTGATTTGCATTTCCTTTATGTCCAGTGATGATGAACATTTCCTCATGTGTTTCTTTGCCATTCTTACCTCTTCTTATGAGAAGTCTCTCCTTAGCTCCCTTGCCCATTCAGTAATGGCGTATTAATTTTGAGAGGCGTTAGTTTCTTGAGCTCCTTGTATATTTGGATATTAGGCCTTTGTCTGATGTATTGCTGGTAAAGACCTTTTCCCAATATGTTGGCTGTCTTTCTAGTTTGGTAACTATGCCCTTAACTGTGCAGAAACTTTTTATTTTAATGTAGTACACGTCTCTGTCCTACCTGTTATGCCTCTGGGACTCTATTCAAAAAGTTCCTGCCTATACCTGTAAGTTCTCTATATTGCAGTAGTTTCAGAATTTCACGTCTGACATTGAAGTCTTTGATCCACTTTGAATTAATATTAGTTTATGGTGACAAGCAGTGATCTACTCTTAGTTTTCTGCATATGGTTGCCCAGTTTTCCCAACACCAGTTGTTGAAGAGGCTATGTTTTTCCCACTGTATGTCTTTGGCTCCTTTGTCGAATATCAGGTAATTGTAAGTATGTGATTGTATTTCTGGATCTTCTAATCTGATCTTGATCTTTGGGTCTATCTTTGTGCCAATACCAAGCTGTTTTTCTTATAATGGCTCTGTAATAGAGTTTGAAATCTGGTGTTGTGATACTACCTGCATTGATTCTTTTGCCTAAAATTGCTTTGGCTACTATTCTAGGTCTCTTGTTCCCTACGAATTTTTGGATTGTTTTCTTTATTTCAGTTAAGTATGTCACTGGGATTTTTGACAGGGATTGATTGAATGTATATATCATTTTTGGCAGTATGGCCGTTTTCACAATATTGATTCTACCTATTCATGAAATGGAGGGTCTTTCCATTTCCTGGTATCCTCTTTGATTTTTTTCTTTAGATTTTTATGGTTTTCACTATAAAGATCTTTCATATCTTTGATTAGGTTAATTCCTAGGTATTTTATTTTCTTGAAGCTATTGTAAATGGGGTTATTTTCATGATTTCCCTTTTGCTTGTACATTGTTGGTATACAGAAAAGCTACTGATTTTGTGGGTTAATTCTTTTTTGTGGGTTGTGGGGCTTGAACACTGGGCCTGGGCGCTGTCCCTCAGCTCTTCAGCTCAAGGCAAGCGCTCTACTACTTCAGCCATAGCGTCGCTTCCTATGGGTTAATTTTATATTCTGCTACTTTGCTGAGGTGATTGATCAGCTCAAGGAGCTTAGGGGTACAGTTTTTTGGGTCCTTTAGGTAAAAGATTATGTCATCTGCAAATAGGGATAGTTTGATTTCTTCTTTCCCTATGTGAATCCCTTTTATGTCCTTTTCTTGCCTTATTACTCTGGCTGAGAATTCCAAAACTCTATTGAAGAGGAGTGGAGAGAGGAGTATCCTTGCCTTTTTCCTGATTTTAGGGGAAATGGTTTTAGTTTTTCCCCATTTAGTATGATGCTGGCTGTTGGTCTGTCACATATAACCTTTATTGTTTCAAGGAATGTTCCTTCTATTCCTAGTTTCTCCAAAGCTTTTAATATGAATGGATGTTGTATTTTGTCAAAGGCCTTTTCTGCATCTTTTGAGATAATCATGTGGTTTTTGTCCTTGGCTTTGTTGATGTGGTGATTTACATTTATTAATTTGCGTATGTTAAACCAGCCTTGCATCTGTGGGATGAAGCCTACTTGGTCATAAGGTATGATTTTTAAAATATATTGAAGAGCTTTGCATCTATGTTTATCTATATTCAGAGAAATTGATCTGTAGTTCTCTCTTTTGGTTGGATCCTTACCTAGTTTGGGGATGAATGTGGTACTGACTTCATAGAATGAATTTGTAATTACTCCCTGTGCTTCTATTTCACAGAAAACCTTGAGAAGCTTATTTGTATTAGGTTTCCTTTAAAGATCTTAAAGAATTCAGTGGTGTAGCCATCTGGGCCTGGGATTTTCCTTGTTGGAAGACTTCTGATTACTTCCTCTTTCTCTGTGTTATAGGCTTTTTAGGTTGGTTTATATCTTCTTGATTCAGTTTAGGTAGTTTGTATGTTTCAAAAAATTTGTCCACTTCTACTAGGTTCACCTTCTTTTGTGAGTATAGGTTTTGAAAGTAGTCCTTTATAATCATTTGGATTTCTTGGATGTTTGTTGTAATGTTTTCTGTGGCATCTCTGATCTTATTGATTTGAGTCTCCTCTCTTCTTTTTTTTTTCTGTTAACCTTGCAAGTGGTCTGTTAATTGTCTAGAACCTTTGCCCTCTCGAAACTATTACTTGTTTTGCATTCTTTTCTCCCAGTTGATAATGTTAATCCCCACATGTTAAGACCACAAAGGGTGTCTGAGCTAAGAAATGATGTTATAATTCAGTTACGCCCATGGTTTGAAGGGAAATCAGGAAATCAATGATTTTTTTAATTGTGAAAATACCATACAGAGGGGTTACAATTACATGAGCAAGGTAATGAGTACATTTCTTATCAAGCATTGTTGCCAACTCCTTTGTTTTCCCCCTACCATCCCTTCCCTCCCATCTCTACAGCTATACTCCCCCCCACACACCTAAATTGTAAAGTTCGTTTTTCAACGTACCATCTTATACATCTCATTGTTGCAATGGGTCCACTTGTATCCCCATTTAAACAATTTTTTTCCCTTCCCTTCCCCAAATTATATCAACATCAAATACAGTGAAAACAGGGGTTATACTGTGAGGGAGGGACATACAAAGCATCAAAAAAATCCCGTGGTACCTTATAAATATATTAGAAACAATAGCAAGAAAGAAAAAACCACTTGAATTCTTATCTTGGGGTTCATTTTGCTTAACATCATCTTAGCTGACCTTTTCTGCTTGTCTCAGACATATACTAGTTATTGCAAATAAGGGAAACCATGGGACCTATGTTTCTTTGGGCCTGGCTTACTTCACTTAATATAATTTTTTCCAAGTCTTTCCATTTCCTAACAAATGGGACAATGTTATTCTTATAACACCAGTGGGAAATGAAATATGGACACTGGATCTAAGTAGCACCATCTTTGGGGTTTTTTGTTTATTGTTTTGTTTTTTTGTTTTGTTTTGTTGGTTGTGGGCCCTGAACTCGGGGCTTGGGCACTGTCCCTGAGCTCTTCAGCTCAAGGCAAACACTCTATCACTTGAGCCACAGTACCACTTCTGGTTTTCTGGTGGTTAATTGGAGATATGAGTCTCATGGAAGTTCCTGCCTGGGCTGGCTTTGAACGATAATCCTCAGATCTCAGCCTCCTGAGTAGCTATGATTACAGGCTGAGCCATCGGTGCCTAGCCATCTTGGCATCTTAATAGAAGAGGGGGACTTTTTGAGAACTCTAGAAGTGATAGAGGACATTCTTTAGATTGTAGATATGTCCTGAGTTGTTAAGCTCCAAGAAAGTCTTGTTTCCCTTAGATAATTGGGGTCCTGATTGCTCCTGATTGTTCCCCTGTAGAGTTGGCTTTGCTTATTATAACAGTTTTGTTAAGATTAAGTATCCTCATCCAGTTTGCTTTGCCAGTGTATAACACTTTTGTTAGGATTAGGTATCCTCATCTAGTTTGCTCTGCCTGTGAGTAACACTTTAGTTAGATTTAGTATTCACATCCAGTTTGCTGTGCCTATGAATAACACTATCGTTAGGTTTAATTTCTCACACTGGTTATGTGGTTTAGGCCTTTGAAAGGGCTTCAGGTGTTTGTGACAAAAGTCCACCTGCAGTTGGCAGCTTTCCAATAAATACTACTAATTTGACCTCTCAAAATTTTTGTATTACTTTAAAAACCAGCTTTTTGTTTCATTGATTTTATGTATATATTTTTTGTTTCTATTTTGTTGATTTCTACCATAATCATTGCTATCTCTCCCCATGTAGTAGTTTTAGGTTTGATTTGTGCTTGTTTTTCTAGCAGTTTTCCTTGCATCGTGAGGTTATTTACTTGAGCTGTTTCTGTTTTCTTTATATATGTGCTTAGTGAGGGACCGCTGTGTGTGGATGTGATGGTCTTAAACTCTTCTTCCTGTGGTGTGGTGTTTCAGATGGGTCTCTCTCCTCTGTGCAGTGCAGTAGCAGCAGCAGCCTCTCAGTAGGGGTCCACACGCTGCTTCTGAGATCTGTGCTAGTTTCTTTCCTTGTGTAGCCACTGTTTCCACAGTGCTGTGTGATTTCTTCAGTATTAGAGTGGTCCTCTGTTTAAGGTTTGATTGGAGGCTCTCCAGGTGTGTCCTTCTGGGTCTCCCGATGCTGTCTGGGATAGCTCAGGTCATGGCTGAAGCCACTCAAGCATGCTGCTTCTGAAATCTTCACTGATTTCTGCTTTTGCATTTCTATGGTGAGATTTCTTCTATATTAGAATGAGTGGATCTCTTGAGGTGAAGTCTGTGCTGGGACCCTAAATATCTGTTTGGTCAGAGATACCTAGGGAGTTTAACTGTGATGATGCCACCATCTTTCCAGAGGTTCATAGAAATTTCTTTTGAAGAGTAACATCACAGGTAAAGCATCTGAATCATTTCCTTTCCAAAATCTTAGAGACAGGAAAAAATGCTTTCCTTAAGTGTTAGACTGTCTTTTGCTTACCTCTTACTTTTCAAACCCATCCACTATTATCTATCCCAAATCATGAACTTTATACACTAACTGGTGTTGAGTACATCCTGAAATTTCCCTAGATCTTCCCTAAGGAAATGAGCTCTGAGTTGTTAATTTAATTTGATTTCATTTAAATTGAGATTTATTTGCCAAACAATCTTAAATATACCCATGGCATAAAAATGAAATGTAATAAAAGGAAATTAAATTGCCCTTCCATATCTTTTGCTCACTTGTTTTTTCCCCTAGGAGTCACTTCTATTATGTCAGTTTATATAAAGCCTTCCAAATACATTCCATGGGCTTATGTTCAATTACACACAGGTGTCCTTTTCCTCCTTCTGCAAAATTAGAATCACATCGTTCCTGCTTCTCTAGATTTTTGTGAATAGTCTCATATGAACACATAGACTTCTTAAGTTGTAATTGCATTTTAACATATTAGTTCTGGTATGTCTTGTAATTTTTATGTCTTCATGATCCAATTTAAAATAAGTTTTGTTACTCACTTGCAAAGGCTGGCCAACTTAGTAAGAAGAGAGATCATTTTATCTTGTATCTTTAATGCAGGCCTGTAGTAGATTTGTTCTTCTACTCCATTCAGCTCCTTAATCTGTCAAAGGAAAGTACAACTGAGACCTAGAGTATGTTGGAGATTTGTAAGAACTATTTTCCTTCCCCTTTCTTGTCTATCCTATTGGCCTATGCCCACAAGTTCACTTGCAGTTGATCTACTGTTCCTTTAATAACAATCTATTATGTGTTCTTTCTGTGCCAACCCCTGTGCTAAACATTTTGCATGTCATCATCTTATCTTTTTTTCATACAGTATGTGAGGTGAGTTGTATTATTCATTTCTACTTCATAGATGAGAAAGTGGATGTAAAAAAATAAGGAAAATCTCCCCTACTTGTCACAACAATTGGTAGAATCATAATTTGAACCCAGATTGTCAGCCTCCATTCAGACCTTAGTTTCCTTAGCTTCTGTGTTTTCTGTCCAACCAGGGTTCAAAGAAGCAACAGACCACAGTATGTGGGAGCATTCTGTCCTTAGTTTGCCTAGAAATTTGAAAGTTTGAAGGCAAGAAAGCAAGTTTCTATCTAAGAATGAGATTGAGGATTAAGATGGCAGAACAATTTTAAATAGCCTCATTTTTGTGCGAGTACTGAGGCTTGAAGTGAGGGCCTGGCTTCTGTTTCTTAGCATTTTTACTCAAGTTTGGCACTCTTAACACTTGAGCCACACCTCCACTTTTGGATTTTTAGATCATATATGAACTTGCTCTCTCTACTTGTTTGACATTAATTTGAACTGCTTTCTCTTATATTCACTCTTTTCCTGCCATACCTGGCTTTTCTAGCTTTTGAATATATGAAGTTTACTCCTATTTCAAGACCTCTGTTCTTCACTGTTAGCTCCACTGGGATTGTTCTTTGCATGCCTTAACCCTTCTCATTATTCAAGTCCCCATTCACATGTGATCCCCTCAGAGATCCCTGAGCCTTATATTTTTTTTCCCAGTTGTGGGCCTGAACTCTGGGCCTGGGTGCTGTACCTTGGCTCTTCAGCTCAAGACTAGCGCTCTGTACTTGAGCCACAACGCCACTTCTGGTTTTTTCTGCTTATGTGGTGCTGAGGAATCGAACCCAGGGCCCTATGCATGCAAGGCAAGCACTCTACCACTGAGCCACCTTCCCAGCCCCCCTGACCCTTATCTTAACTACTCCAATTTTACCTCTATTCTCTCTGTCATATTATCCTGTTGTACTATCTTTGTAAGACATTAAGACATGCCACAATTTGAACTTAATATTTTATTTGGTAATTGTCTATTGGCTCTCACAAGACTTGTAGGCTACCATGAGGGCAGAAATCTTGTTCACTGTCCCATTCCTCATATCTAGAACTAAGTTTGGCATGCCCTAAATGATTCAATGAGTGAATGAGTGAATGAGTGAGTGAGTGTGTATGTGTGTGTGTGTGTGTGTGTGTGTGTGTGTGCTGATCCTGGGGATAGTGTTCAGGCCCTGGCCACTGTCCCTGAGATTTTTGTTCAAGGCTAGTGCTCTTCCATTTGAGCCACAGCTCTACTTCTGGCTTTTTGGTGGTTAACTGGAGGTAAGAATCTCATGGGCTTTCCTACCAGGGCACTTTAGCAGGTAAATGAGCACACTTGTAAGAGGAGTCCTGGGACAGAACCACCGTGTTGGTTTTTTTTTTCAAATTCTTTATTGTGATTAAGTGATTTCATAATTTCCCAAATTTCACAGTATTGTGGGATAATGATTCTTAGTTAAAGTCACAAACACATTCTAACTTTCATGGGGCAAATTGTCTATCATGACCTATAACATTTATGAGTTCTATGAGCTTTGCAATACAGTTATTTCTTCCACACTGGGTGTTTTGCATAGCATCAGCTGTTCCCTCTTTCCCACTCGTTCCCTCCCTCCCATCGCTGCCATTGAGTTGTTTAGTTCATTTTGGTCAATGTCCAGTGCAGCTGATGCGTCCCACTGTTGTATGTTTTTCCCTGATTCCCTCTAGTTCTGTGTCGTCCTCCTGGTTTCCCTCCGGTTTGCACATATATACCATACATGTGATCAGCAGCATGGGGTTATTCGACCAGATGAATGGAAGTCCTTTGTTTCTTAAGTCTTGTTAATTTTGTCGTATCACCTTACATTTTGGATTTAACATTCACTTATCAGGGAGACCATGTGCTGTTTGTCTCTCTGCTCTTGGCTTACCTTGCTCAACATGATTTCTTCTAGCTCCATCCATTTCCCTGCAAATGCCATTATTTTGTCCTTTCTAATGGCTGCATAATATTCCATTGTGTATAGATACCACAATTTTTGGATCCATTCATCTGTGCTGGAGCATCTGGGTTGTTTCCATATCCTGGCTATTGTGAACAGTGCTGCAATAAACATGGAGGTGCACGTGTCCTTGTATATTGGTTCCTGTTGTTCAGGGTAGATGCCTAGAAGTGGTATGACAGGGTCATAAGGGAGGTCAATATTTGGTTTTCTGAGGACCCTCCAGACTGCTTTCCAAAGTGGGAACCATCATGTTTTAAGAAACAACAGCATAGCCAGGCACTGGTGGCTCACACTTGTAATCCTAGCTCCTCAGGAGTCTGAGATCTGAGATCAAGGTTTAAAGCCAGCTCAGGCAGATGAAGATCTGAGGATTGCAGTTTGAAGGCATCCCTGCAAGACCGATCTGCTAGACCCTTATCTACAATTAACCAGCAGAAATCCAGGAGAGGGGATGTGGCTCAAGTAGTAGACCATTAGCTGTGAACAGAAAAACTGAGTCCCTGAGTTCAAGCCCAAGTACCAGCACAAAACAAAGCAAAACAAAACAGCATGATAGGGAGAGAACAATGTGAGAGAGTGGAAAGAGATGCCATCCCTCAATTTTCTGCTTACTTCACTCAAACTGCTGTTTAAGACCTAGTTTGTATGGCACCACTAGTAAATCAGCCTTTGCTGCTTCTCTCACTATTCCTTTAGAATACTGTGCTTATTTTTAACATGAATCCTAGCTTAGAGTATTAAAACGATTTTCTTTTACACTTCAATCTTTCCAACTAGACTGAGAACTCCTTGAGAGAAAGGTATATATAAATTCTTTATGTGCCTTTCTACACATTCAGTCCCCAAATAGTCTATTTAAGCTAGTGAAAAAAAGAACAATGGTCATGTATCCATCAGTTAAGGATAACAATTTTTCCTCATTGACTAAATGTTCTCAAAAATAAAGGTTCTGATGACAAGGAAAAATAAAAAGAGTTAGAAAACTACGTAGAAAAGCCAATTTCCTTCCTTATGGCAACTTTTCTAGAGAGTTTTTACCAAGTTTGTAGGCTATGCAAAACATTGTAAGAAGTAATGGTTACGATCATAGGCATTAGCCAGCTGCTGTTGGTTCATGCCTATAATCCTAGCTACTCAGGAGGTTGAGCTCTGAGGATCACGGTTCAAAGCCAGCCCAGACAGGACACCCCATGAGACTCTTATCTCCAGCAAAGTACTCAAAAAAACCAGAAGTGGCACTGTGGCTCAAGTGGTAGAGTGCTTGCCTTGAGTGAGAGAAACTCAGGGACAGTTCCCAGGCCCAGAGTTCAAGCCCCGGGACAGGCAGAAAAATTAGAAAACACAAATTTGTAACAAATGGTGAATATATGTCCTGGTTTGGCCACAGCTGATTTGGGAGGTTATCCTCTAAATTTAATTTGCTTTTCTCTGATCACTACTAAAGTGGAATAAAGTGTGTGTGTGTGTGTGTGTGTGCGCGTGCGTGCGCGCGCGCGCACGCGCGTGCAGTGGTACTGGAGCTTGAACTTAGGACCCTAGCACTGTCTCAGCTTTTTCCACTCAAGACTAGCACTCTACCACTTTAGCCATACCGCCACTTCTTTCTTTCTCCTGTTTTTTAAAAAAAATTATTTATCTTTTTTATTGTGAAAATACCGTACCGAGGGGTTACAACTACATGGGCAAGGTAATGCATACATTGCTTATCAAGCATTTTTGCCTCCTCCTTTGTTTTCCCTTACCATCCCTTCCTATCTCCTCCCCCCTGCCCCTCCCCCAAAGTTGTAAAATTCATTTTTCAACATAGCATCTTGTACATCTCATTGTTGTAATGGGTCCACTTTTATCCCTATTTAAACCATTTGTTTTTTCCCTTCCCCTCCACAAATTATACCAACATCAAATACAGTAAAAACAGGGGTTATACCATGGGGGAGGGACATACATAGCAACAAAGAAATCATCTTATAAATATGTTAGAAACAATAGCAAGCAAGAAAAAACATTTGAGTCCTTATCTTGGGGTTTATTTCGCCTAACATCAACTTATCTGACCTTTTCTGCTTGTCTCAGACATGTACTAGTTATTGCAAATAAGGGATACCATGAGACCTATGTTTCTTTGGGCCTGGCTTACTTCACTTAATATAATTTTTTCCAAGCCTTTCCATTTCCTAACAAATTGGGCAATGTCATTCTTTCTGATGGAGGCATAGAATTCCATTGTGTATATATATCACATTTTCTTGATCCATTCATCTACTGAGGGGCATCTGGGTTGGTTCCATATCTTAGCTATGGTAAATAATGCTGCAATAAACATAGTTGTGCTGGTAGCTTTAGTATGGTCTTGTTTGTGATCATTTGGGTAAATGCCCAAAAGTGGGATTGCTGGGTCACAGGGGAGCTCTATGTGGAGTCTTGGAACCTCCATACTACTTTCCAAAGTGGGTGAACAAGTTTACACTCCCACCAACAATGCAGTAGGGTTCCCCTCCAGCATCTGTTGTTATTAGAATTCTTGATTTTAACCATCTTTCTCCTGTTTTGGAGACAAGTCTCACAGATTTTCCTGCCAGGGCAGCCTCCTGAGTATTTAGGAATACAGAAATGAGCCCCATCAGCACCCAGCTGGAGTAGCTTTTTTTTTTTTTAAGTTCACCATGTGTTTCTTCTGTGAATGATCTTTTTTTGGGGGGTGGGATCCAGTCGTGGGGCCTGGGAGCTGTCCCTCAGCTCTTCAGCTCAGGGCTAACGCCCTACCACTTGAGCCACAGCGCCACTTGTGGCTTTTTTCTTTTTGCTTATGTGGTGCTGAGGAATCGAACCCAGGGCCTCAGGCATGCAAGGCAAGTGCTCTACCACTGAGCCACCTTCCCAGCCCTGTGAATGGTCTTTTTATACACTATGCTTATTTCTGGGAGACTTTTAAAATAGAAATGTATTGTGTTTGGGATCTAGTACGTGTCAAATATTTTCCATATTTCAACTATATTTAGTTAGTATGTGTAGATATCAACAAGTTATTGATATTTTATGGTCCTGGGATGTGAAGTTAGGAACCTCACACTTGCTAAGAGGTACAGCATCACCTAAAACTATACCTTCAAGCCATTTTTGCTTTAGTTACTTTTCAGATAGGGTCTTCCAATTTTGCTTAGTTTCAGGTCTTCCATTTTGCTTAGTTTCAGCTTCAAACAATGAACTTCCTACTTAAGCCTCTTGTGTAGTTCTGTTTATAGTTGCCACCTCAGCCAACTTTTTTGTTATAATGCAGGTCTCATTAACTTTTTGCTGGAGCTGGCCTTGAACCACAACCTTCCTCTATGTCTGCCTTCAAGTCGTTCATAGGGCTTGAACCCAGGGCCTGGGTGCTGGCCCTGATCTCTGGCTCAGAGTTAGTGCTCTATCAGTTTGAGCCACAGCTCTGCTTCCAGTTTTTGAGTGTTTAAATGGAGATAAGTCTATGGGGACTTTTATGCCTGGACTGGCTTCAACCATGATCCTCAGATCTCTGCCTCCTTAGTAGCTAGGATTACAGGTGTGAACCAGCAGTGCCTATTTTCAAACTGATAATTTATTTTTATTTTTATTTTATTGTTAAGATGTTGTACAGAGGGGTTACAGTTACATGAGGAAGGCGATAAGTACATTCCTTATTGATCTTTGTTACCCCTTCCCTTCCTTGTTGTCCCACTATCCCTTCCCTCCCCCAGTTCCCACACTCCTATCTCCCCTTCACTCTCACCGCCCGAAGTTCTAAAGTTCATTTCCAATATACTCTCCAGTAGGTATCTTCGTTGCAATGGGTCATCCTGTGTCCTTGTTTCAGCGTTTTGTTATTCCCCTTCTTCTCCCCAGATTACACATATGTATATATGTGATGCAAGATAACAAAATTGAGTACTGTGACAACAGGGGATATGCAACAGGGGATATGAAACAACAACAACAAAAATAATAAAATCACATGGTGTATTTAAAACAGTAACAATAAAGACAAACCTCTTATGTCCATATCTTGGGGTTCATTTCACTTAGCCTCAACTTACATGGTCATTAGCTTTTCAGCTCATCTGATAAAATTATCCCATATGGATGCTAATTATTGCAAATAAGGGAAACCATGGGACCTAAATTTCTTTGGGACTGGGTAACTTCACTTAATATGATTTTTTCCCAAGTCTTTCCATTTCCTAACAAATTGGGTGGTGGTGTTCTTTCTGATGGAAGCATAGAATTCCAATGTACCACATATATACATATATACAATGTATATATGTACCACATTTTCTTGATCCATTCATCTACTGAGGGGCATCTGGATTGGTTCCATATTTTAGCTATGGTAAATAATGCTGCAGTAAACATAGTTGTGCTGGTAGCTTTAGTGTGGTCTTGTTTGTGATCATTTGGGTAAATGCCCAAAAGTGGGATTGCTGGGTCATAGGGGAGCTCTATGTGGAGTCTTTTGAGGAATAGCCATACTGCAGTAGGGTTCCCTTTTGGCTACATCCCCTCCAGCATCTGTTCTTACTAGATTTCTTGATTATAGCCATTCTAATTGGGGTGAGGTGAAATCTCAATGTTGTTTTGATTTGCATTTCTTTTATGGCCAGAGAAGTTGAGCATTTCTTCATGTGTCTACTGGCCATTCTTATTTCCTCTTCTTCCTCTCTTTAACTCTTTAGCCCACTTATTAATTGGACAGTTGCTTCTTTGAGAGTTTGTTTTTGGGTGACTTAATTTTTTGAGTTCTAAGTATATTTTAGATATGAGATCCTTGTCTGTTATATAGCTAGTGAAGGTTTTTCTCTCAGTCTGTGGGCTTTCTATTGATTTTACTAGCTATGTCCTTTGCCATGCAGAAGTTCTGGAGTTTCATGCAATCCTATCTGTCCAACGTTTCTTTGATTTGTTGTGCTTCTGGGTCTCTATAAAGAAAATTTCAGCCTGTACAAAGGAGACCTAGGGTTTCTCCTATTCCTTCCTGTAGTCTGTTCAGGGTGTCTGCTTTTACTTCAAGGTCTTTGACCCATTTGGAGTTGATTCTGGTGCAGGGTGATATATAAGGATCTAATTTTAGTTTTGTACAGGGGTTTAACCAGTGTTTCCAGCATCATTTACTGAAGAGGCTGTCTTTCTTCTATTCTATTTTTTGGCCCCCTTATCGAAGATTAGGTGGCTATAGGTCTGTGAGTTCATTTCTGGGTCTTCAGTTCTATTCTTGTGCCAGTACTAAGCTGTTTTGATTACTATGACTTTGTAGTAGAATGTGAAGTCTGGTATTGTTATTCCTCCAGCACCGTTCTTTCTGCTAAGGATTATTTTTTTCTATTCAGGGTCTTTTATTGTTCTATATGTACTTTTGAATTGCTTCTTCTATTTCATTGAAGAATGAGGATGGGATATTGATGGTATTGCATTGAATTTGTAGATAGCCTTTGGCAGAATTGCCATTTTCACGATGTTAATCCTTCCTATTCAGGAGCATGTGATGTTTTTCCACTTCCGTAGATCTGCTTTAATTTCCTTTTTCAAATTTTTAAAGTCAAACTGATAATTTTTGATAGTCAAATATACAATCTTTCATTTATAGCTTTTATGTTTTATGTCTTTCTTATCAATGTTGTCTACAACAAATGTTTTAGGTTATTAGCAAATTTTCATTCAATTTCTAATCTCTTATAGTTATTTATGTTTAATTCTTTAAAATTTTGAAATTGTGTATGTGTTGCATAGAAAATAGACAATATCTTTTTTTTCCTATAGTCCAATTTCTCTACGCTGTTATTAAATACTGTAGCCTTTCATTGCCAATTTGAAGCGTCATTTTTTGTGTGCTGATCCTGGGGCTTGAACTCAAGGCCTGGGCTCCCCTGAGATATTTTCTCAAAGCTAGCTCTCTACCATTTGAATATAGCACCACTTCTGGCTTTTTCTAAGTAGTTTATTGGAGATGAGTCTCATGGACTTTTGTGCCCAGGCTGGCTTTGAATTATGATCCTCAGAACTCAGCCTCCTAAGTAGCTAAGATTTCAGGTGTGAGCCACCAGTGCCTGGCCAGCACCCATTTTTATTATGTAGTAAGCTCTTACCATATGTGGGCTTATTTTATGTGTTTTTCAGCTTCACTGATTTATTTACTTATTTATTCAACATTTTTCATATATATAATATACATGTATGTCTGTTAAAATGTATAATGTACACATGTGTATATTATATGATATATGTGTGTATATGTGTCTGTTATGTATTAATAAGGGATTAACACATTTTAAGGGCCAAGAATTTAGTTGATAAAACAGATCAAAGTTTCTGGCAGGATGTTTGTCATAACAAACTTTCAATCAGAAGAAATAAGAGATTGGTGGTACTCTGTGGTATGTTTAGTTGATACCAATGTGTTGTATGCTTAAAAAATATGAGTATAGTTTAAGTGTTCTCATCAAAAAATGAGTAAAGCTGGTAGGGATCATTTTTTCTTGCTGTTCAAATGTTCCCTGTCAAAACAGAGAAAACACTATGCATGAATATAATCTCTTGTAGATGAAAGTTAGAATTAGTTTTCCAGTTTACCTTAAAATATATATTGCTGTGATTGTGATTGGGGTTACATTAAAATTATATTATAAAGTTTTGGGAAATCAGGCATTTCATAATATTCTCTTCCCACACAGATGACATTCCCAACTTATCTACAAATCCTTTTATATCATTAAATAAAATTACGGCTTTTGTCATGCCCATCTACTTTATATTTTAGCTACTATCTGAATAATCTTTGTTGTTCTATGACATTTTACAATTAGCTACTTCTGGTCATCCTGACATGCTATGGCGAATAAAAGAACCACGTCAACACTTAGCGGTTCAAACCATTATAATCATTTTTATTATCTCTTGCCGTTCTTGTTAATTTGAAATTGTAAGAATGAATCACCTAAGAGATTCTGGTTTTGGGTTTCTCTGGCAGTTACAGTAAAATGGAAGCTAGAGCTGCAATAGAAGCCAAGGGAGCTTGGAACTGATGGATATCTCTTTCTTCGTAAAATCTCAGGGTGTCTTTGTGTATTATCACCATGAGCTACTTTATTATTATTTGAATAAAAGGGCAAACTTTATTATTATTATTAAAATAATTGTACAAAGGGGTTTCAGTTCAACAGGTTAGTTTATGAGTACACTGATTTTTTTTTATGGTTTATGGGGCTTGAATTCAGGGCCTGGGTGCTGCCCCTTGCTCAAGGCAAGTGTTCTACCACTTTGAGTCTCAGCACCACTTCTGGTTTTCTGGTGGTTAATTGGAGATAAGAGTCTCATGGACTTTTCTGCCTAGGCTGGCTTTTGAACCACAATCCTCAGGTCTCAGCCTCCTGAGTAGCTAGGATTACAGTCCTGAGCCACGGGCGCCCAACGGAGTACACTGCATATTGATCAATGTTATGCTTTCTATGATTCTCCCATATCTATGAGCTATTAGACTTCCTCAGAGCACACATCTCAGGGTTATAAGATTTCTTACAAAGTACTTAAAGTACCAGCACCAGTATTCTGACAAGCCAGGAAGATGCATTGTCTTCCATGACATAACACCACTTGTATAACACCACTTCTACATTTAGTTGGACGCAACTTTAACATGTGTTCAAGGACAATAGACATGGGGCATACTTCTTGGTAGGAGGACTATTAGAGAATTTGTAGATATGTTTAAAAAGTACATCGCTAAGCCATTTAAATTTTATTCATCGATCTATTCTCTGTATAGGGTTCTGAAAAATTAGAGCTTATAGTTGACATTTTCTAGAGAGGGATTCTATCATCTATCTATCAATCATCTATCTGTCTGTCTGTCTGCCTGTCTGTTTGTCTGTCTATCATCTATCTCTATCCATCTACCTATATCTATTATCTAGTTGTGATGATATAGAATATTTTTGTTATTTATGACTTAATAGAAATGTCTTTGATGAAATTAAAATTTCCTCTTATTGCTAGTTTTATCAGGGTATTGAGTTCTGAAAAAAAGTTTTCTCAACACTGACAGAGGAAATAAAATGAATTTTCTTCTTTATTCTGATAATGAAATTAGTTATATCCTTAATTTTTCTAATATGGAACCAACTCTTCATTGCTTTCATTCAGTATTCTTAGAACTACACTATGGAAATGGCTTTAGTCTTTCACCATTGAATATAATGCTGGCTGTAGGTTTGTCATATACAGCCTTTACTGTATTGAGGATTGTTCCATGGATTCCTAATTGTTCCAGAACCTTCATCATAAAGGGATGTTGGATCATGTCAAATGTTTTTTTCTGCATCTATTGAGATAACTAATGTGGTTCTTATCTTTGCTCTTGTTGATGTGATAAATTATATTAATTGATTTGCATATATTGAACCAGCTTTGCATCCCTGAAATGAATCCTGTTTAATCGTGGTATATGATTTTTTGGATGAATTGTTGAAGTTGATAAGCCAAAATTTTGTTGAGAAGTTTTACATCAATGTTCATCAAAGAAATGGGTCCATAGTTCTCTTTCTTTGATGAGACTCTGCCTGATTTTGGAATGAGGGTTATCATGGCTTCATAGAATGAGTTCAGTAGTGAACTTTCTCTTTCAATTTTATTGAAGAGTTGAAGGAGTATTGGTGTGAGCTCTGCTTTGAAGGCCTTGTAGAATTCTGCTGTAAAACTGTCTGGTCTTGGGCTTTTCTTACGTGGGAGGTCTCTTATTACTGTTTCTATTTCAATGCTGTGGGCTAAAGACTTAAAGAGAAACTTCTCTGAAGAGGAAAAAAGGATGACCAATAGACAAATGAAATGCTCAACCTCTCTAGCCATAAAAGAAATGTAAATCAAAACAACATTGAGATACCACCTCACCCCAGTTAGAATGGCTATAATCAAGAACTCTAATAACAACAGATGCTGGAGGGGATGTGGACAGAAGG
>NW_012267435.1:666893-724072 GCF_000151885.1 Dipodomys ordii
TGATGCTAGGGAAATGAACCCCAAGATAAGTATTCAAATTTTTTTTCTTTCATGCAATTGTTTCTAACATATTTATAAGATGATTTCTTTGTTGCTTTGTATGTCTCTCCCCCACAGTATAACCCCTGCTTTCACTGTATTTGATGTTGGTATCATTTGTGGAGGGGAAGGGAAAAAATAAATTGTTTAAATAGGGATACAGGTGGACCCATTGCAACAATGAGATGTACAAGTCGTTTTGTCAGAAAAACGAACTTTGCAACTTTGCGGGGGCAGGGTCGGGTGGGGGATGGGGCGGAGGGGGGGGTATGGGAAGGGGAAACAAAGGAAGAGGCAACAATGCTTGATAATAAATGTAATGATTACCTTGCCCATGTAATTGTAACCCCTCTGTACGGTATTTTCACAATAATAAATAAATTAATTAATTAAAAAAAAGAACTACTATATGAATTTGACTTGCTAATGTATTTGTTAGAAGTTTTGTGTTTCTGGTCAAAGGGGAGAATAGTCTATATGGCTTGAGTATTAGAGTGTTGCTGCTCTTCAAGAGTAAGTTAGATACACACTGGTACTAAGGATCAAGATTGGGACCTTGTGTATGCTAAGTGTACGCTAGTATCTTGTTTGCTTGCTCTTTGATACTATCTTAGTATCTTAATGTTCTCTTCAGGTTTTCCTTCATGCTTTCTTTTTTATTTTTCTTTTTTTTTATTAATAAGTTTTTTATTGTGAAAATACCGTATTGAGGGGTTACAGTTACATGAGCAAGGTAATGAGTACATTTCTTATCAAGCATTGTTTGTTGCTTCCTCCTTTGTTTTCCCTTACCATCCTCCCCGCACCCCACCAAAATTGTAAAGTTTGTTTTTTGAGATAGCATCTTGTACATCTCATTGTTGCAATGGGTCCACCTATATCACTATTTAAACGATTTGTTTTTCCCCTTCCCCTCCACAAATTATACCGACATCAAATACAGTGAAAGCAGGGGTTATACTGTGGGGGAGAGACATACAAAGCAACAAAGAAATAATCTTATAAATGTGTTAGAAACAATCATATGAAAGAAAAAAAGCATTTGAATACATATCTTAGAGTTCATTTCCCTAACATCAACTTATCTGACCTTTTCTGCTTGACTCAGACATATACTAGATATTGCAAAGAAGGGAAACCATGGGACCTATGTTTCTTTGGGCCTGGCTTACTTCACTTCATATAATTTTTTCCAAGTTTTTCCATTTCCTAACAAATGGGGCAATGTCATTCTTTCTGATGGAGGCATAGAATGCCATTGAGTACACAATGGAATTTTCTTTTGTTTTCTATTTGGCTTTTATTTCTTTAGCCACCTTGGGGAACTTTAAAAAATAAGCTCATTTCTTTTACAAGAACGTGGATAGAACTGGAGATCATTATATTGAGCAAGATAAATCAAGTTCAAAAGGCCAAATATTGCTTGATTTTATTCATTTGCAAAATCTAGATTTCATTTAGACTGTAATATAATAGTTCTCAAATATTATTTATTCAAAGAATTTAATTGAAATAAACACAATTGCTATGGCCTTTAAAGGAAGCTCCAGGAAAATGTTACTGTTAGACTAAAGGCAGATGTGTAAAATACAGGCAGTCATTATTTAGTTCCCCCTGAAGTTCCTAGTCTTCAAACATTATTTCAGCATTGTTGAAATGATAATACATGTTTGGACTAGAGGCATGGCTCAAGTGATTGAGCACCAGCCCTAAGTGAAAAATCTGAGCAAGAGTATACAGCTGTGAGTTCAAGCCCTGGTACTGGCACAAATCTTCATATCTTTTTATTACAAATAAAGCATTTAGCATGTGTTTGTATCTTGTGTTTTACTATCACAAGATAATTTCTTTGGAGGCATTTTAAAGAATCTAAGATTTAGTTTATAAACCATCTTTTTTCCCACAGAATAGAATATACTATGTAGTACTTGGTTTCAGAATTCTATGTGACATGCATTATCTACCTTAGATAATGCTCAGTTGATTAGTGACCCATCCTGTAGCCACTCTATGCAAATTAAAAATATGTGCCAAAATTATTTGAAATATTATTTAATTGATACAGATAAGGACTAAGTATTTTTGTGCTGGTCCTAGGGCTTGGACTCAGGGCCTGGACACTAGATCCCTCTATCACTGGACACTATCACTCTACCACTTGAGCCATAGCTCTACTTCCAGCTTTTTGGTAGTTAATTGGAGATAAGAGTCTCACAGACTTTTCCTGCCCCAGCTGGTTTTGAATCACAATCCTCAGATCTCAGCTACCTGAGTATCTAGGATGAGAGCCCCGCTGAGACTAGACATTTTCACAAGTTAAATTTTCATTTGAATGTACACTGTACTTCAGTAGTAGACATTACAGAGGCCAATTCACATATTACTGGTTAAAATAAAAATCTCATGCTGACATCTAGTTAGCTCAAATTATGGTTAGAATATACCTCAGAGACTCTGAAGTGACATGTGGACATGTGGATTGAGGAGTTTTTATAAAACATTAATAATGCGGCCTAATACTTTCACAGAGCCTGGGAATGCTGTTGGTAACATTGTGCTCATAAATTGATATATTGAGTTGAAATTCCTTTGTATAGTTACTTAAAGATAATTTTAAAAATTAAAAAGAAGCCATGGGGCAGGGAAGGACTCCCACTGTACCTGAAAAAGAGGAGAATCTCTGCCCTGGGTCTCAAATTGTCCTATTTTTATTCTCATCCCAAATCACTGTGATAATCTATTCTCAAGGGTAGAACATATGGAACCCTTAACAGTTACCATGCTGATACTACATTTGACTCCTTGTATACTTTTTTTGCCATCTGAGCATTGCTTTCCTGCCAATAGCAAGTTTTCTAAAGATACAGATTCAGCATAAGAAAAAGAAGAATGAACTCTATGTACAGTCAAAAGACGTGGATTATAGCATGTACTGTGTACTTGGCCAAGTACACAGACAGTCTTGAATAAAAGTGCTGGGGTACACTGGCTGAGAAGCAGTGGTGGGTGACCTGCCATGGACTCCTGGCTTACCAGCTGCAAGATGATAGAAATTGGGGCTGATGAAAATCCTTGCTCCAGTTTTTCAGTGATGCAACAGGGATCACAACAGCTCCAACTTTACCAGGGTGTTGTGAGAATGGTGTGTGTGTGTGTGTGTGTGTGTGTGTGTGTGTGTGTGTGTGTGTGTGTGTGTGTGTGTGTGCTGATCCTGTGGCTTGTACTCAGGGCCTGGGCGCTGTCCCTAAATTTCTTTTGCACAAAGCTTCCGGCTTTTCCCCAGTAGCTTATTTCAGATAAGAGTTTCAGGAACTTTCCTGAGAGTCTGGCTTCAAATTTCGATCCTCAAATCTCAGCCTTTTGAGTAGCTAGGATTACAGGTATGAGCAACCAACACCTGGGTGTAACTACCTTTTAATGAGCATTTCCATTCACCCTCTATGTGTCTGTAGCATTATGCTGGTCAATTTGTATTGAAATGAATTATTTTCCTTTTTTCTATTTGTCAGTTGTGTGGCTTGACAAACTTGGGACCTGGGTGATGTCCCTGAGCTTTTTCACTCAAGGCTAGTGCTCTATCACTTTGAACCACAGCACTGCTTCGGTCTTTTTTTTTTTGTGGTTGATTGGAGATACCAGTCTCACATACTTTCCTGCCTGGGATGGCCTTGAAGTGTGAACCTTAGATCTCAGCCTCCTGCTTAGCTAGGATTACAAGTGTGAGCCACTGGCACCCAGCTTTGAATCATTTTTCTTTCCACAAGAATTTGGGCTGCTTAGTGATAGAGATTGTATCTTATTTATTCCTGTATTTCCAAATACTTAGCACAGACCTTTGATATAGTAAGTCCTCAAGAAGTATTCTAGATGGGCAGCTGAATGTGTCACACTCTGTAATTGTAGATCTGAGGGTTGTGGTTCAAATCCAGTCCAGGCAGGAAAATCTGTGAGACACTTATCTCCAATTAACCAAAAAAAGCCAGAAGTGGAGGTGTGGCTCATTTGGTAAAATGCCATCCTTGAGTGAAAAACCTCAGTGACAACACCTATGCCCTGAGTTTAAGTTCCAATTGCAGTGCATGTGTGTGTATACATGTGTGTGTGTGCGCACACACACACACACACACACACACACATAGCACCAAAATGTTGTTCTGTTACTCAAAATACTTATAAAGCAAACAACAACAACACAACAACAACAGTATGTAGGGTCTTTAAGGACATGTTTTCATTTTGTCAATGCCCAACTAACACAATATAAAGGAATCCCTTCTTTAAGTCCATGTTATTGTTTTTATTACTGCCTTTATACCTCCCCATCTTGCTGTTCCCATTATTGTTATTGTTTTTAGGTCATGGCTCTGTTAGATTTTATCAAAGTTGTGCCTCCTTTATCTAGCAAATACTTTCCTATTTCATGCCATTTATCACTCCCTAGAACCTATCAGTGGATTCCAGATTAAGAACCTTCATTAAATTAGAAAATGAAATCACATGAGGAGAATGAAGAAGCCTTATGTTTCACATGGCTACAAGCTTGCATGCATGGCTGTGCATACATGTTCAGAGGAATATGCTATGTCTGCCTTGATGAGCCAGGAAGGCTTTACCAAGATGCTGAGCAAAGTCACTTGAAGCGCTGAGTGTGTTCATGTTCTCCCAGAGGACTAGAAAATCCTTGTGAAGAAAACACTTGTGAACAGCTCTGAAAAGCTGGCAGAAGAGCCTACTAAGTCCAATACTCACAAAAATGGTAACAGATACATAACTTTGTTGCCAGGAAAAAATATGGTGAGGTATGGAGGATGGCAACCTAAGTGTGCCTACCCCATCTAAAGAGACAGCAACCAACAAGGTAGCAAATGCCTGTAATCTGAGCACTAGGGATGTTGAGCCATGAGAATTATGAGCTCAAGGCCAGCCTGGAACTGCACTATGAGACCTAGTTTCAAAAGTAAATAAGGCTGTCACTTCAAATATGAGTCAATAGTTACTATGAAGAAGTAGTCCATATATATATATATATATATATATATATAAATTTAATTTTTGTGCCAGTTCTGGGGCTGAATCTCAGGGCCTGGATGGTGTCTCAGAGCCTTTATGATCAGCTTTAGCAGTCTACCACTTGAGCCACAGCTCTACTTCTGCCTTTTTGCTGGTTAACTGGAGGTAAGAGTCTCACTGACTTTCTTGCCTGTGCTGGCTTCAAACTGCAATCCTCAGATCTCAACCTCCTGAGTGGCTAGGAGTACAGGTGTGAGCCACTAACACCCATCATGATGACATATTTTTAAGAACAAGTTTTATGTTTTTATATGAAATTCCAAGAGTTTAAAATGTTGCATACTATTTATTAAATAGTCAAAGTTATAAAATATTGATTAAACAACATTGAAGATCTTGGGTATAATCAGCATATGAAGCTATAGTGATCTTGAATATAAATGTGGCCTTCAAACAGGTTCTAGCCTAATGAATTTAGTCCATAATGAGTGAGATGTGTCATCTCAGGAGTCACAATGCAAAGACTGGCTGACTCCGGACTAAAGCTGGAAGGAGAAGGCATAGAAATCAAATCAAATTTTGACAAAATTGAAAAATATGGGCCAACCAATATGCTATTAATATAATGAAGGGAAAACTGTTTAGAAATGAAAAATCTTTCATTGTATTAAAGAAGGAGCATGAGTCTTGGGAACCAGTCTTGTGATTGTGTCCCAGAATGCTGGCAGACATATATTTTGGTCAGTGGAGAGGTGAATTCTTTTTTCTAAGACAGGAGTTGTACACAAGGTTTTATCCGTGGCCATAAAGAAACATTGTCCAAGGTTATCCATTTCCTTATGCTCTGTTTTCCTGGCCACAGAACAAGTTTCGGATCACTTATTGGTATTCTAGGCATTGCATTGTTGGGCAAGGCAGTGTCCTCGCCATAGGAAAAGTACAGCCCTCATCTGATTTAATAGTCTATGTGATTTGTAGAATAATTTATCATGAGTAAATGAATAAAATCCATCTGTGCTCACAAAACTGAGAACCAAGTCCAGAATTGTGACTCTGCCCAGATGCTCTCTGGTTATTTTTGTGATCTTTTCTGCATCAGGTATAGCTCAATCCTTTCCCTTTCTGGTATCATTGTTAGACTGCACAGGTTTTGTTAGACTGCACAGGTTTTGTTAGACTGCATATATTTTGATGGTGTGTGTGTGTGTGTGTGTGTGTGTGTATGCTGTGTGTGGCTTAACTCAGGGCCTGGGCATTGTCCTTGAGCGTTTGTGCTCAAGGCTAATGCTCTACCACTTGAGCCACAGCTCCACTTCTGGATTTTTTGATGCTTGATTGGCGATAAGAGTTTCATAGACTTTCTTGCCTAGTCTGGTCAAAATATGATCCTCAGATCTCAGCCTCCTGAGTAGCTAGGATTACAAGCATAAGCCACCAGTACTCAGCATCTTTTGTCATCTAGGTCCTATTATTCTACAATAGTCTCTTAACTATCTTCCAGGCTTGTTTTGTCCTAAATTAGGATCTCTGAAAACCAATTTTTCTTCCTGCTTCTAGAGTAGCAGCCAAATGAACCCTGTTACTTGTTAGTGTACAATTCAGTGATCAGTTTCTATTCTAGCAATACTGGATGGTTTTCCCATCCTTGAAAACTATATGCTATGGAATGTCTTGATTTTACATTTCTGTGTACTTAGTCCTTCAGTGCTTAGGTTACAGGGTACTCTGCTCTATGATCCAAACTACCTCCCCCCACCCCCCACTGTAATACTCCCAAAGTAAACAAAGTACTGTGTAGAAAAATTTATATGCCCCATGGGCTGGGAAGGTGGCTCAGTGGTAGAGCGCATGCCTTGTATGCCAGAGGCCCTGGGTTCGATTCCTCAGCACCACATAAGCAAAAAGAAAAAAGCCAGAAGTGGCGCTGTGGCTCAAGTGGTAGAGCGCTAGCCTTGAGCTGAAGAGCTAAGGGACAGCGTCCAGGCCCAGAGTTCAGGTCCCATGACCGGACCCCAAAAAAATAAATAAAAATGTATATGCCCTCTTATAACTGTTCAAGGGAAGAGGCTTGTAATTGAAGTGTTTTTGGAAGCCTTCTGAGATGAGTTGACACCTGAGCAAAGATTTTTTTGTGCTGCTCCTGGAGCTTGAACTCAGGGTGTGGGCACTCTCTCTGAACTTTTGTACTCAAAGCTAGTGCTCTACCACTAGCTTTTTGGTAGTTTATTGGAGATAAGAATCTATGAGCCTGACCAGGCTGGCTTCAAACTGTGATCCTCAGATCTCAGCCTCCTCAGTAGCTAGGATTACAGAAGTGAGCCACCAGTGCCTGGCTATAAGCTAAGTCTTAATAGATAATTGAATGGGTGGATTTGTGGGGAGAGGGAGGTTAAGTCATTAAGATACAGCACTCCAGGCAGAGGGAATTGTGGAAGTAGGAAAGAAACAACTGGATAATAGGCTTCCCTTGGGCAGAATTTACAATGCAGGTATGTTTTATCTGGCCCTCAAAGTTGCTTATTATCTTTAGTTGTATTTTTTCATGCCAGTAGTTGAGCTTGAACTCAGCACTTTGAGCTATCATTTGCCTTTTTCCACTCAAGGCTGGCATTCTACTACTTGAGTCACAGCTCCACTTCTGGCTGTTTGCTGGTTAAGAGATAAAGAGTTTCTCAGATTTGTATGCTTGGACTGGCTTTGAACTCTGATCCTCAGATCTCAGTCTCCTGATTAGTAGTTAGGATTTTAGGTGTGAGCTGCCCGTGCCCAGCCTCTTTAATTGTATTAATTGTTGACATTAAATACATCAGACTTTACATAAAACAAGCATGACTCAAATCAGTAGATGATCTGGAGACCTTAGACCTATAATAATGCATGGTAGCAACTCATTAGAGGATAATGGCTGGCATGTTTTGATGAACATGTAGTGTTTCAGTCACTGGCTTTCCTCTTTCACTTGCTTAATTTGCTCATATGTGTTTCCCACTTTTCTGTTGTAGGTTTTTTATTCAAATATGTTAAACTGATACATAAAACCATAAATATACATATTAATGGGGCCTCATGTAATATTTTGATATATGTACGTATTATATAGTGTTTAAATACAGTTAAACATAGCTAGCTCCTCAAGTATTTATCATTTCTCTACAGTGAAAAATTTAAAAATCCTTTTCTCAAGTTCTGTGTGTGTGTGTGTGTGTGTGTGTGTGTGTGTGTTGTGTGTGTGTATGCATGCATATGTCACACACACATGCCAGTAGTGGAGTTTAAATAAGGCCTCATGTTCTTGTTCAGCTTGGTACTCATGGCTGGTGCTCTACCTTCTGAGCCACATCTCTAGCCCTGCTTTTTACTGGTTGTTTTGAAGATGGAGGCTCACAAACCTTTCTGTTAGGACTGGCTTTGTACCATGATCCTTCAGATCTCTGCCTCCTGAATAACTAGGATTACAAACATGAGCCACCAGTGGTTTTTATAAGCTTTTTGAAATACCCAGTACATTATTGTTATCTATAGTAAATCTCTTGTGCAATAGAACACCAGAACTTATTTCTATTTAACTGTGAGTTAGGACCCATTGATCACCTTTTACCCATCCCTACCACTCACTCTCCCAAGCCTTTGGTAACAACCTTTCTATGCTTAAATTGACTTCTAAAATCAGGGTTTTTTTTAAGTTTCTACACATGAGTGGGGTCATGCTGAAATTTTTTTCTGGTCCTGAATTATTGCACCTAGCATAAAGATCTCCAATTCCCTTCATGTTGTCACAAATGAAGATTTTCATTCTTGTTTTCTTTTTAATGACTGACTAGTAGTCTGTTCTATGTTTGTATATTTTCTTTATCCATTAATGTATTAGTCAATGGAACTTAAGCTGTTTCTATCTTTTGGCTATTGTGAATAGTATTACAGTGAACATGGAACCATAGTTGTCTATTGGACACACATATTTTACTTTATTTGGATACGTACATAATACTGCTATTGATGGGTCATATGGCAGTTCAATTTTTTTAAAAAATTGAGGAACTTCTATTATTATTTTCCATAATGACTGAACTATTTTACATTCTCACCAATGGTATACAAGGGTTTACTTTTCTCCACAAGGGTTTACTTTTCACCAGCACTCATTTATATCTTATCTTTTGAACATGAGTCAGTCTTATCAGAGTGAAGTCATATGTCATTGTAGTTTTGATTTGCATTCATTCCTCTGATGATTACTGATTTGAACATTCTTACATATAGCTATTGGCCAGTTGTGTGTGTGTATGTGTGTTCTTTTGACAAAACCATTTAGTACTATTTCCCACTTTTCAATTGCTTTTTCTTATTTGCTACTGAATCCTTAGAGTTCCTAATATATTCCAGCTATTAACCTCTTGTCAGGTGTGTAGTTTATCTCTAAACCCTGTTGCTTGTCTGTGCAGCTTTGTTTTTTTTGTTTTTTTAATAAGTTTTTTATTATGAAAATACTGTACAGAGGGGTTGCAGTTACATGAACAAGGTAATGAGTACATTTCTTATCAAACATTGTTGCCTCCTCCTTTGTTTTTCCCCTATCACCCATTCCCTCCCACCTCCACAACTACGCTCCCACCCCTCCCCACCTAAATTGTAAAGTTCATTGTTCAACAGTATCTTGTACATCTCATTGTTGCAATGGGCCCACCTGTTTTTTCCTTTCCTCTCCACAAATTATACCAACATCAAATACAGTGAAAACAGGGGTTATACCATGGGGGAGGGACATACGAAGCAACAAAAAAATCACATGGTACCTTATTAATACATTAGAAACAGTAGCAAGAAAGAAAAAAAACCACTTGTGTCCCTATCTTGGAGTTCTTGTTGGTCGTGGGGCCTGAACTCTGGGCCTGGGCACTGCCCCTCAGCTCTTCAGCTCAATGTTACTGCTATACCACTTGAGCCACAGTGACACTTCCAGCTTTTTCTGCTTATGTGGTGCTGAGGAATCGAACCCAGGAGCTCATGCATGCAAGGCAAGCACTCTACCACTGAGCCACCATCCCAGCCCTCTGTGCAAGTTGTTTGTAGACCCAACAGGGAAGCCTTTTTATTTGATGTAATACCATTTGTTTATTTTTGTCTTTGTTTCCTGTGCTTTGGAGATGTGTGTGTGTGTGTGTGTGTCTACTGGTACTGAGGCACTGTCCCTTAGCTTTTGTGCACAAGGCTGGCACTCTACTGCTTGAGCCACAGCTCCACTTCCAGATTTGTGCTGGTTAATTGGAGACTTCCCTGACCAGGCTGACTTTGAACTATGATCCTCAGATCTTAGCCTGGACCCAGAGTAGCTTGGATTATGGGTGTGAGCCATACCTAGCACTTTGGGAATCTTATGAAAAATGTTTTGCTTATTTTGATGTTCTTCCTCTATGTCTTATTCTGGTAGTTTTGTATTTTCAGGTCTTATATTTAAGACTTTAATCTATTTTGAGTTGATCTTTGTAAGTGGTGAGAGGTAGGTTCTAGAATTATATGGATACCCAACTTTCCTAGTACCATTTTTTTTGGGTCCGGTCGTGGGGCCTGAACTCTGGGCCTGGGCGCTGTCCCTCAGCTCTTCAGCTCAAGGCTAGTGCTCTACCACTTCAGCCACAGCGCCACTTCTGGCTTTTTTCTTTTTGGTTATGTGGTGCTGAGGAATCGAACCCAGGGCCTCAGGCATGCAAGGCAAGCGCTCTACCACTGAGCCACCTTCCCAGCCCCCCTAGTACCATTTTTTTGAAAAGATTCTCCTGTCTCCAGTGTATGTTCTTAGCACGTTCTTCTTTTTCTTTTTAATATCTCTATATAGATTTGTACTCATAACTTTCTAAAAATTATTTTTAGCATATTTTCAGTATTTACTTGGTTATAGATGTACAGGCTTCTTTCTAAGTTGTCCTGACATACTCTATGTGTGCTCATGTAAAAAATGTGCTGTTTTTTTCTGGTCTTGAGGCATGAACTCAGGGTCTGGGAACTGTCCTTGAGCATCTTTGTGCCCAAGGCTAGCACTATACCACTTGAGTCAAAGTACCACTTCCAGGTTTTTCTGAATAGTTTATTGGAGGTAAGAATCTCACAAACTTTCCTGCCTAGGCTGGCTTCGAACCTCGATCCTCAAATCTCAGCTTCCTGAGTAGCTAGGATTACAGGCGTGAGCCACCTGTGCCTGGCTAAAAAAATGTGCTGTTTTGACAAAGTTGTAATCAAATATCTTGAAGTCATGTAGCATAATGCTCTGTTCTTTTTGCTCACATTGGCTTAGCCTATTCCAGTGGTCTGTGGTTCAATACAAATTTTAGAATTTTTTTTCTAGTAGTGTGAAGAATTTCATTGTTATTTTGATAGGGATTGCATTGAATCTATAGATAGATAATACTCAAGGGATAATGTGAGCATCAAGCAAATTAATAGGCATAAATATTGCAGGATAGTTCTTGACATTTAGTATATGCCTAATAAAGTAGCATAATGTTTGACTTGTTAATCTATTTATGTCTTGGATTCTTTTACTTGGAGTATGAAATAAAACCAGCAGAAAGTTCCTTTTGAGCTTTTGTGCTTGTGAATTCCCTAGCAGAGAATGACAAGTCAATCTCTTACCTTCGTTAGGGTCAATGGCTAGTCAGGATCCTTAGAACAAAGAAACTATCAAGGTAATAGTAATTGTGATTCTGTAACAGGAACAGACAACTAAATATGCTCGAAACTGTAGTTTTAGCTCAATAACTAATTGGGTACTTTCACTTATACAAGTTTTATAAAGAGAAGTTTATTTTTTTTTGCTTGCTTTCCTATTTCTCCTTACCCCCATCTCCCATGTGAGGAAATTTTTTAAAAAATCTTTAAAGCTCCAGGCAAGGTCACCATTCTATTCTCTTCATTTGCTGACCATGGAAGTGAAAGAACTTTAGAGGCAGCAAGGAATATAACTCTGGAGACTCACACCAGTATATTGGAAAATATGTGGCCCCAATGCCACCAGCCAGCCTAAAGTCATACCCCAACATGTATATAAGGAAAGCCATGCTCCTGGTCTGTGGTGCGTGCGTGCATGTGTGTGTGTGTGTGTGTGTGTGTGTGTGTATGTGCACGTGTGTGCGCGCATGTGTGCCTATCCTGAGGCTTGAACTCAGGGTCTGGGCATTGTCCGTGACCTTTTATGCTCAAGGTTAGCACTCTACCACTTGAGACACAACTCCACTTCTTACTATTTTGTTTGTTAACTGGAGATAATAATTTCATGGACTTTCCTGATCTGGCTAGATCAGGATCCTTAGATCTCAGCCTCCCAAGTAGCTAAGACTACAGGCCTGAGCCAACAGTGCCCAGCCTGCTTTTCTATAAAAATCTGTACTTTTCTATAAAAATCATCTTTCTGTCCCCACCCACTTGAACCAAGCTTCTTTCTGAGATAATAGCTCAAGCAGTCATCATTTTGCCTGGCAAAAATCAAAAACTTTATTTCCTTTACACCAAGACCCTGATCTCATTATTTGTGAATTGCCATTGAATGTGAGGAAAGGGGGTCATTTCTTTTAGTTATTCCCCTGATAAGTTTCTCTGTGGAGTACTGTCCTGATACCCTGTCAAGCCAAGGCAAAATGCCTGGGTTACATGTACATTAAATTACACCATGATATAGGGCAGTGTTTTATATTTGTATAAGATGCAATAGGGGTATAGAGAAGGAATCAATATGGGGTTGGGGGGACATGTAGTTAGCGATTCACAGAGAACTGGTGTTCAAAATAAATCTAATGAGACCTACAAACCCTCTGAAAATATATGCCAATTTGTGTGTGAGGGTAGGTATAGTTTTACAGATAATTTCCTTTCCTTCAAGGAAACTTGAAGAACTATTGTTCCAGGCTTCTATTCCAGAAGTCACAAACAACAGCCTGATCCCAGTGGTCCTCTTAAGCCCCAAGATAGAAGGAAAGAGGAAGGGAAGGAGAGAGACAGAGACAGAGGGACAGAGAACAAAGTGTCAGGATATTTCATATCAAAATCTTAATTTCTAACTTTTTTTTTGTTAGTTGTGGGGCTTGAACTCAAGGCCTAGGTACTGTCCCTGAGCTTTTTTTGCTTAAGCCTACTGCTCTACCACTTTGAGCCACTCCTAGTTTTTTAGCAGTTAATTGGAGATAAGAGTCTCCCAGACTTTTCTACCCTGGCTGGCTTTGAACCTCGATCCTCACAACTCAGTCTCCTGAGTAGCTAGGATTACAGGCATGAGACACCAGTGCCTAGTTTTTCCTAGTATTTTGTATCTGCCTATTCTTTCTCCTAAGTGCTAGCCCCAATTCTATTCTGTTTGGACCCATACTTTTTTCTTCAAATGTTTTCTAACTTTTCTTAGACCATCTGAAGATGTGATTTACTAGGCCCACCCTGCTGTATGTCAGTTGTTGCTAGAGCTGAGTAGCAATAGTTTCAGTTCAGATAAAGATTGTCATAATCCTGTCTTAGTCTGTTTCCTGTATACAAGTTATCCATCTGGCCTTTGTGGATACTTTGAGTTGTGATTTTTTTTATGGCAATGATGGAATTCAGGAATTGTGGGGATGGCCATCCCAGGACCTTGCAGGGGTCTTATTTTCAGGCATTTTCTTGCTTCAACAGGTTACTTTGAGGGTTTCCCTTGACAATCTACAGGGAACACAGTAAAGCCAAGTGCATTTAGCTGCACCTAGTTAGGACAGGGGTTCTTCACAATGTCTTCATAATATACTTCTGTTTTGATTTCTCACTGGGGAAAACCAGCTGAGGAAATCAGACTGTATGTTTCTTCTGGTTCTTCTCCATCTTATCTACAAGGCAAGATGGTAGTAGAAGCCATGGAACCAGCCATGGTGATGGCTTACTCACTGACTGATACAGTAGTTGTGGTTTCCATTATGATTATCCCAAAGTGCCTGGCAAGGGGCTTCATGAGCTCCTCCCAACCTCAATGCAAAAGTCATTGCCTACTTAACTTTCTTAATTCCAGTGTGCTCATCCCATATCCCAAAGACAACTTTTCCCCCACCCCATTATTCTAAGTCATCACCAAAGGAGTAAATGCTGAATAGGTTCATTTACCACTAGGATCTAGATGCCCTCCATCCCAGTTTGTTTGTTTGTTTGTTTCCCTCCCTCCCAACCTCCCTCCCTTCCTTCCTTCCCTTCCTCCCTCCCTCTTTTTCTTTCTTTCTTCCTTTCCTTTCCTTTCCTTCCTTCCTTCCCTTTCCTTCCTTCCTTCCTTCCTTCCTTCTTTTTTTCTTTCTTTCTTTCTTTCTTTCTTTCTTTCTTTCTTTCTTTCTTTCTTTCTTTCTTTCTTTCTTTCTTTCTTTCTTCAAGGCAAGCACTCTACCACTTGAGCCACAGTGCCACTTCCGGTTTTCTGGTAGTTAATTGGAGATAAGCGTCTCTTGGGCTTTCCTGTTCAGGCTGGCTTTGAAGCCTGATCCTCAGATCTCAGCACCCTGAGTAGCTAGGATTACAGGTGTGAGTCACCAGCTCCTGGCTTTCCAGTTTCTTTTTCTAATTATATATTTAAAATTTTTATTTGTTGTATGTTGGTCCTGAGACTTGAACTCAGGGTCTGGGCACTGTCCATGAGCTTTTGTGCTCAAGGCTAGTACTCTACCACTTGAGCCCCAGCTCCACTTCTGACTTTCTTGCTGGTTAATTGGAGATAAGCCTAGGGCTGGCTTGGAACTTTGATCCTAACACCTTAGCCTCCTGAGTAGCTAGAATTAAAGATGTGAGCCACTGGCACCCAGCTGTATTTTTATTGTCTTAAGTAGCTGTACAAAAGAGTTCCCATTCAAAATTTTTTGGAGCGATGACAAATGAACAGTACTTCTTTCCTAGCAATGTAGAAGCAATGATTTTCAATTTTTTTAAAGAGTAACTTAGAACCTAAACTGAACTGGTACAAAATTTAATACTCTGCATATTTGAAATGCCCACAGAGAAGACTGAAGCATAATTCATAAAGACAAAAGCAGATTTGGAAAATACAAAATCTCTTCACTCTTCCTTTTCCTCTCTTTCCCCATTTGTTTGTCTGAAGGGAGATTTATTGGGTGTTGTAGTTGTGGATTTTATTATAGCATTCCTCTCTGTATGTGATGTAGGTGCTAATCTTTTTTTTATGAGAGGCTGAATGTAATTATTTTAGATTCATTTTAGGATTTTTTTTTGTCAGTCATGGGGCTTGAACTCTGGGCCTGGGCACTGTCCTTCAGCTCTTCAGCTCAAGGCAAGAGCTCAACCACTTGAGCCACAGCGCCACTTCCGGTTTTCTGGTTGCTTATTGGAGATAAGAGTCTCACGGACTTTCGTGCCTGGGCTGGCTTTGAACCTTAATCCTCAGATCTCAGCCTCCTGAGTAGCTAGGATTATAGGTGTGAGCCATTGGTGCCTGGAAAGGAATCTTTTATACAAAAAATGGGTATTGCATTTTCCTTGGACCTAGGCAGAGGTATGGTTACTATCACACTGTCTCTTAAGAGAGAAGAATCTGGGCTGGGAAGGTGGTTCAGTGGTAGAGAGCTTGCCCTGGGTTCGATTCCTCAGCACCACATAAGCAAAAAGAAAAAAAGCCGGAAGTGGCACTGTGACTCAAGTGGTAGAGCGCTAGCCTTGAGCTGAAGAGCTGAGGGACAGCACCCAGGCCCAGAGTTCAGGCCTCACGACTGGACCCAAAAATAAAAAATAAAAAAATAAAAAAAAGAGAGAAGAATCTCTGTCTCCCAGCTTTGGTAGTGGGGCACAAGGGCATAGTGAGAAAGAAGGAAGTCTCTACCTACACTCCCCACACTGCTCTAGGCATATATGTGCGTGTATACCAGGTACATATTGTTCACATTATTAGCAGTTTCACGACAAGATTGTTTAAAATGAATTTATCAAAGTAAGTATGATTTCACATTGACTGTGAAAATTAGCAATCATTTGAAAAGCATCAGAGAGTCATTTCCCTGTACCTGGCAGTCATACCTCTTGAGTTAAAGGGTCTGGCTGAAGTGAGTACATTGATTCTTATCCCTGCCCTATGAGCTGGCAATTTTTCAGGAACCAGCTCAAGGGCTCAAGAGATATTAGTGAAGTGATAATTTAACTTGTACGTCAAGAGAATATCAACTATGAATTTAAAGGTGGTAATAGATAAATTTGCAAGCATAATTCCAGTAGGTCAGGAAGTCATATTGTGTCATTCTCCAGGGGTAGGACACAGAGAATGAGTTTGAGAGACATTGTGTGTGTGTGTGTGTGTGTGTTTGTGTGTGATGTGAATATATGTTATATATTATATATAAAGTTCACATATTCAGAGATGAATGGGTCCTAGAGGGGCAAAGATCTTAATTTAGTAACTTTACCAAGGCATGTGATACTTAGCCAAGTTGTTGAGACTTGGCCAAATACCTCAATAATTATCTGAAAGGATTACTGATTACCTAGTCCAGGATAGAACATTCTCTCTTAATTTTCAACCCTCATGGTTGGAGATGGGCATAACCATTTTACTTATGCTTTCAGAAAACCAGGCAAGGGATTACATCTCAGAATGCTAGATTTCTTCAGTTGCCTAGATTTGTGTCCCATCTGTGATTCAGCACAACTAGAGAGAGTGCAGTTGGTGTTTGATTATTTCAGAAAAGGTAAAAGTTATTGTAAGGGGATAGTCTTATGGCTACATCTTCCAACAAAGTTATTAACTACTACATTCAACATGTATCAGTTGTCTATTTTAGGCTTTGGCCCAGGCATAAAAATACAATGAAAAAGTCAAAGTTCCTTGATATCAGAATATACTTTACATTTAGAAATGTAAACATCAGGTAAACATCAGAAAAGAAAGAACAACACAGAATAGGAGCTAGCATGTCTGGTGCTGGTCAAGTATTACAGCTACGTGAGGTAAAGTGGACCCTGATAAATTGACCAATTGTGTAAGGCATATTTTGATGCTACCTCATCTTCATAGAATCCATTAAGAAGGCAGTTGTTAGTTCTTGCACTAAAAGTTCTGACCCACCTCAACTTGAAGCCATAAAACCAGTGGCAGCACTCTGTTTCAAGAGGTTTTTTTTTTAAATTAGTTTATTTATTGTGCTGTACTGGGACTTGAACTCAGGGCTTTGCACTCTTGCTTGGCTCTTTTGCTCAAGATTGGTGCTCTACTACTTGAGCCACAGCTCACCTTGTTTCTGAAGTGTTGTCTGAGGACTGGAAACATTGGCATCACCCAAGAATTGTTAGAAATATAAAATATTAGCTGGGTGCTGGTAGCTGGTGCACATAATACTAGCTACTCAGGAGAATGAGCTCTGAAGATGGAAGTTTGGAGTCAGCCCAGGCAGAAAAGTCCAAGACTCTTATCTCCAATTAACCATCAAAAACCATAAATGGAGGTATGTATGAGTCAAGTAGTAGAGAGCCAGCCTTGAGCAAAAATTCCAAGTTTGAGGTTCCTAGCTCAAGCCCTAGTAGTGGCAGACATACATATACACAGAGATGCACACATACATCCACACTAAATATATATGTATATATATATATGTATGTGTTTATATATATGTATATATATATATATTCTTAAACCCCCACTACAGTCTATTACATTAGAACCTGCATTTTGACAGATAATTTGCATGCACCTTAGACTTTCAGAGTCACTTTCCTATTGTATATATGTATATGTATGTGTAATATATATGCATATACTGTATATATGTATATAAATATATATGTATTGCATACATACTCAATACTTACATGTGCATTGGAAATGATCTACCAAGAGTGGTTACTGCAGTGCTGTTTTAATTTTTACAGTGAGAATATACAGTTCATGTTTAACTTGCATGATTAAAATGATAACTTTAAACAAAAATCTATCTTACTCCAAAGAAAAAGAGATCCATTAAGGATGTGACTGCCAAACCATATGGCCAAATATGGGTTCTTTGTGTTCTAGCTCTACAATATTATGCACTTATCTGTGGCTCAGTTTGTCTTTTGTCTTTGTTGTGTGTGTGTGTGTGTGTGTGTGTGTGTGTGTGTGTGTGTGTGTGTGTGTGTGTGTGTTTGAGTCCTGGGTCTTGAACTCAAGGCCTGAACACTGTCCCTGATCTTTTGTGTTCAAGGCTAGTATTCTGCTTCTTGAGCCACAGCTCCACTTCTGGCCTTTTGTTGTTAATTAGAGATAAGAGTTTCATGGACTTTCTTGGGCTGGCTTTGAACTGTGACCCTCAGATGTCAGTCTCCTGAGTACTAGGATTATAGACATGAGCCAAAAGCATAGGGAAGTTTTGTCTGTTCTCAAATAAGAATGATCTGCCCTATTTCATAGTGTTGCTCTGAAGATCATATGGAAGGCCTGCCAGTCCCTGGCATGGAGAAAATACTAAATGTGACCTATTATCAGCTAATATAGGTCTTCCTTTCCCATTGAAGCAACATAATAATCAAAAAGATTCTTGGTGAGCAAGACATCAGAACAAAGGGAGCTGGTTGAAATGTTTTAGTGATTCTGAGTACTAGGAGACCTGGAAGCACTCCTCTACTTTTAGAAATAATGACCAACAATGCAGGCAATAATATTTGTAGGTAAGGGTACCCATTCCTGGGAACTGAATGGAATGAATAGATATATTTCTGCTCTTTGGGCTTTCCTAATTAGATCTCATAAAAAAAACAAACAAAACCACCCTTCTATTTACACTGAGCTTAGCTGTCATGTTGTGACATTGCAACTTGATTGTGTTTACAGTTTCATCTCTTCAATAAACTTTGGTTAGATTTTAAATCTTGCCTATATGATCTTGACCAATACACTTAAATTTTTTTTTCTGAAATGGCTGCAAATGGCTAATCTTTACTTAAGGGTCTGTAGTTATCTTATTTTGTTTTCCATGCACAGCAATTCCCCAACTTGTAATGATTCAACTTACAGTTTTGACTATAATAGCATGAAACTATGTGCATTTAATAAAAACTCTATTTTGTATTTATGTCCTTCCCTGGGCACTGATATATAGTTCAGTAGTCACTCATGATGCTCAGCAGCAGCAGTCAGCTACAGCTCTTAGGTAGCCAAGCAATCACGAGGGTAACAACTAATAGCCTATAACTGTTCCATGAAGTGCTTATCGAAAGGTTTTGATCATTGCAGGTACTTCTTCCACCTCCTCAAGCATCTTCCTTGTTCATTTGCTGTTATATAAATGTACCTGTTGTATCTTCAACCTGTCCCCTCTTTTGAATCAATGCCTTCTATTATTCTACCATTTATCCAGCTTGAAAAATATCATGGTCAGTTATTGATTAATAGAACATGTACTAAATCGAGCCTGAATTCCAGCTCTGTTCCTGCCCAGCTTTTGCTATCTTAAGTATGCTTTCTGTCCTCTTTGTGCCTCCATTTCCTCATCACGAAAAGGAGGTAAATAATGGCACTTATCTCACTGGGGCTATATGAGAATTCAATGAATTAATACATTTTGAAATCATTAGAATGGTACCTGGCATATATAAAGTACTAAGAGCCATATATAATATGTAATATATTGGCAATATAATAATATAGTATTATATTGCATATTATAACATATATTTATAACATATTACTAACACTAATAATGCAATGATATATAGTAACATATATATTATACATTATATATTGATGGAATATATTAATTTAGCATAATATTAATGCATTTATTATATTACAACATTAAGTATGTAAAAATATTTTATTATAATGTATTACAACAGAATTATAAGTAATCATATTATAATAATGTTAATATTAGTATCAGTATGATTAATTATAATATTGTAATATAGTGGAAAATAATATATTCTATTTTATTAACATAATAAATATACTATACAAATATACTATGAGACATCATAATTAATTAGAATATTGATCATAGTTAACATTAATTAATATTATTGTCACACAATTAATTATAATATTATAATACAATAGGCCATAATTGCATGATATATTCTATCATATAAAATTTTAGATATAATAATATTATAACCAATATCAATTAATGATAATACTTAGCATTAGGTATAATATCAATTAGCAATATTACATAATGACATTTTTATAATAATTAATAGAATACAATATTATAATATTTTAATGTAATAGAACATAATTATATTATATTAATTATAATAGCACATATTAATAAATATATCTTATATATTGTATATGCCACATTTTCTTTATGGATTTATTGGTTGATGGACACCAAGGCTGATTTATTATTTGGCTACTCTAAACAGTACAACTGTAAACAAGGATGTGCAGTCTTGATTGTATGTTGACTTATATTCCTTTGGAAATACACTAGGAATGGTATGAGCAAGTCATATAGGATGTGTGTTTTCTCTCATATGGGAAAGTTAGATCTAAATTATAAACATATGAACATACTTGTAGCATCATATGACCAAATTGACTGAAGTGTAGCATAAACAAAGGTGAGTTTCCATGGTTTAACCCCTTTCAACAATTAAAACATTAGCAAAATGAATAGCAGAAAGATGAAACATGTCTTGTTGGAGGGAATAGTAGTGGCGGTGAGGATTAAGGTGAGGGGATGGACAAATGGAGAGAGTAATGGTGGGTGAATACAGTCAGAATACTCAATGTACGTATGTGAAAATGGAACCAAGTAATTTGAAGGGATGGGTTGGGTTGGAAGAGATGAGCTTGGAGGAGAATGATGGAAGGAGTTGTAAGAGACATATGGAGAAGAGTGGCCAGACCTAACTTGGGACTCCTAGACTTTGGGCCTGAGTTCTAAAAACCCAGGTTTCATGGTGATATTGATCAAGATGCATTGTACTTATAAATTGGCATATTGAATCAAAATTCCTTTGTATAACTATTTAAAGATAATGATGATTTAAAAATTAAGAATCATATGTTTGAATTCTTTGCCTGGACTTTTTCTTCACTATCCTTAGTGTCTGTTAACTGGGAGATAATTGCCCTTTGGAAAGTCCAATTATTTTGTTTTCTCATGATTCTTTTGTTTCTGCTCTGAGATTTACACATGTGAGGCCAAGTCATTGGTTACAAGTTGTAATCACTTGTAGACTTGCAGTGGAAGATTTTCCAGTGTTCAGCTAAGAGCTGTGTGGCAGGAGGGTCGCAGTGTAGTTTCACAGCGCTGGATGGCCCTGGTAGCCAAACTTGTGTTCAGCACACCTGAGCTCCAGCTGATCGCTAGCATCTTGCTGCTAGAGGGAACCTCGCTGCAGTCTGTCATATTTCCCAGTGAACATGTTGGAGTTACCTGTGGGTTAATGACAGAGATAGTCAAGGGTCAGTTGTCCACTTCCGTGCTACTTATACCTTTGAACTTCCTTTCGTTGTGCCCCTTAGGTCACTGCTGGCTGCGTAGGATCTTTTAGTCTGTGGGCCAGGCAGGTCCCATTAGCTGCACGCGAGCCTTGTGTGTGTCCCTTGAGGCAGTACAAGTGCAGCCCTTGAGGTGTCTCTTAAATGTGCCTGACAGTGGAGGAATAAATGGAGCACTGAGCTCTGCCCTGGGGTAGAGAGCGGAGGGGTTCATGTGTGCAAGGCCTGCAGGTCAGCCAGCAGCTGTCACCCTGTGGAGAGGAGGAGGAGGACAGGGCTGTCACCGGGCCTCCTGTGCTCCACCCTCTTGGGCACCTGGCAACAAGTCCTCTCAGCCAGCAGCCAGCTGTGGGATACTGAACAGACTCAGTGGGGTCCTCCCCGAGTGAGCCTCAAGCCCAGGGCCTTGCTCTAGGCAGGGAGGGCTGGCCCACCCACCACCAGGCCCTGCACTGCCTGAGCTCCTGGCTGCTTTGATTTCTCAGCTCGCTCATCTCAGAGCCATTTCTTTACAACTACCTCTCAGGCCATCTCACTCCCTAACACTAGGTCTCAAGGATACCTTTGTGTTCTTGTTTCTTGTTTTTCAAGTCCATAAGGGAGTTGAAACTCATATTCCTGCCCACAGGCCCCCACAAGCCAGCCAGCAGCTCCTGGAACCTTGGTACTACTTCAGCCAATGGCTCAGTGATTTGCAGTTCAAATGATCCTCTGGAATTGAAACTGCTCTCTTGGTAGGGCTGGGCCAGTAACCATTGTGTCTTTCATTTAATGAGCTCCCACGAACCTCTCAGTTGGCCACATCTCAATTCATCCCAGACTCTAGGTGACAAGACAACCTGGGCCATGATTACTCCTTGTTTTAAGGACCCTTGAGAACCTCCATCTTGACTAGGAGACCCTCTCTCAAGATGGTGCCTGGCCACAATTCTATAAGATATAAAGAGTGAAAGATTACCTCATCTGATGCTAGAATATCATGCTGAGGAAATCACATCCTGTGAAATATCCATAGTGTGCTTCGCAGCTTATGGGAAATGCAGGCTGGTCCCACAACTAGGTGGGAGAGAGAGTTAGGTAATAATTTTGCTAATGAGCCATCATGGTAATAGTAGCTGATGCCACTCCCACTCTACCCTTCTGATATTTGGAGGTGGAATGATCATGGCTGCAGGAGAAGCAGCATCATATATTGGATACAAATATTAATAGCACGGATATCTTCATAGAGAACCTAGTCCAGCCCTGCAATGACCTGCCACATAAAAGGTGCTGTGGTAACTCTTCCAAAAGCCACTCCTCTGTTGTATAAAACCAGGCACCTTAAGCTGGGCACTAGTGGCTCACACATGTAATCCTAGTGACTCAGGAGATGAGATCTGAGGATTGCTGTTTGAAGCCATTTGGGGCAGAAAAGTCTACAAGATTCTTATTTCTAACAGCAAAACCCTGGAAGTACACCTGTGGCTCAAGTGGTAGCATGCTAGCATTGAGCATAAAATCTCAGGGCCCAGGACTTGAGTTCAAGCCTCAGGAGTAACACTCATGCACACATGCACATGTGCGCACATACACGCACCCACATACACACACACACAAACACAGAGCCAAGTCCCTCACAACATTAAGGAGCATGGTAAGAATATTTCATGAACTGGACCTAAAGCCACACTTTGTTGCTATGAAGTGAACTTCTTCATCACAAGAAACATGTGAATACCATTAGATGTATAAGACAGCCTGTAAGTCTGTTCCCTATTCCACTCTATGGAAGGTCAGTTAAGACAGATTGTTGATCCTTATGGAACATGGACTGTGCATGAATTAGATAAACTCTTCCATGAGTGCAAAGCTTGTGAATGCTCAGTTCCATCTGCACAGTATTTCTCACTGTACTTTCCTCACAGCAGATGGAGGGACTTAAAAGGATTGCAAAAAAGGAGACCTATTTGTATTCAAGACTCATTTCACATTGTCAAGGGGCAGAAAAACAAAATACTCAAGCCTCAGTTTATTTATTTATTTGTGGGTCATGGGGCCTGAACTCTGGGCCTGGGCGCTGTCCCTCAGCTCTTCAGCTCAAGGCTAGCGCTCTACCACTTGAGCCACAGCGCCACTTCTGGCTTTTTCTGTTTATGTGGTGCTTAAGAATCGAATCCAGGGTGGAGCTGAGTCCAACCCAGATGCCCCTCAGTAGATGAATGGATCAAGAAAATGTGGTATATATACAGAATGGAATTCTGTGCCTCCATCAGAAAGAATGACATTGCTCCATTTGTTAGGAAATGGAAAGACTTGGAAAAAATTATATGAAGTGAAGTAAGCCAAGCCCAAAGAAACATAGGTCCCATGGTTTCCCTTATTCGCAATATCTTGTATATGTATGAGTCAAGCAGAAAAGGTCAGATAAGGTGATGTTAGGAAAATGAACCCTTAGATATGTATTTAAATGTTTTTTTCTTTCATGCATTTATTTCTAACGCATTTATAAGATTATTTCTTTGTTGCTTTGTATGTCCCTCCCCCACAGTATAACCCCTGCTTTCACTGTATTTGATGTCGGTATAATTTGTGGAGGAGAAGGGGAAAAACAAGTTGTTTAAATAAGGATACAGGTGGACCCATTGCAACAATGAGAAGTACAAGTTGTCATGTCAAAAACGAACTTTACAACTTTGGTGGGGGCGGGGGGGGGGAGGATTGGGTGGAGGGGGCGGGGGGAGGCTGGGAAGGGATGTGAAGGGTTAACAAAGGAGGAGGCTACAATGCTTGATAAGAAATGTGCTCATTATCTTGCCCATGTAATTGTAACCCCTCTGTACAGTATGTTCACAATAAAAAAATAAAAAATAAAATTAAAAAAAGAATCAAATCCAGGGCCTCATGCATGCAAGGCAAGCACTCTACCCCTGAGCCACCTTCCCAGCCCCCTCAGTTTAAAAAAAAAGTTTTAATAAATAAACAAGTCAGCTGGGAAATTTCCAAGTCATGTTATGACTGAGAAGTAGGGACAGAAGTACAAAAATAATAGTCAAGGTTATTTAGAAATGTACTTCTCTCAATTAGAGGAGGAGGTTTAATTGATTGATTTTAATCACAGTGCATAGTAACACTGAGAGATTTCCTAAACATCTACTGAAGTCCACAATACTCTTCCTTCCTTACATTATACAATACTAGTCCAATTTCCTTTTAGTACAGCTAGCACCCAACCTCCCTTCATAAGTTCATAGTTTACCCTGAACTATACATTTTCTTTCTTTCTTTCTTTCTTTCTTTCTATCTTTCTTTCTTCCTTCCTTCCTTCCATCCTTCCTTTCTTTCTTTCCTCCTTTCTTTTTCTCTTTCTCTTTCTCTCTCTGTATTTCTCTGTTTCTCTCTCTTCTTCCTTTCCTTCCTTTCCTTCCCTCCCTCCCTCCCTCTCTCCCTCCTTCCTTCCTTCCTTCCTTTCTTTCCTTCCCTCCCTCCCTCCCTTCCTTCCTTCCTTCCTTCTTTCCTTCCTTCTTTCCTTCCTTCCTTCCTTCTTTCCTCCCTCCCTCCCACCCTCCTTCCTTTCTCTTTCCTTCCTTCCTTCCTTTCTTTCTTTCTTTCTTTCTTTCTTTCTTTCTTTCTTTCCTTCTTTCTTTCTTTCCTTTTCTCTGTCTTTTCTCTCTCTTCTTCCTTCCTTTCCTTTCCTTCCTTCCTTTCCCTTCCTTCCTTCTTCCCTCCTTCCCTCCCTCCCTCTTTCTTTCTCTTCCTTTCTCTCTCTCTGTCTCCCTCCCCCCCTTCTCTTTCTTGTCTTGCCTATCCTAAAGCTTGAACACTGGGCCTGGGTACTGTCCCTGACTTTCTTTTTGCTCAAGGCAAGCACTCTACCACTTGAGCCACAGCACCACTTCTGGCTTTTATTTTTGAGTATTTCTTGGAGATAAGAGTCTCACAGGGGGCTAGGAAGGTGGCTTGGTAGCAGAGTGCTTGCCTTGCATGCATGAGGCCCTGGGTTTGATTCCTCAGCACCACATAAGCAGAAAAAGCCAGAAGTGGCACTGTGGCTCAAGTAGTAGAGCTCTAGCCTTGAGCTGAAGAGCTGAGGGACAGCGCCCATGCCCAAAGTACAGGCCCATGACTGACAAAAAAAAAAAATAAGTCTCACAGAGTTTCCTGCCGGGGCTGGCTTTGAACTGTGATCCTCGGATCTTAGCCTCCTGAGTAGCTAGGTTTACAGGTATGAGCCACTGGTGTTCAGCTGGACTACACTTTTTCAAGGTGAGTCTTTTCTCTACTGGAAGCTAAGAATAGAGAAGTCAAAATCCAGTAGTCTTCCTGGCATTTGCAAAGCTAATGTGTTTGAAGGGCTACTGCAATCGCCAGTAAACATGTTTCTAAATTGTGTTTACAGTAAGACTAGTGCACCATGACAAGAACTCAGCATGAGAGAGCCTGAGTGACTGAGCATTTCCAACACTATATGCCTTCCTTTTTAAAAACTTTTATTCAGGGCTGGGAAGGTGGCTCAGTGGTAAAGTGCTTGCCTTGCATGCCTGAGGCCCTGGGTTTGATTCCTCAGCACCACATAAGCAAAAAGAAAAAAGCTGGAAGTGGCGCTGTGGCTCAAGTGGTAGAGTGCTAACCTTGAGCTGAAGAGCTGAGGGACAGTGCCCAGGCCCAGAGTTCAGGCCCCCCGACGGGAACACCCCCCCAAAATTTTTTTCAATGTCATGTTTTATCCTCTCAACAACTTCCCTTTGAAATAGGAATTAGATGCATTTTAGAGATGAATGCATCATAGAATTGAGGATGTAAACAAATCTATTTGAAAAGAGCTTAAAATATATTTTTCTTTAATGTGGACTAAACTACAAAATAATAATAGTAAGAACTAATATTGACTGATCTCTGATGTGCTATCTGCTTTATGTGATTTATAGACCATCATGTATTATTCCTTACAACTATTATGTGAGATACATAAATACTACATATCCTTAAATATAAATTTTTCAGTGATAAACATACTGTACTCATTTAAAAAATCATTTTGAGTATTATAACTACATCCCATGGCAGTGAAGGGGCACTTGTTGGGAAAGAAAGGCCAGACACTAGGAACAGAGATAGCAAGAGGCAAAGGCATCAGACAGATATGTCTTCTATGACACTTTTTAGGACTTCTTATACTTGGAGTATAGGCCAAAGGTGACAGCTGGGAATTAGGTAGATTTGATGTCTTGACACCTGCCCTAATAACAAAGTTATTAGGCTGAAGTTATCTGGCTGAAAAGAGCCAGAGCCAGGTGTTGGTGGCTCATGCCTATAATCCTAGACACTCAAGTTGCTGAGATCTGAGGATCATGATTTGAAGCCAATATGGGTGAGAAAATCCATTAGAGTCTTATCTCCAATTAGCCACCAAGAAGACAGAAGTACAGGTGTGGTTCCGGTTGTAGAGTCCAGCCTGTGTGAAAAAGCCAAACAAAAATGCAGAACCCTGAGTTCAAGCCCCAATACCAGTGTGTGCACATACACGCACATGCACACGCACGTGTACACACACACACACACACAAAGCCAAATACTAATAATATAGTGGAAGTGAAGTAAAAAAGACTTTCTTTTTTAAATTTTATGTTCTTGTAAAGATGCTGTACAGAGGGGTTACAGTTACATGAGTAAAGTAGTAAGTACATTTCTTGTCTAGCATTGTTACCACCTCCTTTGTTTTTCCCCTATTATCCTTTCCCTCCCACCTCCCCCACTCCTCCACCCCCACAAAGTTGTAAAGTTCACTTCCAACATAGTGTCTTGTGAGTAGCATTGTTGCAATGGATCATCCTTTGTCCTTGTTTCAGCATTTTGTTATTCCCTTCCCCTCCCCAAATTAGATAAGTGTATATACAAGATGCAAAGTACCAAAATCAAATACAGTGACAACAAGAAATATACAATAGGGAGAAGAACATACAAAAGAAACAAAAAGGGCTGGGAAGGTGGCTCAGTGGTAGAGTGCTTGCCTTGCATACATGAGGCCCTGGGTTCAGCACCACATAGCAGAAAAAGATGGAAGTGGCGCTGTGGCTCATGTGGTAGAGTGCTAGCCTTGAGCAAAAGAAGCTCAGGGATAGTGCCCATGCACTCAAAGGACTCCACATAGAGCTCCCCTATGACCAGCAATCCCACTTTTGGGCATTTACCCAAATGATCACAAACAAGACCATAAAGCTACCAGCACAACTATGCTTATTGCAGCATTATTTACCATAGCTAAGATATGGAACCAATCCAGATGCCCCTCAGTAGATGAATGGATCAAGAAAATGTGGTATATATACACAATGGAATTCTATGCCTCCATCAGAAAGAATGGCATTGCCCCATTTGTCAGGAAATGGAAAAACTTGGAAAAAATTATATTAAGTGAAGTAAGCCAGGCCCAAAGAAACATAGGTCCCATGGTTTCCCTTATTTGCAATATCTAGTATATGTCTGAGTCAAGCAGAAAAGGTCAGATAAGGTGATGTTAAGAAAATGAACCCTTAGATATGTATTTTAATGTTTTTTTTTCTTTCATGCATGTGTTTCTAACGCATTTATAAAATTATTTCTTTGTTGCTTTGTATGTCCCTCCCCCACGGTATAACCCCTGTTTTCACTATATTTGATGTTGGTATAATTTGTGGAGGGGAAGGGCAAAAACAAATCGTTTAAATAGGGATATAGGTGGACCCATTGCAACAATGAGTTGTACAAGATGTTATGTTGAAAAACAAACTTTAGGGCGGGGGGTGGGGTGAGGATGGGGAGATGGGAAGGAATGGTAAGGGGAAACAAAGGAGGTGGCAACAATGCTTGATAAGAAATGTACTCAGGAAGTGGCGCTGTGTTTCAAGCAGTAGAGTGCTAGCCTTGAGCTGAAGAGCTGAGGGACACTGCCCAAGCCCAGAGTTCAAGTCCCACGACAGACAAAGAAAGAAAGAAAGAAAGAAATGTACTCATTACTGTGCTCATGTTACTGTAACCCCTCTGTACGGTATTTTCACAAGAAAAAAAAGAGGTACAAAAAGAAACTGAAAATAGGCCATAAGGTAGATAGTAATCAGTTTCTTTAGGCTAACTAGTATGTAAAACATCCTTTGATATCCTCAGAAGTTTCAGTAAGTGATAAAATGAATTATAAATAAAGGACGAGCCTCAGAACATTGAATATCACTATAGTATCCTCTCTTCTCCACAAAGGACCATTGGCAGATGTCTGAAATTTGAAACAATACTGACCTCTACATATACAATCTTTTCCCTATGCTTACCTATGGTAAAATTGAATTTATAAATTAGAGCAAGAGATTAATAATAACTAATAATAATAAATACAATTAAAATAAAAAATATTATTTGTCCTTTCTTATTTTTTATTTGACTTTTAAATTGTTATTATAAAGGTGATATACAGAGGGGTTACAGTTATATAAGTCAGATAAAGAGTACATTTCTTTTTGGACAATGTCGCCCTTCCCCCACTCTCTCCCATTTTCTCTCTCCTATCCCCACCCACAAGTTGGATAGTTCATTTTCAACATAGAGTCTAGTGAATACCACTGCTACATTTGTTCAACATTTGTCCCTCCATTTCGGTGCACCCCTTATTATTTGTCCTTTTTATTTTATTTTTTGATTGTCCTGGAGTTTGATCACAGGGCTTGGATTCTGTCCCTGAGCCTCTTTGTATGCAAGGTGAGCTCTCTTCCACTTGAGGCACAATGGCACTTCTGACTTTTTCTGAGTAGCTTATGGGAGAGAAGAGTTTCGTAGACTTTCCTGCCGAGGCTGGCTTCAAACTGCAATCCTCAGATCTCAGCTCCTGAGTAGCTAGGCTTACAGGCATCAGCCACCAGCACCTGGCTTATTTGTACTTGTTTATAGCTTTTTTTTCTCATCACTTCTGGCTTCCACTGTAAAATGATGATATTTTAAAGATACTTTTTTACTGTAGCACTAATATGTAATAAACAATTAGCATTACTATAATTACTTAAAATATTTTATAAACTAGTCATTAACCCCAATCTCAGAAATTCCAGGGCTCAAATTACAGGATATTGATAAAATCTAAAGTATATGTTAAGCAGTCAAAATGGAGGTACTATGTGAAATAGTTCACAGCTCCTTTAGTGCCAGATTTTGAGACTGAATTATGCTTTTCCTTTAATTTCCTTGCTCTGTGTGTGTGTGTGTGTGTGTGTGCGTGTGTGTGTGTGTGTGTGTGTGTGTGTGTGTGTGTGTGTGTGCTGGTTCTGTGGATTGAATTCAGAGCCTACTGCTCTCACTATTAAGGAAAATGGAGGAGAAAGGAAGGAAACAACCGGCCGGACTCGATCTCAACAGGATAGGACTGTTTATTGCTAGTGAGGGACACAGACCTTCCTTCCAGAGGGAAGGAGACAGAGGTTACATGAGTTTAGGATGGGGGTGTGTGTGACTGCAGGTGCAGGCAAAGAATAGGGTAAGTATTCTCTTATCCATACTCTCAAGCTTTTGTAATGTTCAAACAGCACTACATCTGTCTTGCCTAGAAGGTTTGACCTTCAAAGGATACAGCTTTTAGTCTTCCAATCCCTTAACTCTTTCCTGGCCTCACAGCTTGGCCTCAGAGCATTATAGGCTAGGCCCACACTAGAATGTCTGCAGCCAGGTTCAGTCCAATTGCCCTGCCTGTGTCAAGCAGTCTGAATTTATCTTTGGTGGCTTGCCTGATATCTGTATGCACCTGGGATATTAGGATGGGGGTCAATCCTTCATATTCCATCTTTGGATACACAGAAAGAATGTGCCAAGAGGGGAGAGGCAAGTCCTTCACTCATTTGGCTTTTTCACTCAAGACTAGGAATGTACCATGTTAACCACACCTCCATCTGTGGCTTTTTAGTGGTTGATTGGAGATAAGAGTCTCTCAGACTTGTCTGTAAGGTCTGGCTTCAAACTGCAATTCTCAGATCTCAGCCTTCTGAGTAGCTAGGATTAAAGGCATGAACCATGGGCACCAGGATTTGTTTGCTTTTTAATTGGAAGAGATGATAGTATTTCAAATTTCATACACATAAGCAGTTTTATATGTATAGATTTGAAATTTGTGTAGATAAAATTCACATATAATACAACTTCATTGTTGTGGTATGATAGTTTCACTACAAAAAAGTTGTTGCAAGCCAAGCACTGGTGGGTGGCTCACGCGTATAATTCTAGCTACTCAGGAGGCTGAGATCTCAGGATTGTAGTTCAAAGCCAACCCGGGCAGAAAAGTCCCTATGAAACTCTTATCACAAATTAGTCTCTCAAAAACTGGTAGTGGAGCTGTGGCTCAAAGTGGTAGAGTGCGAGCTTTGAGCAAAAAAGCTCAGGCCCTGAATTCAAGCCTCGACCAAAAAAAAAATTGCATAAAGAGCCTGATTAGGAATCTAACACATCATGAACGTTTATGAATATTATTTCACTTCCCCTCTCAACCATTCCAGAAATTTGCAGCAACTTGGACACAAGAGACAAAATGGCAATATACATTTGTAAGGTTTGGGCATGTAAAAATGTCTTTTTAAAAAAATTCTATTTTATTGTAAAGATGCTTTACAGAGGGATTCCAGTTACATGAGTAAGGCAATGAGTACATTTCTTGTTGGTCATTGTTACCCCTTCCCTTCCTTGTTGTTGTTCCACTATCCCTTCCCTCCCCAACTTCCCACCCCCCCACCCCGCACCCGGAGTTGTAAAGTTCGTTTCTAATATACTGTCCTGTGGATATCATTGTTGCAATGGGTCATCCTGCATCTTTGTTTCACCATTTTGTTATTCCCCTTTCCCTCCCCAGATTAGACAAATGTATAAGCAATATGCAGGGTACCAAAATCAAGTACAGTGACATCAGGGCATATGCCATAAGAGGAAGGACATACAAAGGAAACAAAAAAATTCACATAGTACATTTAAAACAACAACATCAAAGACAAACCTCTTGTGTCCATATCTTTAGGTTCATTTCATTTAGCATCATGTGTACAAAGCATTTGATTATCTTATACATACACTAATTATTGCAAATAAGGGAGACCATGGGACCTAAATTTCTTCGGGACTGGCTTACTTTACTTAATAAGATTGTTTAGGAAGTGGTGCTGTAGCTCAAGTGGTCAAACACTAGCCTTGAGCTGAAGAGCTGAGGGACAGTGCTGGGCCCAGAGTTCAAGCCCCATGACGGACAAAAAAAAAAAGATTTTTGAAATATCTGACATGATTCATGAACCTTTTATTTGAACTTAACTGAATTTCCATCACACTTTTTCTGTAAATTGAAGATGTCCTTACATTCTAAAATCTATATTTCCACCTAGTGGTCCATAGAAGCAACTGCCTATATTTTACTCAAAAAAAAAAACAAAAAACCATGGATTTGGTGGAGGGTGAATTTGTTCAAAGCATATTGTGTGCCTATCTGAAGATATCACAATGAAATCCCTTCATATTACAAATATATGCTAATTCAAAGAACATGGAAAATACGGAAAAAGTATAAGGAGCTGAAAAAAATCATATAGAATTTCATCTCCCAAGAGGAAGTAAGAAGAAATCCTGGACATATTCCTTCAACTTTCTTTTTTTTTTTGGGTCCTGTTGTGGCTGAACTCTGGGCCTGGGCACTGTCCCTCAGCTCTTCAGCTCAAGGCTAGCACTCTACCACTTGAGCCACAGCGCCACTTCCGGCTTTTTTCTTTTTGCTTATGTGGTGCTGAGGAATCAAACCCAGGGCCTCATTGCATGCAAGGCAAGTGCTCTACCACTGAGCCACCTTCCCAGCCCTGGATTTGTTTTAAAAAGAAACAAGGGCTGTTTTTAATGGCTCATGCTTATAATTCCAGCACTCATAGGACTGAGGCAGGATAAGTTCCAGGCCAGCCTGGGTTACATATTAAAACCCTATCTCATTTATAAAAAAGAAGGAAATAGAGTTTTTCTCCTGATATTGTAATAATGCAGTTAATTGTAAAGCTTCTTTGAAATCAGTTTACATTCATTTTGAGGGTGGTGGGAAATTTCATTGTTAAATTTCCACGTTTACAATGTATTTCAATCAATCTCACCCCCTCCCTCACTCTCCCTATCTCCTTTCCCCCTTTCCAAAGCAATTACTGTGACGATTTTTTTTAATAGTAACAAAGAAGAAAAGAGTAAAATCACCATAACCAGTCAAATGTGCAGGCTCATATCTTTAATTTTAGTTTTTTTGAGAGGCAGAGATAAGAAGGATCATGGTTTGATGCCATCTTGGCAAAAAAAAAACAAACCCAAAAAGCTAAGGAAGTTCACCTCGACCAAACAAACTGGGCACAGTGAAACATGACTGTAATATCAGCTGTCTGGGAAGCCATACATAGGAGATATGTAGTGGTATCCCAGAACTCAAACTCTAGTACTACCCAAAAAATTACCATAAATTACTGTAATTGTTGATTAATTTTGTTATATTTGCTTTAAGATTTCTTTTATTTTCCTTGGTAGTTTATTTCTAAAATTTGTAGATGCTAACAGCAATATGATGAACTACATGCTTATTAAAACTTACTCTAATCCATATAGTCACCTACAAATTGTGGATATAATGCAACTTACATCCTTTGCACACATGAAGGAAATTCATAGTAAAAGATAAAGAAGCAAATACAATAACTGAAAACAAAACTAGTGGGAGGGGCTGAGAATGTGGCTTAATAGTAGAGTTCTTGCCTAACATACATGAAACCCTGGATTAGATTCCTCAGTACCACATAAACAGAAAAAGCTGGAAGTGGCACTGTGGCTCACGTGGTAGAGAACTACTGTTGAGCAAAAGCAGCTCAGAGATGGTGCCCAGGCCCCTAGTTCAAGCCCCAGGACTGGCAAAAACAACACAACACAAAGCTAATGGGGAATGTTAAAGTCACAGTCTTCTCTGAGAACATGTGCTGATAGCAGGACCAAGAATATGTTTGGTGAAGTAAGGGGCAAGTTGGAAGGATAGGTGAAAATGTTAAAAAGGGGTTGAGTCAGGTGCTGATAGCTCCTGCTTATAATCCTAGCTACTCAGGAGACTGAAATCTGAGGACTGAGGTTAGAAGCCAGCTGGGGCAGAAAAATCCATGAGATTCTTATGTCCTATTAATTACCAAAAAGCCAGAATTGGAGCTGTGGCTCAAGTAGCAGAGCACTTGTTTTAACAAGTACAAAAACTCGGAGACAGTACAGACCCTGAGTTCAAACCCCGGGACTGGCACACACACAACAAATGGAGTAACAATGAAAAAGATGGATTGTATATTTTCACATATTGCTTTGTAAAATGGCAACTCCTTTGTACAACTAATTTTTTAAAAGAATATGTTTGGAAATGGTGCTGTAATTGAAATCCATTAGAAATTTCTGAGAAGAATGACCCAATTTGGAATAATTTGAAGAAAGAACTAGATGCAGGAAATTAGATGAAAGATTGTCATACCTTGGCATGAAAAGACATGGAAGGAATTTAGGCCAGAGGCCTGCCTGGGTAAGTAATAGATGCGTGGGTATGCTCAAGGATATGGCTTTGTCCAAGATCTGGGAAGTGGAAAAGCAGATGACCATCATAATCCTGTGAAGAGATACTTGGGAGTAATCCACAAAAGTTCCATAAATCTTAGCCAGAAGCCTGGCTGAGTAGGGAACCTAAGCAGTAGCAAAGTATCAAAGATGAGACAGCAGCCCATGTATAGGTGACTTCTGAGAAATTCTACTCTGTGTGTGTGTGTGTGTGTGTGTATTCTGGAACTGGGTCTTGGACTCAGGGCCTGGGCTCTGTCCCCTAGCTTTTTTTCCTCAAGGCTAGTGCCCTGCCACTTGAGCTACAGAAATATGTCTGGGAGAAATCCCATGTCAAAGATCACAAACACATGGGGCTGGGAAGGTGGCTCAGTGGTAGAGTGCTTGCCTTGCATGCCTGAGGCCCTGGGTTCGATTCCTCAGCACCACATAAGAAAGAAGAAAAAAGCCGGAAGTGGCGCTGTGGCTTAAGTGGTAGAGCGCTAGCCTTGAGCTGAAGAGCTGATCACGAACACGGCCATATTAAAACTACCAGCACGACTTTGTTTATCGCAGCATTATTCATCACAGTTAAGATAGGGAACCAACTCAGATGCCCCTCAGTAGATGAATGGATCAAGAAAATATGGTGTAATATACAATGGAATTCTATGCCTCCATCAGAAAGAATGACGTTGTCCCATTTGTTAGGAAATGGAAAGACTTGGAAAAAAATCATATTAAGTAAAGTAAGCCAGACCCAAAGAAATATAGGTCTCATGGTTTCCCTTATTTGCAATAATTAGTATATGCCTAGGATAATCTTACCAGATGAGCACAAAAGCTATGTACATATGACCACATAAGATGATGCTCAGTGAAATGAACCCCAAGATATGGACACAAGAGGTCTTTCTTTGTTGCTGTTGTTTTTCATGTACTATGTGGTTTTTTTTGTTTGTTTTGTATGTTCTTCCCCCTATGGTATATCTCCTGTTGTCACTGTATTTTATTTTGGTACCCTGCATCTTGTATATACATTTATCTAATTTGGGGAGGGGAAGGGGAATAACAAAATGCTGAAACAAGGTCACAGGATGACCCATTGCAACAAAGATACTCACAAGACACTATGTTGGAAGTGAACTTTACAATTTTGGGGGGTGGAGTAGTGAGGAAGGTGGGGGAAGGAATGGATAGTAGGAGGAAAACAAAAGAGGGGGTAACAATGCTAGACAAGAAATGTACTGATTACCCTAATGATGTAACTGTAACCCCTCTGTACAGCATCTTTACAAGAAAATAAAATTTAAAAAAAAGAAAAAGAAATACCTCTGAGTTTTTGGTGGTTAATTGGAGATAAGAGTCTCATGGACTTTACTGTTTGAGGTGGCTTTGAACCTCAATCCTCAGAGCTTAGTCTCTTGAGTTGCTAGGATTATAGGAGTGAGCCACTGGTGCCTGGTTCTACCAATTATTATATGTGGCATTTTTTTTTTTGGTCCGGTCGTGGGGCCCGAACTCTGGGCCTGGGCGCTGTCCCTCAGCTCTTCAGCTCAAGGCTAGCGCTCTACCACCTGAGCCACAGTACCACTTCCAGTTTTTTCTTTTTTGCTTATGTGGTGCTGAGGAATCGAACCCAGGGCCTTGAGCATGCAAGGCAAGCGCTCTACCACTGAGCCACCTTCCCAGCCCCTATATGTGGCATTTTTGTTCCAATTGTGATAATTTTATTCCACTTCCTTATCCACATTTTGAATTTTAATGTCATAATTTATATCTTTTCTATTGTATATTCATTAAGAAGGAATATTTGCTATTATTTAATATATTGTGTTTTACACTTCATAGTAAAGTTGAAATGGAGGGTTTCCAATTCCGTGTGAGTTTAGAGCACAAACAAACCAGTGCTAGCTCACCACCACAGTTGGCAGCCTAGGCACCTCTCTCTCTCTCTCTCTCTCTCAATCTCTCTCTGCCTGGGCTGTATCCCTGAGCTCTTCAGCTCAAGGTGAGTGCTCTACCACTTAAGCCATGGCGCTACTTCCAGTTTCCTGGTGGTTAATTGGAGATAAGAGTCTCATGGGCTTTCCTGCCCAGGCTGGCTTTGAACTATGATCCTCAGATCTCAGCCTCCTGGGTATCTAGGATTAGAGGCATGAGCCACCAGCACCTGGCTTAGCAGATTCTTTTTTAAAAGCTGAATAGTATTTCACTGTGAATGAATGTGTATGTATGTGTGCATGTATGTATGCCTGTATACAAAATGGCCAGCCATCTATCAGTAGACAATTACATTAATAAAATAAATTGGATATTATGAAGAGTTCTCAGTGAACATGCAAGAACGTTATCTCTACAAAACACTGGTTTTAATTCCTTAAAGTATATACCCTGAAGAATTTTTTCATCTATGGATTGGAAGAACTAATATTATTAAGATGTCCGTATTATCTAAAATGATAATAATGCTTTAGAAAAATTCCAGTGGCATTTTTCACAGAAAGAGAACAAAAATTCCAAAATTGCTATGGGACTCCAAAAGATCCTAAATAGCCAAAACAATCTTAAGAAAAAAAATAGAAACATCATATTATCTGATTTTAGATTTACAAAGCTATAGTAATCTTTCTCCCCCCCTTCCTTCCTTCCCTTTCCTTTACTACTTCTTTCTCTTTTATTTTTCTTGCTATTTAAATTTTAATGCATTTTATTATTTTTAAGTAGTTGTACAAAGGAACTGACACTCAACAAAACAGTTTAGGGATATAATGCATCTTGATCAGTGTTACCTCTTTCATGATTCTCTCCCATCCCTTCCAACCCAAATCCTTCCCTCAATTTTTTCCCTCCATTTTGTAGGATGTGCATGTAATTTATTACTGCATTCTCCCCTCTTTCCTCTCTTCATTCTTCTACTCCATCTTCTTGAAATGAAATTCTTTAACATATGTTACATACCCCAAATTGTTCAGTTGTATATCTATAAATTAATTCTAGCTTCTACATATGAGAGAAAACATGCATCATTTGTCTCTCTGGGGCTGTCACACATCACTTAACATGAAAATCTGAGGGATTCCTATCTGTACTTAAGAAGAAAAAAGTTGGAAGTGGAGCTGTGGCTCAAGTGGTAGAGTGCCAATCTTGAGTGAAAAGTCAAGTGAGAATGTGAATCCCTGAATTCAAGTCCAAGTACTAGTGCCAAAAAAGAGAAATACTTCAAATCTATTAAGATTGCTATAATTAAAAAAACAAGAGATATGTGTGGGTGAGGATATGGAGAATAGAAGCTTTTGTACAGTGTTGCTAGGCATATATATATATATATATATATATATATATATATATATATTCTGCCATTATGGAAAGCAGTATGGGGCTTCCTTGAAAAATTAAAAATAGAACTACCATTGTTTCCACTTTTTGAAAATTGTGAATAATGCTGCTATGAACATTGGTGTACATGGATCTGTTTGAATACCTTAATTCAATTACTTTGAGCATATACCTCATATTGGAAATTTTGAGTCATATAGTAATTCTATGTTTATATTTTTGCACAGTGATCATGCTGTTTTCTTTTTTAAGTTCCCACCAATTATACAAATTGTTCAAATTTTTCCACATCCATGATAAAAAAACTTAGTTGCCATTTTTAATTATAGCACCTAGTGAGTATAAAATGGCATGCCACTGTGATATTGACTTATATTTCTTTATTAAACAACATTGAACATCTCTTCATGTGTTTATTGGTCCTTTATATATCTTATTTGCAGAAAGACCTATTCAAACCCGTTTCTAATTTTTGCGTTAAAGCACAAAGTTGTTTTATTTCATTTTGATGAGGTCCAATTTAGCTATTTTCTTTTGGTGTCATAGCCAAGAAATCATTGTAAAACCCAATTTCATGAAGCAATTTTCTTATGTTTATTTGTAAGAGTTTTATAGATTTTTATTTTGATTTTGATACACAGTCTTGTGATGTAGCCCAGATTAGTCTGGAACTCATAATTCTGCTTCACCTTCTGAAGTGCTAGGATTACTATGCCCAACTAGAATTCTCTAGTTTTAGCTATTAGGTTTAGGATTTAATCTGTTTTGACTTAACTTTTGTATAAGAGGCTGGACAGGTCCAACTTCATTTTCTGGCAGTTCTAGAAGTTGAACTTGGTGCCTTGTACTTACTAGGCAAGCACTCTACCACTTGAGCCACGCTACTATGCCTTTTTGCTCTATTTTCAAATAGGCCTTGCATTTACACCTAGGCCAGCCTGCATTACTTTCTGAATATTTACACTTACAAAGAAGCTGGGATGTCAGGTGTGCCACTATATTCAGCTTTAAAAGAAATTGATTCAAACCAGGTACCATATCTCATGCCTGTAATTCTAGCTACCCAGGAGATGGAGATCTGAGGATCTTCCTGGGCAGGAAAGTCCTTGAAACTCTTATCTTCAATAAACTATTCAGAAAAAGCCAGAAGTGGCACTATGGTAGTGCTAGCCTTAAGCACAAAGAAACTCAGGGACAGTGCCTAGATCCTGAGTTCATGCCTCAGGACTAGCAAAAAAATTGGTTCAAATGCGGGATTTCACAAACTTTCTTATGCCTAGGCTGGCATTGAAAAGTGATCCAATTAATCTTTGCCTCTTGACTATCTAGGATTATAGATGTAAATCACCACATACAGTCCAACTTTATTCTTTTGGGGATATTATTTTACCCATATCATTTAGTGAAAAGATAGTCTTTCACAAATTATGGACTTCCAAAATTTGATTTAAAATGACTTATTTTCATCACCTTGATGGATATCTCCTCTAATATTCATAATGGCACTTTGTATATTAACGACTAAATAGTAGATGCATTAGTACAAAATTTGACACAATTTCTCTTCTGCCTTTTATCTTATGTGGTAGATGTTATAAATTTTATCTATATATGAATTTCACTTTGTGTTTTTTCTGCCACTGGTGTCATGTTTGAAAATGAACGATCTTCCCATTTTAAGATGTTTTTAAAAATGCATTTTTCGATCAAGGGGAATTAGTTTGGGTGTCCTCTAGCATACAAGAGTAACTGTAGTCTAGAACAATTTCTAGCTGGTTTCTTTTTTTGGGGGGTAGTCCAGTCATGGGGCCTAAACTCAGGGCCGGGGCGCTGTCCCTCAGCTCTTCAGCTCAAGGCTAGCGCTCTACCACTTAAACCACAGCACCACTTCCAGCTTTTTTCTTTTTGCTTATGTGGTGCTGAGGAATCAAACCCAGGGCCTCAGGCATGCAAGGCAAGCCACCTTCCCAGCCCCCTTCTAGCTTATTTTTTATTGTTTTGTGTAGTTGAGGAGGGGTTACACTCAGGATGGGTTACACTCAGGTACCATCAGGGAGGGAAAGATTGGGAGAGAGTGATGGAAGGGGAAAAAATGGTTCAAAAAGAATTATACTGATGGAGCCTAGAACAATTTGTGTTACATTTCATTTAATTAGAAAGGAGGAATAAAGGGGTTCCCCACAAATAGAAATAATAAATATTTAAGGGGATTGAAATGCTGGCTATCCCTATCACACATTATAGCCATGAATTCAATTAGCATAGTGTGCCCACTAGTTCATGTGAACATTATGCCAATCGTTAAAGAAGAAAGGAAAAGAGTACTTTACATGTAAGGTAGGCTTATGTGACAGGTGTGGGACAGGAAAATACATACCAAACTTGAGGAACCTTAGAAAGGAAGGTCAGTGGCTCTGAAGCCTGAGAAAGAATAATAGATGATTTAGGACTAATACCTAAAGGCCAGGCCATACAGGGATTTGTAGGCCATGATAAGGTTCTAAGGGTTTAATGTAAGTGCAATGGAAATAATTTAGTAGGACAATGACATGATTTGATTTGCAGTTTTAAAAAACTAAATTTCACAACTGTAACCCTAGCTATTTAGGAGACTGATTTGAGAATTTTAGTTTGAAACCAGCCTGGACAGGAATTTACATGAGACTCTTACCTCCAATTAACTACCAAATAAACTTGAAATGAAGCTGTGGCTCAAGTTGTAGAATGCTAACCTTAAGCCAAAAAGCTCAGGGATAGGGCCCAAAACCTGAGGTTAAGTCACTGCACCAGCAACTATACAAAAAAAAAAAAAATCTGGCTACTTATAAAGAATAGATTGAAGTCAGGTACCTATGGCTCATTTCTGTAATCCTAACTTCTCAGCAGTTTGAAATCTGAGGATTGCAATTAGAAGTCAGCCCAGGCAGAAAAGTCCATGAGACTTATCTCCGGTTCACCAGCAAAAGCTAGAAGTGGAGGTATGGCTCAAGTGATAGAGAATCTGCCTTCAGTGAAGAAAAAAATAAGTGAAAACACAAGGCCTTTGAGTTCTAGTCTCAGTAGTAGTGCACGCACGCGTGCACGCATGCACACACACACACAGAGAGAGAATAGATTGAGAAGTGATAGAAATTAAATTCTGAGATGGTTTCTATTATCATCCTCATTTTAAGGTTCAGTGAGGTTAAGTAACTTGCCTGGGACTACATTGCTACTACATGACAGAACCAAGATTTACATAAAGATTGAATCAGCTCCGAACCTGAGAGGTTTGGTTTTGAGATATAGATTTAGGAATATATCATTATGTTCAGAGCCATAGGACTGTGTGAACCTAAGGGGACAATGTTGATAGAAAAGAAGGTTAAGGAGATACTTAATATACTTTAATATTTCAGATTTTAGGGAGAAGTAAGGTGAAAAGGATCAACCAATGAGAATAAGAATAAAATCATGTGAACACTTTGAAAAAGAAATGAAGGGGGAAACCTAAAGGAAGTAACAGTAGGCTGAGCACCAGCACCAGTGGGTCATATCTGTAATTCTAGCTACTGAGGAGGCTGCGATCTGAGGATCACTACTTGAAGCCAATCCCAGGGAAGAAAATCTGTGAGACTCATCTGCAATTAATCACAAAAAAAAGAGCCAGAAGTGGAGCAGTAGCTCAAGTAATAGAGCACCAACCTTGAGTGAAAAACCTAAGGGACAGCATCTAGGCCCTGAGTTCAAGCACTGGTACTGGCAGAAAGAAAGAAAGAAAAAGAAAAGAAAGAAAGAGAGAGAGACAGAGATAGAGAGACAGGGACAGAGACAGAGAGATGGGGGGAGGGGAAGGGAGAGGAGAAGGAAGGAAGGAGAGAGGTAAGGAAACAGCAGTGGACTATGCCAAATGTTGCTGAAATATAAAGTGAATTAAGGACTGAAAAGTGACTTAGCATGTTGATTTAGCAATATGGAAGCCATTGGAGATGGAGGCCTTCAAAACAACCATTTCAGTAAAATGAAGAAAGTAGGCAGATTGGCATGTTATCAAACATAAACAGATATTTTCAGGGAATGTAAGAGATGGAAAACACAATTAAATTTTGGATTGGAAGCTCCTCAAGGGAAAGAAATCAAGCATCCAACTTTATGCACTTGGCAATAAGCAGAGTTCTTTCCATTAGATGAGTGCAGTAAATGTTTCTTGAATTTAACTGAATTAGATGTGGCTCCTGTGCTGTATCCCAGGGAATTTTGCTCTAATTGGAGAGGTAGCACAAAAATATAACATAGCACTATGGGTAATTTTCTGTAAAATGCATTTAACTACATCTTAGGTGTGACCTCAAAATGGACACATAATCATGAAGCCAAAACCCCTCTGTCAGGTAGTTGAAAAACCACTCTTGGCTATTTAGGGATAATCAAGAGCTTTCAAATGTCTTAACCAGAGGCTAAATACTATATTTAACTAAGTACTTTTGCCATGAACCCTCTGTCATTTATTTCGCAAGGGTTTCAAAAAAAAGGCCTTCCCAGGCCAAACTGGTAGCATAAATGAGAGAAATATTCATAATTTGCATCCAGACATATGTTTTTGTAGTGACAATGCTGAAACTGGAAATTTCATTCCAAATACAGGTCTCTTTCCACTACACAAAGTTGACGTGCATATGGTTGGGGTTATTTGGGTTTGTTACACGACTGAATTATGTCCAGGGTAGAGTGCAGAGTTGAATTCAAGTCCACATGCTTAGAGTGTCTATTATGTGCAAAGCTTTCTGATAGTCACTGTAAAATATTGGAAGATGAATAAGACAGAGTCCATATACCTAAGGAGCTTAGACAGTCTAGCAAGACAGCACTTGAACAAGTATCTAAAACAATGTAGAAACAATGGAAGCACAGAAAAATCCCAATGACTTGGGATACTTCATTCATTCATTCTTCCAGCTAAGTATTTATTGAATGCATTTTTGTTGCTAGGCATATAGCAAATGGATAGCAGTAAACAAGAAGGCTGCAGCTAACATAAGTAATAAAAGTTCAAAAATAGAGGAAAAGGGAAAATTTATTGAAAGGAGAGTGGAATATTTCACAAAGTCAGAGGAAGAATTGCCAGATAAGTAAGTAACAGGTCAGCTCTAGGTACAAGAGCAATTATTTCATGGAATTTGTTTCCTGCTTATTATTGTGATCCCCTGTAATCCCAGTCCTTGTTTTATTTCACAATGGTATGTTTCTGGAAGACAATGGTATGTTTCTGGAAGAAAGAAACTGATTGGCCCATGTGGGTCAAGAATCCCCAACTGGAGCAAGTTATTATAGGAAATTGAGAAGGCTCATATATGACAGATGACAGAGCCTGAGTTCAAGCCTCAATAATACACACACACACACACACACACACACACACACACACACAAACATGTGTATATGCTTTTTGAAATTGTGATCAGCGTTGCGGTAAAAAAATAATATCTGAGGAAGTGGCGCTGTAGCTCAAGTGGTAGAGCGCTCGCCTTGAGCTGAAGAGCTGAGGGACAGCACCCAGGCCCAGAGTTCAAGCCCCATGACCGACAAAAAAAAAAATAATATCTGATTAGGTTCCATTTTATTATTCTGGTCTATGTAGCCTAGGTTAATATGGGTGATCAGGGAAAACTTCCTTGAAAAGATGTTGCAGCCTTCTACACGTAGTAACCGTTAGGTTTTTAAAAAGAGGTATTCAATTAAGAACTGCACCAGCACGCACGTGGTATTCAGGTAAGGGGTAGGTTTATTCAGTAGACCTGCTGGGACCAGTCAAGGTTGGCACTCCACGTGGCTGGGAAAGGCCTGGGAATGAGAGAGAGTTGGGAAGAGAGGAAAGAGAGAGAAAAGAGCCAGAAAAGAGCAGAGAGAGGGGTAAGAACAGTAGCACTCACGTGGTATTCAGGTAAGGGGTAGACCTGCTGGGACCAGGCAAGGTTTGCACTCCACGTGGCTGGGAAAGAGAGAGAGCAAGAAAAGAACAGAGAGAGAGCTAGAATAGAACAGAGAGAGCAAGAAAAGAGCAGCAAGAGCAAGAGAGGAAGAGGGCATCTGGGCCTGGGCTAGGCCTTATGTAGGGTATGGGCGGGGAAAGGTGTGGCCACATCAAATTCGGATGTGACCTCAGCGGATGCAGATGTGACCTCTTCCAGGTGTCCCAGTTGCCTAGGTAACGCAGGTACTGGGTGGAGTCTTTGCTGCGAGGAGGGTGGAGTCTGCTAGCCATCCAGGAGCAGACCTTACAGTAACAAACAGGAAGAAAAACAAGTGCAAAGACCCTGTGGTGAGATAGATCTTAATGCGGTGGAATAAAAAGGACAGTCCAGATGCAGCAATGTAAAAAAGGTTATTTATATATCAGGTCAAAGAGAAAAGGCAGAGGTTGGATCTTGAAGCCTGGTAGGTTGTAATAAAGTCTGGATTCTGAATTCAGTGGGAAGTGATTGTTTAAAATAAAGTGTGACCTGGTCTCATTTGCCTTTTAAGTTTGTCATGTAAACAGATATTGGAAGGGCAGTTGAAGGATCAATGAGATGACTCTTCTACTAGATTTTTTACTTGAAAGATGGCCAGGACCTTGAGTAGAAGTGGAATCGAGAAGTAATCAGCTTCTGGACATATTTTTTCAGATAGAGACAGAATTTCCTGATCAATTGGGTATGGCCTGGAAAAAAAGAGGGTTTTTTTTTTTTTGTCATGAGCAACCAGGTGCTGTCATTAACTGGACTGGAGAATGGCATCCTTAATATTTCTGATGAGTTGGGCATTCTGGAGTTTCACTTTATGTTGTGGGATGGGACCTTAGAGCCTTTTTCTGACTTTCAGTTGCCTATTTATAGAGTAGGGCTGTAGTAAAGGACTGCTGTTTAAGGGTGAATTAGAAGCATCACACACATTTCCAGGAATCACTACCCTGTCTGGCCTCATTCTAGTCAGAAACTTGGAGACTCACGCAGCTGAGAGACGTAGACAGCATCTTGTGCCAAGGAGCACAGAGAAGCCCCAGGGACAGGAGAGCTGTGGTAACCACTTCAGTCCAGAAACTGCTCGGGAGTGGGCGGCGCCAAAGAAGGAACCCCAGGAACTTTCTTGGAGTTTTGGCCCGCTAGGGAAGTACTTCCATCCGAAACAAAGTAAAGAAAAGAGATGGAGTTGGGTGTGGCAGAGCCTGGCCTGGCCGGAAGGATTTTGGGTGGAGCAGAGTATGCAAGCTTCAGAGCAGAGGGGAGGCTGGGGGAGGGGAGAAGGCGACACTAGCAACTAATCTCAACTTCATAAATGTATTCGAAATGTCCGGGGGCATTATAGGAAAGGCCAGGAGCCCCGTGATTCTGTCTACCCGCCAAAGGAGGCAAACCCAAGTTGTGCGATGCAGCTTTAAAGGGGCTGGTGATTGACAGAATGTGTAGCAGTGGATGGGGTGGAGCCGCTGGGTGGGGTCTGGGACAGGCAGCTGGGAGAAACCAAAAGGAAGAAAAAAGAAAACCCTTGCCCCTGATCATCGCTAATTCTGGGGCGAGGAGAAGCTAAGTAGAAAGGCAAGGAAAAGGAGGGGGGTTCACCTCCACTGCCAACATTGGCTAACTATGCCAAACCCTTCTGTCTGGTCTGAAGATTGTTTTTTAAAAAAATCGAGTGCACACCGGCACTAGTCGGACCCCATTCCTCCTTAACTCTCCACTGAAGTAGATTTCCAGTCCGAAGGGAGTGAGGACCCCGAGTTCACCAGCGCAACCCCCGGCTCCGCCCGCCACCCCGTCACCCGCCGCCCTGGCCCCAGGGCTGGGAGGAGAAGAAGATGCCTTCGGAGGCGCAGAATCCCAAAGTAAGTCCTTTTTCATTTTGCCTAAGCAAGCCCCCCTCCCCTCCACCCTGCCCTTCGCCATCCTCTCTGGGGGTCTTTATTGGGCACTCGAGCAGCTGCGGTACTGAAGGGAGCTCCTTCTGGACGACCCAGCTGGGTGGAGCAGGGTGGGGTGGGGTAGGCTGGGAAGGGGAGGGAGGAGAGGTGGTGCTTTAGAGCCTAGGGGAGCCACCACCCGCCTCGCTGGCAACTGCTCGATGGCATGGTTGTGTGCTTTGAGCCTCAGTTTCCCCTTTTGAGATTAGAACCTCACTTCCTCCGTCCTGGCAGTCTTTCTTTTTGTCACACTCCAGCATCCCTATCAGGTTGCTTGAAACCTCTAACAGAGCTGGGAGGGCTCCATCTTGCCTAGCTTCTTAAAGGGACAGCGTACAATTTCAACTAAGGGAAGTGTGTACTTTGGAAATTTAAGAATGGCATGAAGGACAGACAACTCCTTTGTACAACTACTTAAAAATAATTTAAAAATTAAAAACTAAAATGACATCCTGTAAAACTCGAGAGAGAGAGCAAGAGAAAGAGAGAGAGAGAAATGACAGTGTCTCCTTTCTATACAGTAATACTACTTGTTTGTTAAGGAGGACTGTACAGAGGATATATAATATTTTTCCCTCTTCGAATCAACCTTAAAACTTAGTTAGAACATTCACTTGATTGTTTTAAGGAAGCATACCATGGACACTGATGGCAAGATGCATGTTAGTTTAATAACTCTGCAGTTTTCATCGAAGAGGAAATTTTCCAGTTTGTTGACAAGGACCATAGCAGGATGGGTGACTTGAAAAATTCATTCATTCTACAAATATTTCTCGGAGGCCAGGTGCGCCTGTGGCTAACCATGCTGCTGAGTGATGTGTGCAAAATGTCAAAGACATGCAGAGTGCTGTTACTGACTCCTTTCTTAACTCCAGGGTATGGAGAGGAAAGGTGAGTTTGACTCCAACTTGAACTGCTGCTAATAACATGGACTGCTCACTGGTTCATGTTCATTGTCTTCCCTCAATGTCAGGCATCTATCTGTGTGCTCCAATCCAAGTGTCTGGAAGACATAAGAAATCAAGTCAAAATGGTATGTGAAGAGAATTGGAGGAGAAAATGTTTCAATAGGAAAGCTAAAGCCACCTTGGCTGATCTGTCATTCCATGCCCAGGGAGCTTGTGTCAGGAAGGAGGACTTCACTACCTCACTTCTGCTGTTGGATAAAGAACAGCTGGTATGGCACAGATTAGTTAGAAAGGGTGACTTAAACTAGTACATCTCTTCTATAATTCTCTTTTCTATTTATGCTTAACTTGAGAGTGGCAGGACTGGGGATGAAGCCTAATGATATCCCACAGATCAAGAGATAAAAATGTGTTGTTTAAGGTTTGAGGGCTTGCATTTCACTCTGAAAGTTTCTATTTGGTCAGTGGAATGACACAATTCCTACTATTCATCCTTTCTTTTCCTTTCCTTTCCTTTGCTTTCTCTCTTCCTTCCTTCCTTTTTCCTTTCTTCCTTCCTTCTTTCCATTCTCTTCCCCTCTTCCTCCCTGTCTTGCTTGCTTTTTTTGTGCTCCTTCTAGGGCTCGAACTCAGGGCCTGGGTGCTGTCCTTTAACTGTTTCCATTCTGCTCTACCACTTGAGCCATAACTCCACTTCCAGTTGTTTGCTGGTTAATTGGAGATAAAAGTCTCCTAGACTTTCCTGCACAGGCTGGCTTTGATTCTCAGATCTAAGCTTCCTGAATAACTAGGATTACAGGCAGGTGCCATGACAATCGGCTCCAGTGTTCTGTAGTACACCAGTTCAGCTGTCTCTAGTATTAAATTAAATGTGAAGTCCAGAGCTGCTCCTTCTTTTAACATGTTAGATTTCCTTGCATCTCCAGTCCCAATTCCCATCAAGGGCATGTATCTCTTCTAGGATTCTAGGTAACATTTACCCCCAAGCACCTGTCCCCTCTTTGTTCATTCCTCAATAGATTTTTCTGAACCTCAAAATCACCTTATTCCAAGTAGCCATATCATTGAGTCTGCTGGATTCAAATAAAAAGAAAGCCTCACTTCAGGCTTTTTTCTTCTTAAAATCTCTTATGCATGTGTTTCTTAAAAACAAAGGAAAGTCAGGCACAGGTAGCTCATGCCAGTAATTCTAGCTACCCAGGAGGCTGATCTAAGGATCATGGTTCGAAGCAAGCCCTGGCAGAAAAGTTTGTGAGACTCTTATCTCCAATAAACTGCCAGAAAGGCCTGAAGTAGAGTTGTGGCTCAAGTGGTAGAGCACTAGCTTTGAGGAAAAGTAGCTCAGGGACATCACCTTAGGCCCTGAGTTCAAGGACCCAGCACCAAAAACAGAACAAGGGCTGGGAAGGTGGCTCAGTGGTAGAGTGCTTGCCTTGCATGCATGAGGCCCTGTGGTTCGATTCCTCAGCACCACATAAGCAAAAAGAAGGCAGAAGTGGCGCTGTGGCTCAAGTGGTAGGGTGCTAGCCTTGAGCTGAAGAGCTGAGGGACAGTGCCCAGACCCAGAGTTCAGGCCCCATGACTGACAAAACAAAGCAAAACAAAACAAAATAAAAACAATGAAACAAAGGAAACATCTAAAACACCCCTGATTGCTTTTGACACTGGGAATGAAGTCTTGTCATAGAGCCAAGAGTCAGCCACTTGTATATGTCATGCCCACAGGGATGTCTTCACCCCTGCTTGGAGGGTGGGGGAAGGACTTGGGTTGTTCCACAGCCACTCCCTGTATTTGGTATGCATATAATGGGGATGCTAGGTTTTTATTTTAATCTTTGATCTTTCCTTTGTGTTTAGATCCTAAGAGGGTTTTCTTTTTGAGAGATGCTAGTAGTACAATATAGGAAGCAGGCAAGTCTTAACTCATAAAATATTGTAACTAAAATATTCTTATTCTCTTTCTAGGACAATGAAAGTTTTGTGAAACCACTAATGAATACTCCAGGCAAGCCACAGAAATCCATCCCCACAGCACTCTGTGCGTGCATGTGCACGCGCATGTATGTTTAGGGTATCAGGTATTGGGGCTTTAACATGGTGCTTCAGGCTCTTAGTTCTTTTTTGCTCAAGGCTAGCGCTCTATTACTTGAGCCATAGCTCCACTTTGGCTATGGTTAATTAGAAATAAGAATCTTAGACTTTTCTGCCTAGGTTCAATTTGAATGGCAATCCTCAGATCTCATCCTCTTGAGTAGTGAGGGTTACAGGTGCTTTGCTGTCAATCATCCTGCTTCTTCAGACTGTAGAGAATTTTCATCTATGCTAAGGCAGCCATGTTTTGTGAAGGACATTGCAACAAACAAACAAACTTGGGTTTTCTGTCTCTGCTCTTCTGTTTATATAATTTACTAGTCATAGTTTTGAGACCCCCCTCCCAACTTGCACTATAGAATGATTAGACTTGGACTAGGCTGTCATTGTCTAGACTAGAATATCTTCAGTTTTGGCTAAATCCTTTTCTAGTTTTTAGCCCTTAAGGAAAGGAAGTTGTAAGAGAGAAAAGTATCAACACAAAATTATACCTTGTCAAGATTTCATTCATTCAACAGATATACACTGAGAATCTCTACCATTAGTACACAAGACTCTAGGAAAATATGGCTTCTTGGAGATTAGTGAGGAGATGTTGGTAGAAGGGTTAGAAAACACACAGAAGAATACATATTGAATAGGGATATGGTAGAAGGAAGGCCTTAGGGAATGAGGATTTGGGGAGAGCTATTTCATATAGGGAAATCCTCTTTGATATGTTTAAAGGTATAAATAAGTTAGTAAAGTAAGGTAGCCAGCCATGAGAATGCTTAAGGGTAATTTTCGACAGAGCCAATAGCAAAGTCTTGGTGTGTTCACAGAAAAGTAGGAAGGCTAGTATTTCTGTGTTTGGTGGCACATACCTGTAATCCCAACATTCCAGAGAGACTGAGTCAGGAGGCCATATATTGGAGGCCAGCCTCGGTTATATAACAAGACTCTGTCTCAAAAAAATCCATGGATTGGAGGCATGGTTCAGTAGTACTCGGTCAAGCAAGCATGAGGCTGGAGTTTAAACCCCAATACTGAAGAAAAAAAAAGTCAGTAGTAATGGAGAATGTTAGGATAGATAGGATATGAAATCACTTAGATAGAGGTCCTCATAAAGGACCTTGTAAAAATTTATTCTGAATGAGATAGGATGACAAAAAAATCAGCAATTGTTTTATTTAAAATCCCACTCCAGAAGCCTAGCACCAGTGACTCGTCCCTATAATTCTAGCTACTCAAGAAGTTAAAATCTGGAGGATAGAGATGAGAACAGGTTGAACAGTCTGTGAGACTCCATCTTCAATTAAAAATGAAGGGCCGGGCACCAGTGGCTCACTCCTGTAATCCAAGCTACTAAGGAGGCTGAGATCTGAGGATCCCGGTTCAAAGCCAGCTTGGTAGGAAAGTCAGTGAGAGTCTTATCTCCAATAAACCACCAGAAAACTGGAAGTGGTGCTGTAGTTCAAGAGGTAGAGCGCTAGCCTTGAGCTGAAGAGCTGAGGGACAGAGCCCAGGCCCAGAGTTCAAGCCCCATGACCAACAAAAAATATAGGACTGGAGGCATGGCTCAAGTGGTAGAGTGCCAACCTAGCATGAGGCTCCAAGCTCAGACCCTAGTATTGTCCCCCCAATCCTACTTCACTAATCATGAATTACTTATTTTAACCAAATTAAAATGGATTATATTATGTATTGAATATAAGAAAAACTTTGTAAACATTGCTATTGCTTAGTGTTCATGCCACAAAATATAATTGAATTTCATACTTACTGTTGTTTAAGGCCTAATTATCTAAAGAAGGTTTCAAATACATGAGACACTGCATAAACATAAAAAGTCTCTTCACCATATTCTGATGAAAATGTCAATATTTTTGACTTTATTAATTCTAGAAGAATTCTTTTTGTGTTGTTGTGCCAGTCCTAGGGTTTGAGCTTGGGGTCTTAGTGCTGTTCCTAAACTTCTTTTGCTCAAGGCTAGTACTCTACCACTTGAGCCACAGCCTTATTTCTGGCTTTTTGGTGAGTAGTTTATTGGAGATTAGAGTCTCATGGACTTTTCTGGTGAACTTGGATCCTCATATCTCAGCAACCTGAGTAGCTAGGATTACAAGTGTTCGCCACCAGTGTTTGGCTCACCAGAAGAATTGTTTTTTTTTCTTCATTTACTTATTTATTTTATGGTACTGGGGTTTAAACTCAGGGCCTTGCCCTTGCTAATCAGGAACTCAACTATTTGAGCCCTCTAGTTCAAGAATTCTTAACATGATAAAATATATTTTTATTATGAAATTGGAAAGTCTTTAAAATTTTTAATCTTTAATTTTTATTAGAATCAGTTAATTTAATTTAGACATGTCAATATATGCACACAATGTACATTGATCAGACCTAACTCCTCTAGCACTCTCCTCCACATCTTCCCTTCCAACCCAGTATCAGTAAGCTTTGTTTTTCCATTTTCAAATACACACATAAAGTATTGTGACCATATTCACCTTCTTCACCCTCTCCAGCTCCTCCCCATTTCCACTAGTACCCAACCCCAGAAGGACATGTTTCACCTTCCTAACATTCATTTTTGTTACATACATGTTCAATAGGACTTGACCATATGTCATACAAAATTCCCCATTCTCTGATCAGATTTACTACAGATGCATATATATGTGTACAAATATACATAAATATATAATATTCACATACACATATATACATCTATACATCTGTAATACACGTACATCTCTGCATATATGTACACATGCATATATTATATACACATAGATGTATATATGCATATATTATATATACATAGATATGTACTGACACACACACACATATATATATATATATACACACATATATAATTCAGATTAAGTCTTGGTGCACATGAGCACACACATACATGCTGTACTTCCTGGGACTGTGGAGAATTTTCATCTATGCTGAGGCAAATGGGTTTCAGATGACTCAGATTCACATTGCAACTTGAGAATCACTGCCTCAGAGGTTAGAGATTCTCAGATGTTTTCCCAGTTCCAATACACCTGAGGGAAGTAACACATTCCTCTCAGCAACAAGGGCTGTTTCTTAACAGGAAAGGTAGGAAGAGAATATTTCTTCCCTTCCCATGTCAAAAATCTCCATTTTTATTCCATCACGCCAGAATCCATAATCACTGTATTTAAGTGTCTTGTTTTTTCATGTATCATTTCACTTTATCATCATTTGATTTAACTTCAGCAGTCTTTATTTGCATTATGATTTCATTCAGTCTTCACAGTAAATTTATAAGGTAGAGATTATGATCATGTTCATGTTACAGATGGGGAAATTGAAGCACAGGAAAGTAAAATATTTTATCCAAGGTCACACAGTAAGTGGAAGAGATTTATTTTCTATTGTGTCATATGAGAATTCATTTCGTTACTTGACTTCTTCCTGTCCTGGCTTCTTCAATTATTTTTTATTTTATTCTCCACATCATACAACCATTCCCACCTCATACATCTAATGTTTATTGAAGAGCTACTCTGAATCAGGCTATAGCAACTCAAAATGCTCACAACAATCCTATAAAGCAGGTACAGTTTTTCCCCATTGTTCAGGTAAGCAAACTATGATATAGAAAAATGACATTACCCAAGCTCACACCACTAGAGAAAGCTAAGTCTACAAAAGTCTATACTTAGCTGGGCACTAGTGGCTCAGGACTGTAATCCAAGCTACATGGGAGGCTGAAACCAGCTGAGGGTTGCAGTTCAAAACCAGCCCAGGCAGGAAAGTCCCTGAGATTCTTATCTCAAATTAACCACCAAAAAAATGGCAAATGGAGCTGTGCTTCAAGTGGTAGAGCACTAGCACTGAGCAAAAAAAAAGCTAAAGGACAGCACTCAGACTCTGAGTTCAAGCCCCAGGACTGGCATTTTATTTATTTATTTTTGGTCTGGTCCTGGGCCTGAATTCTGGGCCTGAGCGCTGTCCCTCAGCTCTTCAGCTCAAGGCTAGCGCTCTACCACTTGAGCCACAGCGCCACTTCCGGCTTTTTTCTTTTTGCTTATGTGGTGCTGATGAATGGAACCCAGGGCCTCATGCATGCAAGGCAAGCGCTCTACCACTGAGCCACCTTCCCAGCCCGCTTTTGAGCTTTTTACATTTTTAAAAATTTTTTTATTTTTGGGTCCAGTCGTGGGGCCTGAACTCTGGGCCTGGGCGCTGTCCCTCAGCTCTTCAGCTCAAGGCTAGCGCTCTACCACTTGAGCCACAGCGCCACTTCTGGCTTTTTTCTTTTTGCTTATGTGGTGCTGAGGAATCGAACCCAGGGCCTCAGGCATGCAAGGCAAGCGCTCTACCACTGAGCCACCTTCCCAACCCCAGGACTGGCATTTTAAAAGAGATCTATAATTTAACTATTGTGCTGTACTCTCTTATCTTCATAACATACCCATTCTTTTTTGGTCTAAGTCACCATTCTTTGCTAACGTGCATGCAAATTGCCATTCCATTTTTTTTCTGTATGTTTCATTAACTCCTTACTGAAACTGCTCTTGCCAAAGGTACCCAAAGAACTGCCCTTCCCAGCACTTTATTTTTAGGTCATTAACCTAGTTGACTCTCTGTTACATGCATGGCTGTTGCTATCTTTCCTTTTTATAAAAATCTGCCTACCTTCCCTTCCATGACAATATTCTTTAATGGATTTCCACTTATTTGTCAGACTGCTCTTTTCATTCTCTTCCCTTGCTACTTTCTAATCCTTATTTGGGTTATTTCATCTACTTACAAGTTTCCACTGCCATTTATATGCTAATGAATGCCTGCTTGGCAGGTCTCCATTTCTGGACTGAATGTTTCTCCTGAGCCTAGACCATCCATTTTTTTTAAACAGGGCATCTCAATTTAGCACCTCATACTTAGTATGTATAAACCCTTAATATATGTCATCAAACCCTTCATTCCCACTAATATCCCCTCATCAACAGTGATTTAATAAATAGAGCTTTAAAATGAGGCTTCTTTTCCTTGTCTTCCCAATTCTGCATCTTGAATCTTGGTAACTGCTACATCCCTACTTGTAGTGTCCCTGTATATGACCTGCCTATTAAACTAGATTGCTCATTGTTGTTCTACCTGCAATTTTTTTTTGTTTCTTGTTGACTTGTGTACCCTTAAAATTTGTTAAAAATCAGTCTTTTTTTTCTTTGTTGGTCTTGGGGTTTGAACTCTGGGCCAGGGCACTGTCCCTCAGCTCTTCAGTTCAAGGCGAGTGCTGTACCACTTGAGCCACAGTGCCACTTTGGGTTTTCTGAGTGGTTTATTGGAGATAAGAGTCTCACAGACTTTGCTGCCTGGGCTGGCTTTGAACCGTGAGCCTCCAATCTCAGCCTCCTGAGTAGCTAGGATTATAGGCATGAGCCACTGGCCCCCGGCAGAAATCAGTCAGTGTAGTAGACTATGAATGTATTCAGAATTAGGGCCTTTACAGAAATAATGAAGTCTTTAATCTGAGGACTGACGTTTGAAGCCAGGCAGGGCAAGAAAGTCCATATCCATTTAATCACAGGAGAAAAAGCCAGAAGTGGAGGTATGGCTCAAGTGGTAGAGCACCAGTTTTGAGGGAAAAAAGCTAAGTAAGAGGGTGAGTCCCTCAGTTCAGGCCTCAGTATCAGCATGTCATAAAGGTAAAAAGATATTAGGATGGGGTCTAATTGAATATGCCTAGAGTCCTAATAAAAGGAGAAAATTGGATTTAAAAAGTCTCATTTTGTAGTGATATGTGAAATGACCCAAGGAGAAGATAGATATCTGTAAGCCCAGAAGAGAGAACTATTAAATAAACTCTCCCTCACAGTCCCTAACCCTCCTAACACCTTGACTTTACACTTCTGGACTCCAAAATTGTGAGACAATACGTTTCTATTGTTCAAGCCAAATAGTTTGTGGTACTTGTCATGGCAACTTTTAGAAGCTATTATAGATTCCAATCTATTCTACATATAGGCTATTTCATATATATGTACACATGTACTGATACACATATATACACCTGTATATATGTATATGTACATGCATATATATATAATATATGTATATCTATAACATGTATATAAATACCTAGGTACATACTACATATACACACACATATATATATATATATATATATATATATATATACACATATATGTATGTTCTATATTCAGAGATTCCTTGTATGCCTTATATTTAAAGATTCTCAATCACAGGATTAAATCCATGCTTTTTAGTAAAAGACTACATTCTGTCCACATTTCTACCTTCTGTGTTTAGCTTGTGACTTTTCCTTATCACAGGGGCCATACTAAACAGATTAATATTGCTTCAACATACTATGGTCTCCATACTTTCATGCTATTATTCCCATTATCACCAATTTCTTCGTAGGCTGGGGGCTTAGCTACATGCTAGAGCACTTGCCTACCAAACCTTGGGTTCTGTCCTCAGTACTGAGAATCATCCTCTCTCCCACAACATTCATCATCCCACAACATTCATCACCCCACCTCCAACCTTCTCTTTTACCTCATCTTTCGCTTTTTGTCAAACTCCCAGCCATATGATACCCAATTCAAAGGTTATTTTCTTTGTGGCACGGCACTGTATTTTGATGTGTAGATAGGACTTGGACAGAGGGAAGGGGAAAATTATTGATTCTAGGTAGGAAAAATAGAACCATAAGCGACGGCAGGAATGGATGGAGTAGAGTTCGTGTAGAGACAGAAGGAGTGAGTGCAGAAAATTCTTTCCTATAGTAGTCATCTATGGAGCAAAACCAGTTATATGACAAGGAAGGTCAATGTTCTTTCTCCAAAGTATCTCAGGGAAAAAGCTCAGCTTCAAAGAGTGTTATCAAGCTAAGGCTTCCAGATGCTGAGATGGCCTGTATTTGGTTCCATGGAAAGCTTGGCTTGCTTCCTTCCTTCCTTCCTTCCTCCCTTCCTTCCTTTCTTCCTCCTTACTCCCTCTTTTCCTTCCTTTTCCTTTTTTCTTTTCTCTTTTTCTTTCTCTCCCTCTTTCTTTTTTTGTGCCCGTACTGGGGCTTAAACTGAGGGCTCGAGTGATATTCCTTAGCTTTTTCACTCAAGACAGGTGCTCTACCCACTTGAGCCACACCTCCACTTCTGACTTTTTGTTGGTTACTTGGAGATAAGAGTCTGAATGGACTTTTCTACTAAGCCTGACTTTGAAGTATGATCCTCAGATCTCAGCTTTCCAAGCTATTTTTCACTCAAGGCTAGTGTTCTATCACTTTGAGCCACAGCGCCACTTCTAGATATCTGGTGGTCACTTGGAGATGAGTCTCACAGACTTTCCTGTCTGGGCTGTCTTTGAATCATGATTCTAAGATCTCAGCCTCCTAAGTAACTACGATTACAGGCGTGAGCCACAGGAGCCTAGCTTGTTTTCATTTCTTGATGATTTCAAACAGTACTACAATAAACAGGAGTGCAGATATTTCTTTGACATATTGATTTCAATTCTTTTGGATCTATGCATAGTAGTGGGATTGCTTGATCATATGGTAGTTCTTTTTTTCTTCTTTTGGATTCCACCTTTTATTGACAAAGGCTTTTTAAAAGGGGTTAATTAGAAAAATAACATTTGCATGTCCAAAATTCAAATAAGGGAGAAGGTGATATGTATTATAAATTTGCATTAATTATTATACATATGGTAGTTCTATTTTTAAATTTTTGCGTAACCTTCATCCTGTTCTCCCTAATGATTTCACTGATTGACATTCCTGCCAGCAGAATGCAAAGATTTCCTTTTCTCCTCTTCCAAGCCAACACTCATTATCTTTGGTCTTTTTCATTTTTACTGGACAGAGGTGATATCTAACTGTAATTTCAGTTTACATTTTCCTGATGATTAGTATTGTTGAGATTTTTTTCATATATTGTTGGCATATATAATTTTATTGGTCTATTTATTTATTTGCTTGGGCTTGAAATTGGGGCCACATGCTTTCCTCTCCCTTAGCTCTTTTTGCTCAAATGTGGTACTCTACCACTTGAAACACAACTCCACATAGCTGGCTTTTTAATGGATAATTGGAGATAAGCATATTATGGACTTCCAAACCTAGATTGGCATTAAACATTGATCTTCAGATCTCATTCTCCTGAGTAGCTAGGATTATAGGAATTAAGTTACAGCAGCGACTTTATTCTTGACCTGCAGCTCATCTGAGAGACAGGAGAACTAGCACCTCACATTTCATAATGATTTCTTAAATGCCAAAAACCATACTGTTCAATCAGACTTACAATAAATTTGTGCCAAGCTTTTACATAAGGACATTGAAGGTTAGAGAGAAGTCAACTTAAGGACAGGTTATTGGTAGACTTGCTAAGTGAGTAAATCATTCATGTGAGCAAGTAAGTTGTGAGTGTCATTGAGAATGAAGGGATAAGAGAAGATTTGCTACACAAGATGATGCTTGCATCTTAAAGGATGAAAAGGGAGGTTCAAGGCATACAAACTGAGAAAGGAAGGGCATTGCAGGCAGAAAAGATATTATGTGTGAATGAATGTAAGCACCAGAGAAACTATTCAAGAAGTATTGTTTCTGTGTAGTGTATAAGTTGGTAGCAGGAAGAAAGACTGAATCAGTGAGCAGAATACAGGATGCAAATGTACAGAACAGAGTCTTGAGTCAGGTGCCACTGGCTCTAGGGCCAGCTTAAACATAAGTGCCTAGATCTTAAGGTGGACTAAGTTTTGGAGTAGCAAGTTGTAAGGATCCCAAGGTGGCTTGCTTGCTTCTCTTTCTTTCCTTCCTTCCTTCCTTCCTTTCCCTCCCTTCCTCCCTCCCTCCCTCCCTCCCTCCTTCCTTCCTTCCTTCCTTCCTTCCTTCCTTCCTTCCTTCCTTCCTTCCTTCCTT
>NW_012267435.1:724122-768132 GCF_000151885.1 Dipodomys ordii
TCCTTCCTTCCTTCCTTCCTTCCTTCCTTCCTTCCTTCCTTCCTTCCTTCCTTCCTCCTTTCTCTACCACTTGAGCCACAATTCAACTCCACTTATGGCTTTTTGTTGGTTAATTGGAGATAAGAACCTCACAGATGTTCTTACCTGGGCTGGCTTTAAACCAAGGCCCTCAGATCTCAGCCTTCAGGATTGCTGGCATAAAGTGTTAGTGCCCAGGCTCAAGGTAGCTTTCTTATGTGTCTTTTATATGCTTCCCTCTGCATAGTTGCTTATTTCTTCTCTGTTAGAGAATATAGGGGCAAGAGCATATAGGGGCAAGAGATAGCTCCCTTGCTGGAGGCTGGTGGTTCACTAGCCACTCAGGAGGCTGAGATTTGGGGATCATGGTTCAAAGCCAGCCCTGGCAGAAAAGTGAGGCTCTTATATCCAAAAACTTATATCCAAAGGCTCTTATATCCAAAGGCTCTTATATACGCAAAAACCAGTAGTGGAGCCATGGCTTAAAGTGGTAGAGCAGCAGGTTTGAGCAGCAGAGCTCAGGAACATCACCCAGGCCCTGAGTTCAAGCCTCACAACCACCCAAAAAAGAGAGAGATTAACTCCCTCATTTTCATTTGTACGCTGCAATTCAGTCACATGGAATAATACTGGTTGTCTTCATTTCGAAGTCACCTGTAACTGGACTCTGATAGGCCTGACTTGAGTCATTAGCCTACTACTACATAAACCAGCTGTGCCAGAGAACACGCCTTTGTTAGTCAGAGAAGAGTTATAAAGGGGTCATTATGTAAAGAGCAGAGATTGTATAACCTGTACCTAACAGTATTTTGGCCCTTTTCACTTTGCAAGTACTTTCTTTTGTTTTCCTGGAGGTCTCTGAGACCACTGCCGGTCTTGCCAGTCTGATCTGCTTTCCCAGTTAATTTCTGCTATTTTGGGAGCATTCAGGATTCAATGTGCCTCCAGAGGCTTAGTCCTTTTCCTGTGATGAATTTGTTTCTATTACTGCCTGAAGCAATTTGAGGCCAAAATTGCCTTACCACCTTTCTCCAACTTTGTTCTAGCACTCCAATCTCCCCCCCCACTTTCTTCAGTGGCTTAAATCATCTTATTAATCATTGTAATGGTATAAAGACTAGTGCATGGGACCTGGGGAGTGTATTCTTAAAGGTAACAGCCCTGGATACCAGAGATGTAAGTCTAGAGGAGAACAATTGATGAAGAAGTACTCAGGACTGAGAAAAAAAGCCAATGTCCTGTATTCATAAACGTAACTACATATGTTACTCCTTGTGAGTCCTCTTGAAATCCAAGGAGCTTTGTACTTTCCAGCTAAAGTTCTGGATGCTTGTTTTAGTTTTCAGGTTTTTGTTTTGTTTTGTTTTGGTGGTGGGGCTTGAACTCTGGGCCTGCACACTGTCCCTGAGGCTAGCACTCTACCACTTGAGCCACACCACTTCTGGTTTTCTGGTGGTTAATTGGAGATAAGAGTCTCATGGATTTTCCTGCCCCAGTTGGCTTTGAACCACAATCCTCAGAACTCAGCCTCCTGAGTAGGTAGGATTATAGGTGTGAGCCACCATCGCTGGCTGTGTGTGTGTGTGTGTGTGTGTGTGTGTGTGTGTGTGTGTGTGTTTTCTAGTGTCTTTAAAGAATTTTTTTCCTAACATACCTTGTTGGAGTTGCAGTTGATGCTCGAATTTGCTGTCAACCTAGTTTCCTTACAGGTCTTTTCAGAGGTTGGGGCACAGGGATTGCTAACTAGCTGTAGATGTTGAGAGAGAAGCCTCTCCTATCCTCTCAAGTAACAAGGAAGCTGGTTTGAAATTGTTCTCCCTCAAGATCCTGAAATAGATTTTTTACAAAACAATCCAATATCTCTGGATTTTGTCTTGCTTTCCTTTTATTTTTCTTTTAAATTGAGACAGAATGTTGCTACGTTGCCCAAGCTGAGCTCAAACTTTTGATTCTCCTAGGAATACAGGTGTGCATCACCACACCATATATTAGCCTGACTATGTCAAGTTGACAATTGCTTATTGCCAGGGTGAGTCTACACACTTCAAAGTGAAATGAGGAGACATAAGAGCCCAAAGTGAGATAGCGAGGAGTCTCACTTGGGACTTGGAACTTGTGAAATCTGAGCAAACTTTTGTTTGCTTGATTTTCCTTTTTGATAAAGTCAATTTAAGTTTTAATAAAGCAATATGGTTTGCTAATTTGTGTATTTGTCACCTTCCCCCATTCCTTTATTTGGCAAGTTAAGGCAGTATTTATTATAAATAGTTGTCAGTAACATTTAAATTGACTGAGCAATTACTATGTGCACTATGCTAAGTTCGTGAGAATACCGATTTCATAACATTGTTATGATCATTATAAAACACACAAAAGTACTGCTATGATGATGGAGGTTGAATATGGTGGAAATAGATTATTTGCAACTATGAAAATAAGAGAAGTTTTCCTGTGGTTTGAATGTCCCCTCCCCAACTCAGTTTGAAATTTAATTGTCACTGTGCTGGGATTGTGAAGTGGGACTATTAAAGAGGTGATTAGGTCTTGAGGGCTCCACTATCATGGAGGGATTATCCTCTTAATGAGTTGTTATGGAAATGTTTAACTCCTTCCTCTTTTGTAGTGAGTATTCTTTCAAGTCACGCCCTTCTACCACATTATAATGCAAGAAGTCCCTCACCACATGCCAGGACCTTGATCTTGGACTTCTGAGCACCCAGAACTATGAAAAAATAAATTCATTTTCTTTATAAATTATCTAGTCTGTGTTATTCTGTTATAGCATCAGAAAACAGACTAACAAGTACCTACCATATAATGTTCAGGCAGTGAATAGTTGTATTGTATATTCTCTTTCAACTCCTATTCTTTCTCCCCTAAAATATGTTTGGAGTGGGGATTGGGCCTACTTTAAGCACATGCTTTCTAATCTCTGTGTGTGTGTGTGTATGTGTGTGTGTGTGTGTGTGTCTGTGTCTGTGTTGGTACTGAGGCTTGAACTCAAGGCCTCATTTTCTTGCTTAGCTTTTTCATTCAAGGATGTTACTCTTCCACTTGAGCCATAGCTCCATGTCCAGCTTTTTGCTGATTCATTGGAAATAAGTTTCTCAGATTTGTGTGCTCAGGCTGGCTGTGAACTGTGATCGTCAGATCTCAGCCTCCAGAGTAGTTAGGATTACAGGCATGAACCACTGACACGTTGCTGTGCTTTCTAATCTTTAAAGAAAAAAAAACTTTAAAAATTATCTGAGGTGGGGCTGGGAAGGTGGCTCAGTGGTAGAGCGCTTGCCTTGCAAGCCTGAGGCCCTGGGTTCGATTCCTCAGCACCATATAAGCAAAAAGAAAAAAGCCAGAAGTGGCGCTGTGGCTCAAGTGGTAGAGCGCTAGCCTTGAGCTGAAGAGCTGAGGGACAGCGCCCAGGCCCAGAGTTCAGGCCCCACAACTGGACCCAAAAAAAAATTATCTGAGGTGCCATTAAACAAAACAGTTTATAAATATAATGCATCTTGATCAATGTAACCCCATTCAACATTCTCACCCTCCTTTGTCATCCCACCCATTCTCTTACTTTTCTGAGCTTTCTTTCTTTCCTTTTTTTTTTTTTTGCCAGTCCTGGGGCTTGAACTCAGGGCCTGGGCTCTGTCCCTGAGCTATTTTTGCTCAAGGCTAGCTAGCATTCTACCACTTTGAGACACAGTGTCCCTTCTGGCCTTTTCTGTGCATGTGGTACTCAGGAATTGAACCCAGGGCTTTGTGCGTGTTAGGCAAGCACTCTACCACTAAGCCACATCCTTAGTCCCCTTTTCTGAGTTTCTAATCTTAAAGGGGACATCTTAGCTGATCTCCTATCCTTTTACCCAACCCTGTGGTAACAATTGTAATACTTTTCTATATCTCTTAAACCCCATTCATGTGTACTTCCAGCCTCAGTTTACCTATTTGCTAATGAAATTGTGCAGATTTTCCACATCTCTCTTTTACTTTACCTCAGTATTATTCAAACTTTAGTGTATGCCAATGATATATGCAAATGGTTGTTTCTACAATGCAGGTTGAGCCAGAATTTCTAGGGTGTACTCTGAGGAAATTCTGATTTCTAATGTGCCGAGTAAGGCAAATGACTCTGAATGGACCATGCTTCGTGTAGTACAGGCTTAAGGAAGATAAAGCATATTCAATCTTTTTTTTTGCAAGTGAGGTGATTGAAACTTCAAAATGTGAAATTATTTTCTCAAGAGAAAAATCAGAGCTACTCAGCCAAAGCAGCTAGGCTTGAACCCAACTCCTGATTCTTCTGCTGTTATGTATACCCAGCACTTCTGCAATTACAACTTGAAACAATTTCTTGTTGTTGAATTGTTGGCTTTTTTTTTAATGTGCTGGACCTGGAGCTTGAACTTAGGTCCTGGGCACTGTCCCAGAGATATTTTTTTTCCCCCTCAAAGTTAGTGCTCTATCACTTGAGCTACAGTTCCACTTCTGGCTTTTTGGTGATTAATTGGAGATAAGAGTTTCACAGATTTTCCTGCCTGAGCTGGCTTTCAACTGTAATCCTCAGCTCTCAGCCTCCTAAGTAGCTAGGATTACGCTGTGAGCCACTGGCGCCTGGCCTGAATGCTGTTATCTATTTTCCTTTAGCCTGTGGAAGTCAGATAGAGGACTCTATTTCTGACTGACCTAAACACAAGCTTGCTTTGATGAATTATTACTATGTTTGTTTTAAAGTTTCCTTGAAATAGTTTTATTGGTTTTATTTTGCGTTGTTTTTGTAAGGAGGAAAAATGTCTCAAAATGAGTACACAGATGCTTTTCAAGAGTTCTAAGATAACAGATTACAGTGTTCAAAGATTTATTAGTTCAAAAGGAAGAGTGAGGATGATTGAGGTATTTAGGGATAAAGTTCCTAGTTGTTGAGGGGGTAGATGTAAAAAAGTTTAAAATGTGCTTTCACTTCAGAGTTTGAAACATGCCAGCTGTGTCTGAATGTAGTTGAGGTCTCTTTTCCCAAAGCAGGGAGAGTACAATGATCAAATTTACTGGCTAGAGAAAGTAGGGAACTCAAAGATTTCCACAGAGAAAACCTGAAAAATATTTCTTGCCAGACTCTGCAATTCAAGGTGCCAGTAGGTTGATGAGTTTACTTGAGATAATTTGCTAGCCTGCGGCTCTATGACATTTGAGAACTTGCAGAAGACTCCTAAGCATCATTGGAATCTACCCAATTGAGTTCTTCCTTTGCAGCTGTGCTATGGATATATAGCAACCATGTGAGCAATGCGTAATAGTACCTTTAATTTCCTTTAAGTTTCCTCTGGGCATATTGTTTTTAAATATGGAGTTGAGATACTGGTTTAAATTTGTTCTGTTTTGATTCAAAATAAAGTCAGGGAATTGCATCCTTACCACAGCGTAAATTTAACAGAGAATGACCTTGGGCATCTCAAATTTGTATTTCAAACCCTATTAACCAAGCAGACTATTGCTGCCCCCCCCCAAAAAAAAAAACAGCGCATTCATCTAGTGGAAAAAGTACTCAAGCAAAACAGCCTCTTCTTGAATATTAAGGGGCAGAACAGAGCTGGCTTCTGAGTGCCCAGAACAGTTTTTTTCCATGTGGAAATACTGTTGCTTTTTTTTTAATTCACTTAATATGACTCTATGAAATACTCTCCATTTTTACAAATAAGGGAATATAGAATCAGAGAAGGTCACTAAAAATCATTCCCACAGTCACACAGCAAGCATTTAGTTCTGGAATTTGGGCCCAAATTTGAACAACAGAGCTTTTGCTATAAAGTAGTACATTATGCTACTTTTAATTGCCTAAACTAGGAAGGTGACAGATTCAAATATCACAGGCTTTTTTTTATAAATATGTTCATATTGTTTACTCATTCACTTTTTCACTGTCTTACATTGAATGGGAATAAAATCATAGAAATAAAGAGAGTTGTTCCTACCTCTGGGCCTCAATGCCTAGAACATAGGAGTAAATGAGTAAATCAAAAGATTTTGGAAATTATTTACCTACTTGTAAACTTCTTGACAGATTATATACCTTTTACATGTTTCTGATCAACTATATAAAAATAAACATATACATAGAATTATATAAAATATGTACATACTATATGTAATATATTATATATATGTATATACATAAAGATACTTATGGTAGGGGCTGGGAAGGTGGCTCAGTGGTAGAGTGCTTGCCTTGCATGCCTGAGGCCCTGGGTTCGATTCCTCAGCACCACATAAGCAAAAAGAAAAAAAAGCTAGAAGTAGTGCTGTGGCTCAAGTGGTAGAGCTCTAGCCTTGAGCTGAAGAGCTGAGGGACAGTGCCCAGGCCCAGAGTTCAGGCCCTACAACCGGACCCCCCCACTCCCAAAAAAAGATACTTATGGTACTCATTCAGAAATTGCCATCTTGATATATACGGACTCATAAAGATACATCTCCACATTGTTGAATACTTGTTATATTAATTTCCTGCTGCTGTTGTAACAAAGTACCACAAATAATATCTCATTCATTCATACCTATATCTGAATTTGGCCTTCTAATTTGCTGATGAAATTGTTCACATGTTGATATACAGGCAAAGAGTGAAAGCAAACATGCGATATGGAGATTGAGTCCTGCTCTCAGACAAAAAAAAGACTTTTTCACATGCCTTAATTTCTCCTTTTCTTCTCCTGGGTCTGTACTACTCAAGTGCAAGTGTATACAAACTGTCTACAGTTCTGTTTATCATGCACATTGAGTTAGGTCTAGGGCAGACCCTAAGGATATTCTTAGCATCTACAAAATTAGTTGCCCTACAGTAGATATTTAATTTCTCATTATGCTGAAGGTAGAAGTCTGATATCAGTGTAACAATGTTTTGATAAGGCCATTAATCCACCAAAACCTCCAGGGTAGCATCCTTCCTGGTATTGTCTACCTTCTGGTACTCTCACATGTCTAGGTTCTGGTATTCTCACATATTCCTTGGCTTGTGGCATTTTAACTCTGATTTCTCCCTCTGTTTTTAACATGTCTCCTGTGTGTGTGTGTGTGTGTGTTTACATGGTGTTTTCCTCTTCTTTATAAGGACACCAGTCATATTGAATTAAGGCCTACCCTAATGATCTCATTTTGATTACATCTGCAAAGACACTGTTTCCTAATAAGGTCACATTCATATTTACCGAGATTAACATATCACAAAAACCTCAAAGTATCCTTCTGAAGGACACAATTTGACCTATGACAGTATGTTCTCTGGCTCTCTAAAATTCCTGCCATTCTCATGGTTCAGCATCATTTCTTAAGTCTTAAATCTCATCTTCTAATTCATATACTTAAAGTATGGTTGAGACTTAGGAGTCTATCCTGGGTCAAAATTGCTTTCCTTATGAAGATTTGTAAAACTTAGGAGAAAAATTAACAGCTTCCAAAATACAGTGGCAAGGCAGGCACAAGATAGGCATTCTCATTCCAAAATTCTTCATATGAGAAGGATAAAAGGGATCATGGGTCCTAAACAAGTCAGAAACTCAGCAGGGAACATTCTATTACATTTCAAGTCCTAAGAATAATCCCCTGTGGTATGATGCTCTGTCCCCTGCACCTGGTGGTTTGCCTTCTTAGCCAATCAGGACAGTTGGTTCTGCCTTCTCTGCCTAAGGAGCTTACATCTCTGGCCAAAACTCTGAATTCATGATTTTAACCTTGAAGTAATTCTACCTTCATTTCATTCTACATTTATTCATTGTAGTCTATACTAATAATGTCTCCTCTGGTATAAAATATTCATAAATTTGTTGCTCAAGCTTGACACTGGTAGCTCATGCCTACCTAATCCTAACTACCTACTCAAGAGGATAAGATTGAAGGATTGCAGTTCAAAGCCAGCCTGAGCAGAAAAGCCAGTGAGGCTCTTATCTCTAATAACTACCAAAAAGCCAGAAGTGTTTCTGGGGTTCCTGTACTAGAGTCCCAGCCTTCAGTGAAAAAACTAAGGTACACTGTCCAAGCCTTGTGTTCAAGCTCCAGTACCAGCATACACACACACACACACACACACACACACACACACACACACACACACAAATCTGTTAATCATCTCACTCACAGATGCCAGGTGTTAAGACTTTTCAACCTATAACATTTGGATATTTACAAATAATGTGTGTTTTTATGTGTATGTATAGTGTGAAGAGGGAATTACACTTAAAAGCTGATAGATCATATGCTGTCTTGTTATTCCATAGTCGCATTAAATATGCGTTCACCTCAACTTGCATTTGTGTTTTTGTTTTTGTCTACTGCTCTTACTCTTCCCTCAAATATTAGCATGACATATTCCATCTGTTCCTTAAGATTTCTGTTCAAATATCATCTTGTCAGAAGCCTTTCATGGCTAGTGTATCTAGAATACTTCATCCTTACCCACCCACAGCATTCTTAAGTCTTCCTTGCCTGCTTTGTTTTTATCCATAGTATTAAATATGATCTGACCATTATATATTTATGTTGTTTGTAGTCAATCTCCCCAATGTTCCTAAATGGATTGCAAACCTTCTGAGGACTAAAACTTTTGTTTGCTACTGTTGGATGCTGTTTTCCTCTGAGTAAAGTAGTGCATGGGGCATCATGGTCATTCAGTGTTTTTTCATGCAGTGCAGGTGGAGGCAGGTAGAGTTACTTTTATAGAGCATCTACTTTCATATTTTATCTTACTTAAGGCTCAAATATTTGGAGATTTTATGACACAAATGAGTTAGAAACAGATGAAAGCATAATATATGAAAATTAGTTTCCATAAACTGTCAGGCAACTTAGTGACTCAGGCTTCTCCTTTTAGTATGTGGGTGATTGGTGGTTCCAGTTTAATAACTTTTCTACTCTAATATAAATAAACCCTGGGCCTGCTGGTTGCCAGTAGATCATGCCTGTAATGCTAACTTCTCAAAAGGCTGAAGTTTCAGGATTGGGTCTGTGCCAGCCCATGCAGGAAAGTCTGTGAGACTCTTATCACCCATCAACCACTAAAAAGCCAGAAGTGGAGGTGTGGTTCAAGTGGTAGAATGCTGACATGGAGGGGAAAAACTAAAGAGATAACACCCTGGTCCCAGTACTGCCACAAAAAGCTCACAAGCTCATACCACTGGGACCTACAAAGAGAAGACGATGCTTCACTTGTTTCTGAAAGAAGCATAAGTGTTATTAACCAGATCCAGTGGTTAGAAAACAATATATGTAAGGGTAAAAATGCATGAAAAGCAATAGCATTTGTCTTTCCCTATACATACCTCCTTACATATTATACTATCTTAATCAGCAGCTCCAGCAGCAACAGTACCATCTGTTGCATTTACTACATGCCAGGCACCATGCCAGGCACTAGGGTAAGGGATGAGTATGGCTTAAGCTGTGCTATAAAGATATTTATGGTCCAGTTGGGTGGGTGAGGTTGATAAGAAAATAGTTCCTCAAGGCAGTGCAGAATGCTCAACATGCAGGAAATAGACAGCTGATGCTTAAAACTCCAGGTTTCAGACCAGTGATATGGGACAATATGAATGGAAAATATACCTCAAGGAGGGTCAGAGGCTTGAGGTAAGCTTTCACGATGCATTGTTATTTAAGGTCATAAGTGGTAGAGAGGAAGCTTTTGTGAAGTCAAGGAGTGACCTAAAGTCAACAACTAGGCTGTAAGTTCCACAAGAACAGGTTCCTGTATCTTCTGAATAGGTGAGTTTGGATAAACCACAAACTCTATATGGATAAGCAGCTAGAAATAAGGATAGGCTGTATTGCACAAATGGATCAAGAAAATGTGATACATCCACATACATACAATGGAATAATACAATGGAATTTTACTCATCTATAAGAAAGAAAATATTATGTAATATTATGTCATTTGCAAGGAAATAGATGGACCTGGAAAAAAATTAGGTTAAGTGAAGTAAATCCAGTTCAGAGAAGCAAATGTATGCTTTCTCTCATATGTGGAAGTTAGATCTAAATTAGAAATATATATGAAAACATATACAGGGCCATATGCATATATACACATATTGACTGAAGTATGATAAATGCAGGGGAGGATTGCAATGGTGTGACTCCTTTGAACAACTAAGGAACCATTTAACAATCCCTGGTAGCTGAAACATTTTTTGTTGGGAGAAGGGTGTGAAGATGAGGGAGAGCACATGAATGGAAAGAGGAAGGTGGATGAGTACAGTCATTATAGTCCCTTTGCATATGTGAAAATGGAACCACATAACTTGGGATGAATGGGGTTGGGAAAGATGGGCTAGAATGGTGGAAGGGGTGACATGGATCATGATGCTTTATGCTTATAAATGATTTGTTGAATTGAAACTTCTTTGTGCAATTACTTAGAGATAAATAAGTAAATAGTATAGGTTGTATAAAACCATTTGCACACAGGTGAATGCCATTAATGATTCCCCTGGCCAAATCCTAGGAGTCTGAGCAAACTTTAGAGGAAGGAATTAGGTGCTAGGGAATGGAGCCAAGATTGTCATTGTAAATCTGTTGACTCTCCCAATCTGCTCATGATTCCTATCCTTGTTTTTACTCACATACTTAGTATCCTACTTGCCATTCATCCACTTAGCAGTTTATTTACATATTACTAAGAAGGTGAGAATTTCCTTCGCATATGGTGGTTAAACACTGCAAAAAGTTTACAGTTAAAGTATACGGCATCCTACTTTTGAAAAATACCCTTAGCTGAGTGCCGGTGGCTCACGCCTGTAATCCTAGCTACTCAGGAGGCTATGATCTGAGTAAGGATCATGATTCAAAGCCAGCATAGGCAGGAAAGTCCATGAAACTCTTATCTCCAAACTCTTATCTCCAGAAAATGGGAAGTGGAGCTGTGGCTGAAGTGGTAGAGTGCTAGCCTTGAGCTGAAGAGCTGATGGACAGCACCTAGGCCCAGAGTTCAATCCCATGACCGACAAAAAATACCCTTAGTTTACTATATAGTGTAGTAAAAAATGTCTATTAAAATTGACCTTGAATAAATATGTGTTTTTTTCAAATACAGAAACATTCACTATACTTCAGAATTAAGCAATTCCATTTGATTTCTTTTCTGTGATTTAATAACCAGAGACTAGTGAAGTTACTTGAAGCTCTTCAAGTCAGATCAAATCCTCAGACATATAGATAAACAAAGTTAAGAAGAGTTTGAGTTTCAGGAAATGGAACAAAAGTTGCGGTACAGAAAGAAGCTCAGGGCTGGGATGTAGCTCAGTGGCAAAGCTTGCCTAGGAAGTGCAGTGCTCTGGATTTGATCCCCAGTACCAAAAAAGAAAAGACAAAAAATACAGTTATAAAAAAGGGAAAGAAGCTTATAGATTTATATGTATGCCATTAAATTGATTTACAAAGCAGATACTAGAATAAATAGAATGAAATGAGAAAGCAGATTATGGGCTCTACTCAACCCTCCTTGAATATATAAATGAGCAGGAATAGTTATTATGGTCTTCTGGAAGTACCTTCTCAGGTTAGAAAACCTATATACTCTGTGATAACCCAGAGTTTCTCAAGTTTTGCACTATTGATTTTTTTTATTCCATAATGGGGATTGAACTTTGGGCGTGGGCACTGTCCCTGAGCTTTTCAGCTCAAGGCTAACACTTTACCACTTGAGCGCCACTTCAAAACAGCCTGGGCTGTTTTGAAGCGTGATCCTCAGATCTCAGCTTCCTGAGTAGTTAAGATTACAGGCATGAGCCACTGGTGCCCGGCTTGCACTATTATTGATTGTTAGAGTAGATGATGTTTTATTTTTCCCTGTGGAGGATTGTCCTGAGTATTGTCAGATGTTTAGCAATCCCTGCCTCTACTCTCTACGTGCTCAGGGAAGCTCCCAGCAAGCCCACAAAATGCCTAAACCTCTAATTCTTTTTCCTTTTATGAACAGTAGATGAGTGATCATCTTGTACCTTTCTCTTCCTTGTACTCAATTGTGAGAATCTCTCTAGGGTAGATGTCTAGAAACAGACATATGATATATGTAATATATTGCAATATATTGTATTATCTTAACATATATCTTATATAATGTATATTGTATAATAGAAAACATTCTGTGTTTATTGCTTATTAAATATTATATATTATATGTATTGTATACTATATGTTGCATATATCTTTTCTTCTGTTGTTCTGAATTATCATACTTCAGGTTAATTAATTAATTGTTCAGTCTTGAGGGTATGAAACTATAATGCATAACCTTGATTACATTTTTTTCCTAAAATGTTGTACAGCCTTTCATATGTGATTGGCCATTCAAATTTTTTTTCTGTGTATGTCCTATTCATTTGTTTTTCTTTTTTTTTTCTTCTTGGCAATACTGGGTTTGAATTCAGGTCCTTACTCTAGCAAGGCTGAAACTCTACTACACGATCCATGCGTGTATGAGATGACCATATAGTTTTTGTCCTTCATTCTATGAATGTCATGTATCATGTTTACTGATTTGCATACAATAAGCCGTACTTGTACCCATAAAATACATCCTACTTGATCAAGGTGAATGATCTTTTTAATATGCTGCTCAATTTGTTGTGCTAGTATTTTGTTGATTAGGCAGATTGCCGTGTCTTTGTCTGGTTTTGTTATCAGAACTCATAAAATGAGTTTAAAAATATTCCCTAATCCTCAGATTTTTAGGAGACTTTCAAAAGAACAGATATTAGTTTCTCTTGAAATGTTTAGTAGAATTCTGCAGTGATCTCAACATTTCCTGACCTTTCCTTTGATGGTGACTTTATATTATCAATGGAATATCTTTATTTATGATTTGTCTGGTCAGCTTTTCTTTTTCTTCATGATTCAGTATTGGTAGCTTGCATATATGTAGAAATTCATCCTTTTTTTTTTTTTAAAGAAAATAACCCTCTTGTTTCCATTTTCTGGAGTGCATTTTGATAAATACTTTTTATGATCAAATGCATATAGGCATAAGAGTATCCTTTGGTCTCACTGTGTGCGAATGCCTACAGACCTGTATAATTTATTATGAGCTGATATATTTTAGATCTAGCTTCCCCATATGAGAGAAAACATATGCCACTTATCTATCTGAGTTTGGCTTACCTCACTTAACATGATTTGTTCTAGGTCCATCCATTTCCTTGCAAATTACATAGTATTATTCTTTCTAATTGCTGTGTAAAATTCCATTGCATTCATTAGTTTTTTTATGAACCACTATTTTAGTTGTGAAAATCTATTCCAAGTTATGCTATTTATTGGTATACAATAGTTTAGTCTCTTATGACCTTTTGGTATTCAATAGACACCAGTACAGAAAATTATTAAATCACAAAAGAATAGAGGAAGAAATTACCAAATATATATAAACCAGAAAACAATTAGTAAAATGGCACTAGGAAGTTATTGCTTGTCAAGAATTTGAATATATATTGAGTAAATTATCCAAGCAAAAGGCTCCATTGTTACTCAATGGATTTATAAAGAAGGCCCCCAAATATTCTGTATTCAACAGATTCACTTGTCTTTTAAGAACCCTGCAGATGGAAGGAAATAGGTTAGAAAAAGGTATTCTTGCAAATGGAAATCGCCCCCAAAGTAAGAGTAACTATACTTATGTCAGCTAAAATATTCTTTAAGTCAATGTTATAAAAAGAGAAAAGCCAAGTCAGTATCCAATAATAGGAGGTCAATTATTCAAAAAGATTTTAAATTATAAGAGTATATCCATTTATCAGTTTACCTAAACATACAAGATAAATAATAATAGATATGAAGGAAGATATAGACTGAAACATTGGACTTGAACTATACTATAGACCTAATGAGTATACCACATATTTACAGAATATTCTGACAACAATTAAATGCACATTTTTCTCATTGTACATGCAACATTCTCCAGGATTCAGGATGATTGAAATTGTATCACATATACCTTTTTACCCTTAATGTCATGAATCTAGAATCATCAACAGAAGGAAATTTAGATAATTCACAAATAATGTGGAAATTATTATATGCCCATCAACAACCAATAGGGCAAAGAAGAAATTTAAAGGGTAAATTGAAAAGTGTCTTTAGCCAAATGAAAATGAAAATACAACATACTGAAATTTATGAGATGCATTAAAAGCAGTCCTGAGAAAATTTTATAACAATAAGCCTCCCAGAGTACCAAAAAAACCCACAAAGATCTCAAATAAGAAACCTAATATTGCATCTTAAGGAAGCAGAAAAATGAGAATAAAGTAAACTAAACTTAGCAGAGGGAAGGAAATAAAAATATAAACAAAATGGAGACTAGAAAATCAGTAGACAATTTAAACAATGCTGAAAGATATTTAAAAGAAAGATATACAATATAGGCAAATCTGTAAGAAGATCAACAGAAAAAAGGAAGGTGTCAGATGCCAATGGTTCATGCCTGTAGCTACTTAGGTGGCTGAGATCTGAGGATCAGTTTGCAGCTAGCCCCAGCAAGAAAGTCTGCGAGAGTTTTATCTCCAAAAAGCTGGAAATGGAGCTGTGGCTCAAGTGGTGGTGCTAGTCTTGAGCAAGAAAGCTCAGGGATAGTGCCCAGTCACAGGGTTCAAGCCTCAGGACCAGCATAAAAATAAAAAAGGAAGGAGTAAATATACAATTCAGAAAAAGAAGGACATGGGATATAGGTCAATGACAGAGTGCTTTCCAAGCCATATGCAAGGTTCTGGGTCAGACGGAGGAGGAGGAGAAGGAGGAGGACAAGGAGGAGGAAAAAAAAATCAGAAAAGAAAAGGAAGCCTTATAGCTGATACCACATAATACCACAGAAAGACATATGGATCATTGTGGTTTTGATTTATGTTTCTCTGTTTATGTGTTCAGAGCATTTTCAATATGCTTATTAGTTCATATATTTGGAATAACATCTATACAAGTGCATTGCTTGCATTTTATTTGATATTTCATTTTTGAATTATTGGATTATAGTACTTGTTTGGTACTGGTACCATGCTTGAACTTAAGGCCTTTAGTTCTCACTTGACTTTATTCCCTCAAGGCTGGTGTGCTACCATTTGAGCCGCACCTCTAGTTTCAGCTTTTTGCTGGTTAATTGGAGGAGATAAGAGTCTCATAGACTTTGCTCCCCTGGCTGACTTCAAACCATGATCCTCAAATCTCAGCTTCCTAAGTAGCTAGAATTGCAGGCATGATCCACCATTGTTAGAGTAATTCTTTATGTATACTGAACTACCCGTATCTATTATATGCTGATGTTATCTTCCATTCTATAGGTTGTTACTTCACCTAGTAGTATCCTTTGATACTTATGTTTGTTAAGTTTGATATCTCATTTGGCCATTTTTACTTTGTTGTCTAAACTTCTGGTATCCAAGAAATCATTGCCAGGTTTATTATTATGAATATTTTTTTTGATCCGGTCGTGGGGCCTGAACTCTGGGCCTGGGCGCTGTCCTTCAGCTCTTCAGCTCAAGGCTAGCGCTCTACCACTTGAGCCACAGCGCCACTTCTGGCTTTTTTCTTTTTGCTTATGTGGTGCTGAAGAATCGAACCCAGGGCCTCATACATGCAAGGCAAGCGCTCTACCACTGAGCCACCTTCCCAGCCCCTTATCATGAATCTTGTTTTCCAAGTTTTCTTTTCTTTCTTTCTTTTTTTTTTGTCAGTCCTGGGGCTTGAACTCAGGACCTGGGCACTGTCTCTGAGCTCTTTTGCTCAAGGCTAGTGCTCTACCACTTGAGCTACAGCATCACTTCCAGTTTTCTGGTGGTTAATTGGAGATAAGAGTCACAGACTTTCCTGACTAGTCTAGTTTCAAACCTTGATCCTCAGATCTCAGCCTCCTGAGTTGCTAGGTTTAAAGGAGTGAGCCATTGGCACCTGGCTATATTATTGTTTCTTTCTTTCTTTTTTAATTTGTGTGGGCCATGGGGCTTGAACTCGGCCTGAGTGCTGTCCCTGAGCTTTTTCACTCAAGGCTAGTGCTCTACTAATTGAGCACAGTTCTATTACCACAGCACCACTTCCCCAGTTTTCTTTTAGGAACCATATCATTTTAGAACTTACTTTAAGTCTTTGATTCATTTTGAGTTAGTTTTTTTTCTCCCTGTCCTGGGCTTGAACTTTGGGCCTGGGCACTGTTTCTGAACTACTTTTGTTCAAGGCTAGCACTTTTACCATTTGAGCCAGAGCACCACTTCTGGCTTTTTTGTGATTAATTGGAGTTAAGAGTCTCAAAGACTTTCCTGCCTGGGCTGGACCTTGGTCCTCAGATCTTAACCTCCTTAAGTAGTTAGGATTATAGGCATAAGCCACCAGCACCAGATGAGTTAGTTTTTATATATGGTTTATGATAAAGGTCCAGTTTCAATGTTCTACATATGGATATGAATTTTTTCTAATGCCAGTAGTTGAAGAGACTATTTCCTTTCTTCTTTGATGCTCTTGCCACTTTTCTTAAAGGCAATTTAAGCATATATGCAAAATCATTATGTGTGTTCTTTATTCTATTTTGCTGGTGTATTTGTCTATGCTGGGACCTTGGTGTTTTCATTACTATAAGTAATTGAGTTTTGAAATGAGGAATTTTGAGGAATCAATATTTGATCTTTTTTCAGTTTTTTGTCTTTTCTGGCTCTATTTTCTATTAATTTTAGATTTTATTTCTATTTCTGTAAAACTTCTGTTAGGATTTTAATAAGAATTGCATTGGCTCAGTAGATCTCTTTACATAGTATTCACTTGACCAGAATATGTCTGCTAATGCGGAAGCCTTGGATAGCTCTTTGCTTATTTGTGTCTCCTTCATTTAGTTTCAGCAATGTTTTGTAGCTTTCAGTGTACATATCCTTTGTCTCCTGGCTTACCTTTATTCCTCAATATATATTATTTTTCTTGGCATTATAAAGAGATTGGTTTTCTTAATTTCCTTTTCAGACTATTTATTGTTAGCACTTTGGGGAGGGTAGCAAAATGTTTATTTTGTAATTATCTGACCTTGGATGTTAACAATGAGTAAAACACATAATTTTCTTATAGAAAATATCATTAACATTTATCAATTTGGGGAACAATAGTGATACAGAATGAACATGTACTATGAGCTAGGCATGAAAGTATTAAACATGAACTCATTTATTTTATAACAACCCTATAATGTGTTAATTACTATTTCAATTTAACAAATGAGGAATAGAAGACATGCAGAAATAACTGTCAGTATTTCTAGGTTGAGCAAGATACAAAACAAAATCATATTATTTTTTCATTAGCCTTATAAAACAATGATTGAAATTAAACTTTTTCCTCTTTTACTTTTTTATAAATACTGGGGCTTGAACTCAGGGCCTGGAAAGTGTCCCTTAGCTTTTTTTAAATATATATTTTTTATTGTAAAGCTACTGTACAGAGGGGTTACAGTTACATGAGTAAGGTAATGAGTACATTTCCTATCAAGCATTGTTACCCCCTCCTTTGTTTTCCCCCTATAATTCCTTCCCTTCCCACCTTCTCATCCCCCCCCCCCCAAAGTTGTGAAGTTCGTTTTCAACATAGTGTCTTGTACATCTCATTGTTATAATAGGTCAACCTGTATCCTTGTTTCAGCATTTTGTTATTTCCCTTTCCCGCCTCAGATTAGAACAATGTATATACAAGATGCAGGGCACCAGAATCAAATACAGTGGAAACAGGGGTTATATCATTGGGGAAGAACATACAAAAGAAACAAAAAAATCACATAGTACATTGTAAGTACGTCAAAAAACAACAGCAACAAAGATAAAACCTCTTGTGTCCCTAAGCTTTGTTGTTGTTGTTGTTTAAGGCACTCTACCACTTGAGCCATACTTCTACTTTTGGCTTTTTTCTCCTTAAATTGTAGATAAGAGTCCCAAGGACTACCTTGGCTCCTTTTAAATGACAATCTTCAGATCTAAGCCTACTAAGTAGCTAGGATTACAAGTATGAACCGCCAGTGAGCAGCCACTGATTAAAAAAAACAACAGTACTGGCATTTAAACTCAAGGCTTTGCACTTGATAGACAAGTACTTTATTGCTCAAACCATTTCTCCAGCCCTTTTTTACTGTAGTTACTTTTGAGATAGAGTCTTGCTTTTTCACCATACCTACCTGGACAACAGTCTTCCTATTTACATTTCTTGCCACAGCTGTGATAATAATCACATGCCACTACACCTGGCTTTTTTCTGTTGAGATGTGGTTTCTTTAACTTCTCTTTCCTGGGTAGTCTTAAACTGTGATCCTTCCCTTGTATCTGGGATGACAGGTGCATTTCACTGCACCTAGTTATTAATAGTTTTTTTGTGCACTTTTTGCCTTGGCTGGCCCTTTGCCAGAGTAACCAGGATTACAAGTGTTAACCCCTGGTATTGGGCTTCTTTGACTGGTTTTGGGGAATTAATATTCTGCTTATTTGGTACTGGGTATTAAATCCAGTGCCTCATACATACTAAGAATGTGTTCTACTATTAAGGTATATTCTTTTTATTGTTATTGTTGGTCATGAGGCTTGAACTCAAGGACTAGGAGTTGTTGCTGAACTTTTTTACTCAAGGCTAGCACTCTACCCTTTGAGCCACAGTACCACTTCTGGCTTCTTGGTGGTTAATTAGAGATAAGAATCTCATGGATTTCCCTGCCTGTGCTGGCTAAGAACAGTGATCCTCAGATCTCAGCCTCCTGAGGAGGCTAGGGTTACAGGAGGCTAGGAGGCTAGGAGCTAGGATTACAGGCGTGAGCCACTGGTGTTTAGCTTGAGTTACATTCTTCATCCCATGTATCCCAATTCTGATAAAACAAATGTGGGAGAACAAGAACAGCCATGATTTGCTTTTCTTTCTGCTGAACATACATGGGTAGAGGGAAATTTGAATACGAGATAAGCATAGGCCTGTTTAAAAGTACATGAACAGTACCATGAGTACTATGTGAATAGTACTCTAATAAACATGAGTGTACAAATTCACAATAGCCAAGACATGAAAACAACCTAAATGTCCATCGGTGATTGAATGGATAAATCTAATGCTGTACATAAACACAATGGAATATTATTCAGCATAAAAGAACAATATGGCAACATGGATATAACTGAAGGGCATTATATCAGTGGAAACACACACATAAAAAGACACATATCACATGATTTTACTCATGCATGGGAATCTGAAAAAATGTTGTGCCGGAGGCATTACTCAAGTGGTAAGGCACAGGCCTCACATATGTGAGATCTTGGGTTTGATTCCCCAGTAATAATGAATAAATGCATTTATCTCATGGAAACTGAGTATAGAATGGTTTGGTTAGCAGAAGTTGCAGAAAATAGAAATGGGCAAAGCTTGATGAAGGGGAACTAAGCTACAGTTGGACAGGAGCTATTACATGGTCATGAATGAACTGTACATTTCAAAGTGGAAGAAAAGATGATGGAAGTTCTTGCAATAAGGACATGGTAACATTTGAGGAGATAGATATGGTTAACCTGATTTAAATATTGGACATGTATCATGATGAATGCATATTTCATGTATCATTTAGTTGCTAGAAAGCATATTTAGTTTTAGGGGATAGAACAAGACTGAGCTGAATCTCCTCACTATTTCTGTTACAAGAAGAGAATAGAAACTGAGAAGCCTGGGAATGGTGGGATGGGGAAGGAGGGGTTGTGACAGCAGCAACTTAGGACTGCATCAAGAGGGTTTCTGGCTATTAACAACCATATTTTGTGAGAATCACTTTTCCTGGCATCATAAATGAGAGAATAGGTTAAAGGTAACTTGCGCAATTTTGTTTTCCTTTTTGTCCTCCATACCAAATAAATAGATCTTTTCTATTTTTTTAAATTTTCTGGTTAAATATACTATCCCTTTAATAAGTACACGTTAATGCTCTTGTATCCATTTGAATACCACACTGGGCTAGTGAGAACAGAAATTGTCTGACTAAAAATTACTGTCAACTAGTCTGGAAATACTTTGCAAAAGAAACCAAATCATTTCTTATGACCATAATAGAGAAGATGTATGCATTGAGTGGACGGCACAATTAGAAAAGAATTTTTTTGTGTGCTGGTATAGGGGCTTTTTTGCTCAAAGCAGGCACTTTGCCACTTGACTCACACTTTCTTTGCTAATTAATGGAAGAGAAGAGTTTCATGGACTTTGCTGCCTGGGCTGGCTTTGAACCATGATCCTCAGGTCTCAGTCTTCTGAGTAGCCAGCATTTCAGGCATGAATCATCAATGCCAGGCTAGATAAAATTCTTAAAATCTATGATTTGGTGCTATGATAGAAGAATAAATGGTTTTAAGCATTTGGTGATTTTAAAAAATTCTGTGTTACTCATTTAAACAAATACATATATTATCATAAAACTTGACATAAATGAATACTTGCCAAAAGATGTTCTGATGGGTAATGTTCAGGTGTTTATTCAACACATATGTGTTACCACTGTGTGCTAGGTTCTGAAGTAGGTGATAAGAGACTTCAGGAATGGAATCATTCGACCTCTTCTCTGATCGATCTTACAGTTTAGTGGGAAGGAGAAGACCAACCATAAGCAAACTAAATCCAAAGTGATTGAATACATAGCTTAATGCCAACTGGGAAGTGTTTTACAAAGGAGTACACCCTCCCTCTTCTTTCTTTCTTTCTTTCTTTCTTTCTTTCTTTCTTTCTTTCTTTCTTTCTTTCTTTCTTTCTTTCTTTCTTTCTTTCTTTCTCTCTCTCTCTCTCTCTCTCTCTCATTAGCTCTCCTGCAATACAAAAACAGGCTGTGGGTAGAATTGGTCCTATCCATTATTGTATGAAGAATGCTTTGTGTCCTAACTTGTCAATTATGTGTCTCTCTTGCTGTGAGGAAGGATTGCTTTTTATTTTTTGTTGACCTACAATTAACATACAAAACATCTCTTTTCAATTAAAAATTGTAATTGTTATTATAAAGTGATATACAGAAAGGTTACAGTTACGTAAGTCAGGTAATGAGTACATTTCTTCTTTTTGGACAATGTTACCCCTTCTCTCACTCTTTCCCAGTTTTCCCCTCCCATCCCCACCCAAAAGTTGTAGAGTTCATTTTCAACATAATGCCTAGTGAGTACCATTGCCTTATTTGTTTACCCTTTGTCCCTCCATTTCTGCACCTCCCCTTACACTCCTGAAGACAGATAAATAAACAAGACAAAAAGAAAAAAAAACAAAAGCAGCAAAACACCCTCTTCTTTCCATTTCCTGGAGTTCATTTTGATAAATATTATTTTGTATGATCAAATGTACATAGGAATTGTGTCTTAGTGTTCCTCCCCTAGGAGTATCCTCCTTTGGTCTTACCATGTGTGAATGACTAGAGTCCTGTGTAATTAATCATGTCCCCATGTATTTTAGATCTGGCTTCCGCATATTAGAGAAAACATGTGCCATTTGTCTCTCTGATCTTGGCTTATTTCACCAAAGTATGTTTTTTTAATGTTTTTGTTCTAGTACGAGGGCTTTAACTGAAGGCCTTACACATTCACTCAACTTCTTTGCTCACAGCTGGTCCTATACCACTCCATGCCTCCAGTTTGATATTTTATTGGTTAGGTCTTAGACTTTTCTGCTCAGTCTAGCTTTGAAACAAGATACTCCATATCTCAGCCTCCTGAGTAACTGGGATTTTAGGTGTGAGCCATCAGTGCCTGGCTCAACCATGTTTTGATACACTTTATAAAATACCAGAAATTACATTGGTTAAATTATCCATCATCTCACATGATTGCCATTTTCTTATGGTAGTAGGGTTTAGACTTAGGGTCTCACACTTGCCTGGCAAGTACTCCACCACATGAGCCATGCCCCCAGCCCTTTGCTTTCATTAGTTTTTAGACAGGGTCTTCTGTTTTTCCTTAAGCAAGTCTCCCACTATAATCAGTCCTCTTACTTACACCTGGTTTGTAGCTGAGACGACAAGCATGATACACCATACCTGGCTTGTTAATTGAAATGCGGTCTTCCTTAATTTTTTGGCTTGCCTTAAACTGTGATACTTATCTCTGGCTCTCTGTGTAGTTGTGGATACAGCCTTATACCACCACACTTGGCCCACACATAATTACTTATTTTTGTGGCAAAAACATTAAGATCTATCCTCTTAGTAAATTTCAAGTATACACTAAGGTATAATTAGCAAAGTCACAATACCTATACATTGGATCTTGGGAGTTTTTCAGCCCTATAGTCTGCAGCTTCTGTCACTACTGCTCTACTCTGCTTCTGTGGGTTCAGCTTCATGGATTATAGATGTAAATGGGATCATGAAGTATTTGTGATTTTGTGCTTGGCCTTTTTCACTAGGTTCATCTGTGTTGTAGCAAAGGACAGAGTTTCTTTTTATAAAATGGTTAAATTTCTTTATTCATCTATTGATTGATAATCAGGTTGCTTATTTTGACTATTGCAAATAGTGCTACCGTGCATATGGGATTGCAATTTTGATTCCAGTTCCTATGGCTGTTTAATCAGAAGCAAAATTTCTGGCTTTATTTGCATTTTAGGGGAATCACTGTTTTTCCTAGGACTATCCAATTTATATTGTAAGATTGTATCTGTGTTCCATATTTTCAGACCTTTTGGCCAACATTGCTTTTCCATCTTTTTTTTTTGAGGCACATTCTACCTATGTAATTCAAGCTTGACTCAAATGTATAATCCTTCTCCCTAAGTCTCCTGAGTGCTAGTAATGCCCCATATCTTCCACTTTTTAAATAGTCATTGTAAGGGACAGATGGGAGAGAATTATAGAAGGGGTGACATTGAGCAAGATACATTATACTCATAAACTAACATGTTGAAATGAAGCCCCTGTGTATAGCTTCTTAATGATAATAAGAAGTTAATGTCAGGTGCCAGTGGCTCATGCTTGTAATCCTAGATACATAAGAGGCTGAGATCTGAAGATGGTGGTTTGAAGCCAGCCTATACAAGAAAGTTTGTGAGTTTCTTATCTCCAATTAACTGAAAGTGGAGGTGTGGCAAGGTGGTAGAGTACTAGCCTTGAACAAAAAAGCTAAGGAACCCAGGACTTGCAAATATTATTAAAAATAAGTGAGGTGCCATTTACTGTGGTTTTGATTTCCATATCCCTAGTGAAGAGTTGGGTTGAGTATTTATTTGTTGGACATTTGTAGGTCCTTCCTTCTTTCCTTCCTTCCTTCCTTCCTTCCTTCCCTCCCTCCTTCCCTCTCTTTCTGTTTCTGTTTCTCTTCTCTCTCTCTTTTTCCCTCTCTTTCACTCTTTCTTTCTCCCTCCCTCCCTCTCTTTCTCTCCCTCCCTCCCTCTCTCTCTCTCTCTTTCTTTCTCTCTCTCTCTTTCTTTCTTTCTTTTTGCTTATAGTGAGGTTTGAAGCCGGGACATCCAGTGTTTTCTGCTTCAGTTATTTTTCTAATAAAGTCTTGTGTTTTGTGCCCAAGCTGGTCTGAACTACAATCCTATTTACATGTCTTTTGTAGCTGTAATGTCATAATGTCATATATGTACAAAACAACCAGATTTTTTTTGGTGGTGATGGTGGTACTGAACTCATAGCTTTTTGCTTGCTAGGTAGACACTATCTATCTGTCTGTCTGTCTCTCTCTCTCTATCTATCTATCTATGTCGGTCATAGGGCTTGAACTCTGGCCTGGACGCTGTTTCCCTGAGCTCTTCAGCTCAAGGCTAGCATTCTACCACTTGAGCCACAGCACCACTTCCAGTTTTCTGGTTAAGATAACAGTCTTTCAGACTTTCCTGCCTAGGCTGACTTTGAACCACGATCCTCAAATCTCAGCCACCTGAGAAGCTAGGATTACAGGCGTGAGCCACCAGTGCCCAGCAGAAAAATGTTCTTAAATGCATAAAATACAGATTACAAAGGAAATAGATTTTATGGAAATATACTGGCCAAATTATTTTAAAACATGGTATGAAAAAGTTTGTAGTTCTTTTTTAAAGTTATTGAACAACATATGTTCATGCATATACTATCTACTGTAACTTAAAAATACTGGTGAGCCACGTGCCATTAGCTCATGCCTGTAATCCTAGCTACTCAGGAGGCTGAGATCTCTAGATCATGGTTCAAAGCCAGCCCCAGCAGGAAACTCCGTGAGACTCTTATCTCCAATAAACCTCTAGAAAACCGGAAGTGGTGCTGTGGCTCAAGTGGTAGAGCACTCACCTTGAGCTGAAGAGCGCAGGGAAAGTGCCAGGGCCCAGAGTTCAAGCCCCATGACTGACGAAAAATAAAATAAAATAAAAAATACTGCTGAATATAAACAATATTTTGAGATATTTCCAACAACGAATATGCTGTACAAATACCTGAAATATCTGTTAGTACAGTCTAACAGCTGCTAATAAAATTTTGGGGTTTGCTTACATTTATATTAAAAATAGATATATTTCAATGAGTGAGAGAGTGAAAGTGTAACTTTTTCTCATCAAACATCATGGATCCCCTGAAAGATTCCAAACCTCAGGTTAAGAAGAGCTACCCAAGTCAGGAGAATCCTAGCTGCTCAGGAGGCTGAGATCTGAATATTGCACTTCATGGCCAGCCTGGGCAGGAAAAACTTGGGAGACTCTTATTTCCAATTGGCCATCAAAAAGCCAAAAGTTCCAGGCACTGGTGGCTCATGCCTGTAATCCTAGTTACTCAGGAGGCTGAGATCTGAGGATCATGGTTCAAAGCCAGCTCGGGCAGGAAAAGTCATGAAGCTCTTATCTCCAATAAACCACCAGAAAACCAGAAGTGGCACTGTGGCTCAGGTGATACAGTGCTAGCCTTGAGCTGAGGGACAGTACTCAGGCCCAGGGTTCAATCCTGACCCCCCCCCCAAAAAAAAAAAAACACAGCCAAAAGTGGAGCTGTAGCTCTTAAGTGGTAGAGTGGTAGATTTGAGTAAAAAAAAGTTAAAGGACAGTACTTTGGCCTTGAATTCAAGCCCCAGTACCTGCACACACACATGCATACACACATGTGTGCGCGCGCGCACACACACACACACACACACATGCGTGTGCTGCCTAGTGTATATAGCCAAGAGTGTTTTTGCTGGCTCACTGAGCCTGGGTATTTTCATCCTGAATTATTTTCCACCATGGCTGTTCTTAGTTTTCATACTAATCAGAACTGTGTGAGAATTTATATTTTGATAGGTTAAGATAATCTCTCATTATAGTTTAGATTGGAATTCTTTAGCTAACTAGTGAGGTGAAACATCTTTTCACATGTTTAATGGCCATTTGTTTTTCTTATTCTGTGAACTGCCTCTTAGGTCATTGAAAGTTTGAGGACATAGAATTGAAATAATCTCTGCCTTTTTCAATATTTAGGTCTCTTCTAGCTCTAGGATTTTCCAATTGAGTTTCTTTCATTTTTCTGAAAGCCAGAGTGAGTGGGTTCAAACAAGCTAAAACCATAGCAAAATACATACTGCAATGGAGGAAGGGGGAGAATAGCTTCAGAGAAAACAGTTAAGATGTTGTTGAAATAAGCACTGAGGACATAAACAAGTAGAGAGAAGAACACTAATGTGAGAGACCTTGTGAAGAAAGAATCCACAGGATTTTGCTTGAGGTAAAGGGAGAGAATTAGGAGCCAAAATGAATGCCATGGAAATATCTTGGGAACAGAGGGAAGTTTTTTCAGGCTCTGTTCCTTTAAAATAAGTCTAATAAACTCTCATGTAGCATTCTCTTTTCCAAACCACATGTTTATATATATGTGTGTGTGTATGTAAAGTAAGTTATGAACAATGAGCTCTAATTATGAAGACATTTTTAGACAAATGCTTCTGGACGGTCATAGAGTATCAACCCAATTTTTACATACTGTTGAACTGGACTTGCCTAATGTTGGGCAAATCATTTGATCTCGAAGTACTGTGGACTCAATAAAAAGTTCCACAGAATTACTGAAAGGTAATATAAAGTATCATGTAGATTCTGTGGTATAAGACCTGGCATACAGTCAATATACTGTACTTTTTTTGACATTCTCACCGGTGTTGCTGTAGAAGTTGCCACAGGTAATTTTTTTTTAGTGCCAGTAATGGGGCTTGCACTCTGGTCCTGGGAACTGTCCCTGAACTCTTTTGTTCAAAGCTAGCACTCTACTACTAAGCCACAGCTCTACTTCCAGCTTTTTGTGGTTAAATGGAGATAAGAGTCTCATGGACTTTACTGCCCAGGCTGGCTTTGTTTGGAGATCATCAGATTTCAGCCTCCTGAGTAGCTAGGATTACAGGCATGAGACACTGGCACTCGGCTAAAATAACATTTAAAAAACATTTAGTATTTATTAGTTGAGGTCAGTGAAGGATTAAGGGAGAAACTATTTATCTTTAATGTTTGCTTTTTATAATCAAGCAGATCCTTTCTATTGTGAAACAGCACAGTGGCTAATTGGAAATTTTTATTTCAAAGTCTTGCCTGAAATAAATAGCAGGAAGACTCCTAAGAATATGTTTTCACTTGTCATTAATTCTTTCCTACAACATAGAAGCCAACTCTGCAGAGTTTGTAGTTGGGATGCAGCAAGTTTTCAGGTATATTGGGGTTGTGACAGTTGGTGTAGGTGCTGCAAGAGGCATAAGGGAAGCAGGCTTCCAAGCACAATGGCAGCAAGCCCCAGAGCAGCACCTCTTGCCTTGCCCAGTGAGACGCTTCTGGCCAGCACTGAAAAGATTTGTTCTGCCTTGGAGGAAGCAAAGGGCATAATAGTAAACCTTTCAGCTAGCAGAAGTATGTATATGTAGTTGGTATAGAGAAGAGAGAATAGGGATGGTAGTGGAGAAAAAAGTAATGGGTCTGAGACTGATGCTAACAATGATTGTGGAGAACAGACCAGAAAAATGAATAAGAGAACCCCTCAGTACACTAGGGTATTGGTGGTGGTATATATTTGCTAGTGGGGCATTGATTTTTTTGAAGGGTGATTTTTTTTTTGTCCTGGTCCTGTAGCTTGAACTCAGAGCCTGGACGCTATTCTTGAGCTTCTTTTGCTCAAAGCTACCACTCTACCACTTGAGCCACAGCACCACTTTTGGCTTTTTTTTGGTAGTTCAGTGGATATAAGAACGTCACAAACTTTCCAGACTGGGCTGGCTTAGAACTGCTGTCTTAGTTCTCAGCTTCCTGAGTAGTTAAGAATATTGGTGTGAGCCACTGGTACCCAGTGAAAGGGTGATTTTTTTAAAGAGTAGTCTTTAGTGGAATGGATATTCCCTTCACATATATTATAACCCTTTATTTAATTTTCTTTGTAATTAATTAATTAATTTGTGTGTCACTGGGACTTGAACTCAGGGCTTTTGCCTTCACTTGGCCTTTTCTGCTGAAGGCTGGAGTTCTACCACTTGAGCCACACCTCCATTTCTTCTATTCTCTTTTGAATTTCATGATTTTGTTTTCTTTCAGCAAGTGACATAAAGCTAAATCAAAATAAGACTTTTTTGGCTACAACAGTAGGGTCCTGTTTTTGTTTTGTTCTTTCTCTCACTATATCTGTCCCCACTCTCAAACTGATATTGAAAATGTTTTATTGATTGTTGCTAATTTTAACTTCCATATTAACTCCCAACAAAAATAGGCTACTTAGAGGAAAGAATGAAGTCTTTGATATACTTCTGACCCTGCATGTATCAAGTGTATCAAGTGCATGAAAAGGAGAGAGTAACTGGTAATGAAAGCTAGATTATGATCTTTTGTTATGTACCTATACTGGGGCTTGAACTGAGGGTCTTTGTGCTCATGCTTAGCATATTTATTTGAGACTGGCACTCTACCACTTTAGTTACACCTCCACTTCCCTAAATTATGATCTTTTGGTAAAGTTTACTGGATTGGTTTTTACAGAAATTTGTACAACCATATTTTCTGGGGGGAAATGTATGTTTATACATATATGAATACATAATTTGTATTATGAATCTATGATAATTTATTATGTATATTTGAGATCACCATTTTGTTGGTAAAAATTTGTTGCCTGCCAGAGGCCCACATGTATAATTTAGCTACTTAGAAGGCTGAGATCTGAGGATTGCAGTTTAAAGCCAGCTCAGGCAGGAAAGTTCACAAGACTATTATCTCAAATTAGCCACCAGAAAACTGGAAGTGGCGCTGTGGCTCAAAGTGGTAGAGTGCTAGCCTTGAGGAATAGAGCTCAGGGACAGTGACGAGGCCTGAAGTTCAAGCCCCATGACTGATGAAAAAAAAGCCAGAAAACCCCTCTGTAGAGTTTTTTTTTTTTACAATAAAAAAACATATTAAAAAAAGCCTGAAGTAGAGGTGTGGTTCAAGTGGTAGAGCATCTGCTTTAGTCAGCAAACAACTAAGTTTTTTTTTTGTTTTTTTGGGTCCGGTCGTGGGGACTGCAACCTGAATCTGCAGTGTGACAGAACATTTGACATAGATAAGCCTGATAAATAAAAGAATGAACAACTGACCACAGTCAGGTGCTGATGTGTCATCTCTCCTCAGAGGTAAGTCTGAGGAACAGCAAAGGGAATTGAGGAGCTATCTCTATTGTTTTAGAATTCTCTATGCACTAAATATGAAAGGAGTTCCAAAGTGTCATTTTAAACATAATGGAAATTGGCACGTAGTCAACTGAGGGTGCTGTTTAGGACAGCACATTTACTCAGAGAAAGCAGGAATGCTGGAACCAGAAATATGTTTTTGGAGTTTGATATTTTTTAAATAACTTTGTTTTTGTTTTGTTTTGGTACTGGGGATCAAACCCAGGACATTGTACTTACTAGACAAGCACTTTGCCACAGAGCTACATCCCACCCTAGGATCAGAAATATTTTGCAGGCAGTAGCTAAATGGTAAAATCAGCCAACAATCAGTGAATAGTTTAAAAATATGTTACATAAGTCAAGTGCTAGTGGCTTATACCTGAATTGTAGCAAATCAGGAGGCTCGGTTCTGAGGATTGAGGTTCAAAGCCAGCCTGAGCGGACAAATCTGAGAAACACTTATCTTTAGTGATAAAGTACTAGCCATGAGCAAAAAAAGCTAAGGGAAAAATGAGGTCCTGAGCTGAAATGCCAGTACCAGCACAAAAAATTATATTTGTGTATACCATAGAATATTACTCGGTCATAAAAAGTGAAGTCATGAGAATGAGGAGAGAGGTGACATTGTCCAAAAAGAAATGTACTCATTACCTGACTTATGTAACTATAACCTCTGTACATCACATTTATAAGAACAATAAAAATATTTTAAAAGACCAAAAAATTTAAATGTTGGCAAAATATTAAAAACAAAACCCCAAATCAAACTAAAACAACAACAAAACCCCAAACCCACAGAAAGACAGTAAAAGACAAGCTAAGTATATTGGTGTTTAGAAGCATCATTCTGCAGCAGTGTGGAACAGGCTTAGAAGTGTGGAGACTACAATCTAATATTATTGGAGAGCATTTGTCATAGTTGAGTGAAAGAGGACAGGTCTGAACTAAGGTACTATACATTGGACTGAAGAAACGTAGATAGATTCTGAAGCTATAAATGAGTTACTATGACATTACTAAGATATAGTGGTCACATTGTAGCGAAGGAGGAAGGAAAGATGACCAAGTTTCTGACTTGGGCTGTGAAGTAGAGAATGGTGACAAGCTACCAAAGTAAGAACAAGTTCTAGTATATGGACACAATATTGGATGGCAGCTGTTTTGTTCCAGAATATACATGTCAATGTGTTCGAGAACATTCAGCTAGATTACTTAATACATATACGTAATAATATTGTATTACCTTAAACACAATGTGTTCCAGAAATAAAAGACTTTTTCTACCTTTCCTCCCTTACTTATAAGAATAACTGTGGCCCTTCATTGTGGAACCATCTCAAGAACACAGCGTATTTCTTCATATCTTAGAACTTTTGTAAAAATTGATCCCTTTGCCCCAAATACTTCCTTTCCTCACTCAGAGTTATCCTGGTTTGCTGATATTTTATTGTAGAGCAAAATACAAATAATAATACAGAAAGCACACAAGCACAGCTCAATTAATTTTCATAAATTCAATATACATGTATAATCCATATCAGGTAAAGGAAACATTACCAGTCTTTCAAATGCCTCCCACTTTCTTCTAGCTACTATATCCCATTGGAAATCTCTGCTGATATCTAGCATTATAGATTAGTACTGGCTTTTAAAAATTATTAGTATTAACTAGTTGTACAAAGAGGTTACAATTTCAGTCAGGTTATGAGTACAATGCTTGATCAATGTCACTCTCCTTTCACTGCTGATTAGTATTGGCTTTTTAAAGTAAATGGAGTCATATGGTATGTACTTATTTGTATCTGGCTTATTTCGCGCTACTTGATTTTAAGATTCATTGAGGTAGTTGGGTGTACCAACAGCTACACCAGCTTCTTTTTGAATGCTCATTAACATTCCATCACATTTTCTTTTTTTAATTTTAATTTTTATTGTTATAACTAAGGTGGTTACAGAGGAGTTACAGTTACATAAGTCAGGTAATGGTACATTTCTTTTTTATATAAAAATTTTATTGTTATCATAAAGTGATATACAGAAGGGTTACAGTTATATGTCAGGTAAAGAAAGATTACCTTTCTTTTTGGACAATGTCACCCCTTCCCTTGCTCTCTCCCAGTTTTTCCCTCCACATTTCCTTTTTATTTATTTATTTATTTATTTTTTGTGAACATACTATACAGAGGGGTTACAATTACATAGGCAGGATAATGCGTACATTTCTTATCAAGCATTGCAGCCTCCTCCTTTGTTTACCCTTCACATCCTTTCCCCGCCTCCCCCCTCCCCCTCCCCCTCCCCCCCCCAAAGTTGTAAAGTTTGTTTTCGACATGACAACTTGTACTTCTCATTGTTGCAACGGATCCACCTGTATCCTTAAACGACTTGTTTTTACCCCTCTCCTCTACAAATTATACCGACATCAACTATAGTGAAAGCAGGGGTTATTACTGTGGGGGAGGGACATACAAAGCAACAAAGAAATAATCTTATAAATGCGTTAGAAACAAATGCATGAAAGAAAAATACCTTTAAATACATATCTAAGGGTTCATTTTCCTAACATCACCTTATCTGACCTTTTCTGCTTGACTCATACATATACTAGATATTGCAAATAAGGGAAACCATGGGACCTATGTTTCTTTGGGCCTGGCTTACTTCACTTCATATAATTTAATCCAAGCCTTTCCATTTCCTAACAAATTGGGTAATGTCATTCTTTCTGATGGAGGCATAGAATTCCATTCTGTATATATACCACATTTTCTTGATCCATTCATCTACTGAGGGGCATCTGGGTTGGTTCCATATCTTAGCTATGGTAAATAATGCTGCAATAAACATAGTTGTGCTGGTAGCTTTAGTGTGGTCTTGTTTATTAGTATATATTTCCATTACTTTTTATGCCATAATTTATTTACTTTTGAATTTTCATGGACAATTGAGTAGTGCTCAGTTGTGGAGTATTGTTAACAATGCTGCATGAGCTTTTATGTACATAATTTTTGCAACATATGCACAATCATTTGTTATATATAAAGGTATCAAATTGCTGTGTTACAGGTTATGCATATGATTAGGTATTTTTAGTACTTTTGTGTGTGTGCTGGTACTGGGATTTGAATTTAGGGCCTAACACTCTCACTTGGCTTATTCATTCAAGGCTAGTGTCCTACCAATTGAGCCACAGCTCCACTTTTGGCTTTTTGCAAAAAAAGTAACTATTTAAGCTGGGCATTAGTGGCTCTTATGCCTGTAATCCTAGGTACCCAGGAGACTGAGATGAGGGTCACCATTCAAAGCCAGCCTGGGCAGGAAAATCCATGAGACTCTTATCTCCAATTAATCATTAAAAAGCCAGAAGTGGAGCTCTGTCTGGAGGGGTAGTACAGTAGCCTTGAACAAGAGTTCAGGGACAGTGCCCAGGCCTGGAGTTCAAGCCCCAAGACTGGCACAAAATAGTTACTATTCAACAAGTCAGTTTATGAATATAATGCATCTCAATCACTATCATGCTTTTTATCCTTCTTCCTCATCCCTCCTAATCCTACTCCGTCCCTCAGTTTTCTTAATTTCATTAGCTATGTATTGAACATGATGGTTAAGTGGAGGTGAAAAGTCTTCTCAGACTTGTCTGCCACGGCTCTGCTTCAACTGTAATCCTCAGATCTCAGCCTTCTGGATAGCTAGGATTACAGGGATGAGCCACCAGCACCCTGCCTGATCAGTATTATCCATCTTCAGTATGGTTATTGTGACTCTCTCTCTTTTTGTTTTAACTAAAAATATGTTGTTTCTTTCATTTCAATTTTTGTCTTTTTTTTTTTAAACTAGGGCTGAGAACTGAACCCACGACCTTGCGCGCGCCAGGCGGGCGCGCTTCCGCTGGGCTAAACCCCCAGCCCCTCATTTCAATTTTTGGTAATTGAGTAGGAGAGATGTTAGAATTGTGCTCTATGTCAGGACATAAAGTTCAGAAGTACTATTAAGTAGGCAAGTGAATCATATGTACGACTGATAGCTTCTAATCCAAGTTTGTAATCCAGCACCAGATGTGCACTTGAACTTGGCCAATGGAACATTTTGTAGCCTCAGTAAGCTCAGGAGAATTGATTGATTGAGGGTCTAAAAATCTATGCAGAGGAATGCAGAGTAAATAATTCATTCTGAGAATACATCAAAGCAGGCGTTAACCATATTCAACTATAATCATTCAAATAAAACAAAATGAAACTAACAAACAAAAACAAAGCACTTAAAATGGTTGAGTTTGAGAACATTGCATCTGGGCTGCCATCAGTGAAAATGGTGGAACAAAGGCCTACAGAATACCTCTCACACACTGTCCCAAATGGTCATGACCTATGTTTCTCAATGCTAGGAATTAGCCTAAGGCTTGCAAAAATCTATGAATACTTATTCAAAAAAGACACCTAACTTTCAGTAAAATCAATGGGTTTTTATAGTATTCATATTTATACTATTTCCATGCTCCTTTCCCTGCTCCATAGTAACCTTGAAAGTCAAGAGCCTACAATCAGTGAAACTAACGATCTGGCGGTCATTAGAGCAGGCAGAATGGGGTTGGCATTATCTCAAAGTCCCATTACCAGAATATTGTCATTATTTAACCTTTCTGACAACTTTCTGGAAGCTCTTTTGTACATGTGTCTTTGATTGTCCTGAGTGAGAACTTCCCCAGGTTCAGTAATCTATTTCTTCGGACATTTGTTAAAGATGATCAGAAAAAATTTGTACTATCATGGCCATCTCAGGTGATACATTAAGTGTGAGGTTGAAGAACTTAACTGAAAAGAAAAATATGGAGAAGATGTCTACAGGAGTGTTGATGGGTGTTCAGTATATAAAGCTAGAACATTAAGAAAATTATTGCTAAGGTAATGTACAGAGGGGTTGCAGTTACATAAGTCAGGTAATGAGTACCTTTCTTTTTGAACAGTGTCACCTCTTCCCTTGTTTTCAACAGTGTCACCTCTTCCCTTGTTTTCTCCCAGTTTTTTCCTTCCTGACCTACCTCCCCCATAAGTTGTATAGTTTATTTTCAACATAGTGTCTAGTATCACTGCTGAATTAGTTCACCCTTTGTCACACTGTTTCTGTGCTTCCCCTTACAAACTAGAACAATTGTAAACACAAAAGATGTGGGAGAGAATTGAGATTTATAGGAAAAGTTCGTGGGTATTATTAAATCATTAAAATATAGTGGAAATAGGGAATTAAAATGATACATTTCAAAATATTTAAGACTGAAATCATTAATAGAAAAACAAAAAGATATAAAACCTATAAAACTAACAAAATGTTTGATTATTCTATCAGTAACTACATTAAATTTAAATGGATTAAATATGCAAAAAAGGGTACAAATTGACAGGATGGATTTCAAAGTATCATACAGTGATATCCTCTCCATAAGAGATATACATTGTTTGGGATTGGGAATGTGGCTTAGTGGTGGAGTGCTTGCCTAGCATGCATGAAGCCCTGGGTTCAATTCCTCAGTACCACACAAACAGAAAAAAGCCAGAAGTAACACTGTGGCTCAAGTGGTAGAGTGCTAGCCTTGAGCAAAAGAAGCTCAGGGATAGTGCCCATGCTCTGAGTTCAGGTCTCAGGACTGGCAAAACAACAACAACAACAAATGAGACACATGTTGGACACAAACACATGTGAAAGTTAAAAATCAAAGGATGAAAAATATACTATAAGCTGAGTGCCAGTGGCTTATGCTGGTAATCCTAGCTACTCAGGAGGCTGAGATGTGAGGATTACAGTTCAAAGCTAGCCCAGGCAGGAAAATCTATAAGATCTCCAGTTAATCACCAAAAAGCCAGAAATGGAGTGGTAGAACACTAGCTTTGAGCAAAAATGATCAGGGACAGTGCCCAGGCCTGAAGTTCAAGCCCCAGGATTAGGTGCCACCCCCCATACACACACTGAAACTTAAGAATTAGATTGGTATCACATAAAACAGATTTTAGGCCAAACAATTGTTATAAGATAAAATTAAGAGGAAGACAGTGGAAGATGATGCATGATGGCTGATTTGGATTATCTTCTTGTGGAATATCTATGCTGCATTCTTTTTTCTGCCATATTTCTCTATCATCTTTACTAAGAAAAAAGATGAAAAGAGCATTTTATATTAATCACAGTCCATGTATCAGTATGTTACACTGATATGCATTTAAAACATGAGCATCAAAATACACAAAACAACATCTGACAAATTGAAAGAGAAGTAAATTAACATTAATATTTGGTACTTCAATACCTAAATTTCAAAAAAGGATACAGAAGGGAAGGTGGAATGATAAGAGAATGAGATTGATTGGTGTATATTGTTAGCATGCATTGAAATGTAATCATGAAATCAAATCCTTTACCATGTATAACTAAGTTGAATAGAAAATGAATATAACCAGTAGGACGTCAACAAGGAAATAAAAGACTCAAACTACTCTATGAACAACCAGACATAACAGCAGATACACACACACACACACACACACACACACACACACACACACATACAAAATTTCACCTAACAATAGATTACACATTTTCCTTGGGAGCACATGGAATATTTTCCAGCAGAGACCATATACTAATCTATAAAACAAACTTCTGTACATTTGAAAGAATTGAAATATTATGAAGTATATCTTCTCACCACAAAGAAATGGATAAGAATCGGTAACAGGAAGAATTTTGTGAAATTCACCAATATGTGAAAACTGTACAACCCACTACCAAATAAGCAAAGATTGTTTTGCTAGATATTAAACTATTAGCTGACAGTCTTTCTTTTCCACATTTTAAAAAAATTGTCTCATTTGCCTCTGTCTTCCATGGTTACTAAGGATATCTCAGGTGTTATGTTTTTTAAAGCTTTAGCAAGGAATTATTTTGGCATAACAGGGTTACAATAAGGAGAAACAGAAAATGAGAGAGAACCATTACCTGCTTGCCATGAAGAAAATGGGAGTTAAAGACTCCTCAGGTGTTCATTTTTGGTGAATTATTTTTCTGCTGCTTCTCTCAAACTAATCTTTGTCTTTGATTTTCTGTAGTTTTACTATGTTGAATCTCAGTTTATTGTTTTATTTCTAAGATGAAAGATTAATATCTTTCGTCAAACTCAGTCTTCTGTAATTATTATTATTTTTCCTAATAATGTTACCTTTCCTTTTGGTCTCTCCTTCCTAGCTAATACACCCAGCATACATATGTTAACATGCTTGATGAGGTGTCACAGGTGTCTGATAGTCTCTGAGACATTTTCAAAATCATTGATAAAATTTTCATCCAGTTTTACAATGATATTTTTGTGAGCACTGGGGTTTGTATTCTGCTAGGCAAGCACACTACCACTGATTTACATCTCTGGCTGTTTTTTCTTTAGATTATTTTTCATAAGGGATCTTGCTTTTTCCCCCAGGCTGGCCTGGAACTGCAATCTTCCCACCTGACTGGGGTTATAGGTATGCATATGCCTGTAACAATTCCAGGTTACAGTGAGATAGAATCTCACTAATTTTTTGCATATGATAGCCTCCAGCTGTGATCCTCCTGATGTCTACCTCCTGAGTAACTGGGATCATGGGGGTGAGTTACCCTGCCTAGCCTTCAACTGCATACTTCATTCATTTGCTTATTTTATCTCCTCTTTGGGGTTACTGATCATTTTCAAAGTTAGGCATTTGAATTCTTTGATTTTTCAACCATTTTGATACCTTTAGATTTGGATAAAAAGGTTATGAACATTTGACAAGCCACATTGCCTTTTTCATATTTCTGTTTTGATTTACACCTCTGTTAAGATGGATATTTCTTCTGGTTTTATCTGGTAGTCTTCATAATGACCAGACTTTGCTTGAGGTCTCAGTTCTAATAGCATTCAGAGGAGAGAAAGCACACGTTAGAAACAGTAGCAACAACTCATAAACAAAACAGAGATAAAAAAGATAGTAAAACACATGGAAAGCTAGACACCTATGGCTTAGGCCCATTATCCTAGCTACTCTGAGGCTTGAAGTTCAAAGCCAGACCAAGCAAAAAAGTCCATGAAACTCTTATCTCCAATCAACCAGCAAAAAGCCAGAAGTAGAGACATGTTTAAGGTGGTAGATCACCATCCTTGAGCGAAAAAGATAAGCAAGAGCTTGAGGCCCTGAGTTCAAGTTCCAGTTAAAAAATTAGTAAAGGTAAAAATTTTAATAATTAATAAAAATGGGATATGGGAAAATGAAAAAAGGGAGAAGTAAGACAGAAAGAGGAAAGGTACACAGGCTGAAAAGATGAGAAATAATAATGATGGCAAACAAAATACAGCAAATACAATATGAAACAACAATGTTAAAAAGTCCAGTCAGTATTTCTTCCTTGATGAAGAGATGCAGGATGGAGACAGTTCATTTTTCCCCAGGCTTCTCATTTTGTAGATAACTTGTGTGTGTGTGTGTGGGGGGGGAGGTAGTGAGTCATTTTCTTCTCTGAGGTCCAAACAGGTCAGACTAGAAAGGGTTGGTTGGAGCTAAACCCTGCCCTGCCTTTCCTGCTGGGCATAAGCTATGACCACTGTTGGGGTGAATTACTGCTAGTATTCTCCACAGGTAGGCCCAGCAATATGGTACAAGCAGGAGCTGCCCCCAAGTTTCTCCTGCCAGCTAAGCCCAAGAACCGCCTGTCTGGAAACCTCTCACAGAAGGAACAATCTTCTAGTACATGTGTGAGCATGGAAAATGCATGAGTTAGTTTCTGCCAAGTTTCTATGGGGCCCTGAGAGCATATAAAGTGGTGAAAATCAGCCGGGCACCAATGGCTTACACCTGTAATCCGAGCTACACAGGAGGCATAGATCTAAGGATCATGGTTTGAAGCCAGCCTGGGCAGGAAAGTTCGTGAATCTAAGCTCCAATAAAAATTACTCAGAAAAACCCAGAAGTAGTGCTGTGGACGAAAGTGATGGAGCGCTAACCTTTAACACAAAGAGACTCAGGGACAGTGCCCAGGCCTTGAGTTCAAGCTGTAGGACTGGCCCAAAAGAAAAAATAACGTGGTAAAAATCCCTCTGCAGTCAGGTGTTACTGACTCATGCACGTATTCCTGGCTGCCAGGAAGCTGAGATCTGAAGATCAGGGTTCTTAGTAAGCCTGAATAGAACAAATTTGTGAGACTCTTATCTTCTATAAACCAGCAAAAAACTGGAAGTAGAGCTGTGGCAGAATTCTATCCCTGAGTAAAAAAGTCAAGTAAGAGCTTTAGGCCCTGAGTTGAAGCCCCAGCACCACCACAAAAGTAAACAAACGAACAAAATAATCCACTTGGGGCAGTGGGGCAAGGGTGAGGTCCAATCACTGAATGATTGTGCATGGGCTGGCTGCACTAGTTGTGTCCCATCTTCCCCACTTCTACTTGATTCATGCACAGCTGGTTTTACTTCTTTTCTCAGATACCATGACACCTTTCCCTAATGGAAGTGCCCTCTTTAACACTGCCTGCATTTCTCACTGTGTAGACCCATGTCCCTTGTTATATTTCTAAGTGGGAAGCAGTTTCCTTGGCCCATGATGATTCTTGAGCTATAAAACTTCAAGGCATCTCTTCCTTCATCACTGAAAGATTTGATGGTAAGACCTCTCAAGATGTTTTCCCACCATCACATTAGAGAGCAATCTAGCAAGTGCAAAGACTTCCTCTCTAGCATCTACTTGGTGTACAGATCATACATTTCCTATCTTAAACTGTTTTATGGAGTGCCAGGTTGCACACTTGAAGAACACACCAGGGCTTTGCTTTTCTCTTTTGTTTAAAGTCCCACTGAAGGAGATTATCTCCCTTCTTTAGTGTGTTGACTAGTGCTCCATGTTAGGTTCCTCTATTTCCTTTACTAATCCAAAGATTAGTATTTCTAGATTTCATCTGGTCTCTGTCTACTGTTTATTTCTATTGCTGTTATATTCCTCTGCCTTTCCATATTACCCCTGTTTCTTTGCAGCCCTGTGATTAATGTTGTTACTTCAGACTCATGTGGTGAGATGTGGCAACATGATGGATATCTCTGATCTGCTATCTTCCCTACCACCCTATCTCAGGTGTTGAACCTTAACTCTTCTACTTATTAACTGTTGACCTTCAGCATGGTATTTAAGAGTTCTGTTTTGCAGTTCTCTCATCTGGAAGGTGATGTTTTTAACCTGAAAAAATTTTCATGGAAGTCAAACTCTGATGTCTGTAATCCTAGCTACTGAGGAGGCCTGAGATCTGAGAATCTTGGTCCAAAGCCAGCCCAGGCAGAAAAGTCCATGAGACTCTTATTATCTCCATTTGACCACCAAAAAAGCTGAAAAGAAAGCTGTAACTCAAGTGGTAGAACACCAATGTTGAGCAAAAAAACTCAGGGACAGTGCTCAGGCCCTGAATTCAAACCCCAGGATCGCTGATGTGTGTGTGCATGCGCTTGTGCATAACCCCCCCACCCCAATTCTCATCCATGTTTAATGATATATTTCTATAGAGAGCTCTTAGAATTTTGCTTGAGTCAAGGTGAATACTATATTACTAGTAAGGAAATGTCAGCTTTGGACCCTGATAACTGAGTATTGTTTCAATTAATGAGAGGTATACCTGTTGCACTCCAAAAATAGTTTGCTATACAATTACTGCCCTGTGTCTTGAGGACACTCTTATTCTGGATTAATTATTCAGCTTCTAAAAATGGTAATATCCATTTCTACCACTCATTCTTTGGGATGATACCTCTCTGAAATGTTTAGGGAATAAAGGCTCTTTTGATTGTGTCTTCTAATATGTTAAAGAAACTTTACTTATAGGAAGTAGTCTTTTACATCAAAGTGTGTTGCATTCCTTTGTAAGAGCTGGGCTCTGATGGCTCCACCTGTAATCTTAGCAACTCAGGGGGCTGAGATCTGAGGATCACAGTTCAAAGCCAGCCCAGGCAGCAAAGTCCGTGAGACTCTTATCTCCAATAAACCACTCAGAAAACCGGAAGTGGTGCTGTGGCTCAAGTGGTAGAGTGCTAGCCTTGAGCTGAAGAGCTGAGGGACAGCGCCCAGACCCTGAGTTCAAGCCCCACAACGGACAAAAAAAAAAAAAAAACCTTTGTAAGATTTCATTTTTACTTGCTTTGTTCTGGGTTCTTTTTCTGGATTCTTATTTTGTTAAGCCCCTCTTCCTTTTATGTATGAAACTTCCCAAGCAAGATGTAAGGCCAGAGAAACTTGCTAGGACTCTTCCCACTGTAACCCTTGTTTTTTAAAAGCCAGTCAAGACTCTGCCCTTTTGGTTTTAATGTTGATTGTTAGCCAGTTACGAGAGCTTGTCAACACTGAGCCCAATCAATCCAGGTAAGGGGTAGAGCTCATCAGGATTAAAGACGGTGGCTCAAATACACACTTCTGTGCAGAAGTGAACTTTGACTTGCCTAGTTCCTTTTCACTTGGTGTCCTCATTCCTATGCAATACCCCAATATCCTAAGATATCTCTATCCCTTACATACTCACTAGAGCTAGTAATAAAAATTCTTATTAGATGCTCCTTTGCAGCCATTATCTTGATGGCTGTCATTTTGACTGGGGTAAGATGGAGTTTTCATGTAGTGAATTTTCCTTCTTTTCTTCTTAGATAAAGAGTTTGTTTTGACTAATAGTTTGGGAGGTCATTCCATGGCCTGAGATGAGGCAACACATCATGGCAGGAGTGTGTGGCAGGAGCTGCCCACCTCATGGCAGCTAGGCAGTCAAAGAGAGAAAAAAACTAGGGTCTCACAGTACTCTTTCAGGACATGCTCCCAAAGCATGTAAAATCTCACATTACTCTCCACTTCTTAAAGGTACTATAACCTTCTAGTAGTGCCAGTCAGAGAACTAATCCTTGGGTCTTTGGAGGATACTGCAGAGCAAAACAATAGCAAATTAATTATGGGATTGAGGGCCAATCTATTAGAGGAAACCCCAGGTAGGAGAGCTGGGCTCCTTAGTCACACTTCTACATTGTTGTTAAAGAATGTACCTGGGCAAATTTAGTGTAGTTCTGGTCTGAATTTCCTTTATGGATGAGGTTGTTGAAGACTTCATGTATTTCTTAGTTTTTTTGTATTTCTTTTGTAGTTCTGTTCATTTTCCACTTATTATATGAATTTATTTGTTCTTTCAATGTTGAATTTCATCAGTTCTTTGTGTATTCTGGATATGAATCATTTTCCATTGAAGAACTGTTGAAGATTTTTCCCCAATGTTTGGTTCCTCAGAAGATTTAAAACATGAGAGATTCCAAGATCAAGATTCCAAGATCAGTGATGGCCAGCTGGCAAAAAATAAAATGAAAAGCCCAGAACAGTGCCCAGGCCCTAAGTTCAAGCTCCAGGACTGGCACAATATAAAAAAATTGAGAGAATAACTACTGTTCCAGATGTGTGGAAGGGCACTGTACTTTAATTGTGGTCAAAGACTTGAAAAAACTCTAGAGGCTTTGGAGAGTAGATCACATGGCAAGAGTGGCCCACCAGTGAGTATACAGTTGCAGTACAACAGATAACAGGGTTAGAGACAAAAGAAAGAAAATAGAAGGAACTCAGAAAGCATAAAGTACAGAACTTACCACTGTGTAGAAATGGCAGTCTAAACAAATAGGGATCCTGGAATCTGCATAGCATATCTTCCAAACACAATTGTGATACATGTCAAGAAGTCATCTTAAAAAGTTGTTTACTGCTGGGTGCCTATGGCTCACACCTATAATCCTAGCTGTTCAGGACCCTGAGATCTGAGGATTGCAGTTTGAAGCCAGCCCTGTGGGAAAAGTCTCTGTGAGACTTTTATCTCCAACAAATCACTCAAAAACTGGAAATGGCACTGTGGCTTAAGTGGCAGAGTGCTGGCCTTGAGTACAAAGAGGCTCAGGGAGCCGGGCGCAGGTGGCTCATTCCTAAATCCTAACTACTCAGGAGGCTGAGATCTGAGGATCGAGGTTCAAAGCCAGCCCAAGCAAGAAAGTCTGTGAAACTCTTATCTCCAATAAATCACCAGTAAACTGGAAGTGGCAATGTAGCTCAAGTAGTAGAGCACTAGCCTTGAGCTGAAGAGCTGAGGGACAGCGCTCAGGACCAGAGTTCAAGCCCCACGACTGACAACAAAACAGAAGAGGCTCAGGGACTACCCCCAGGCCCTGAGTTCAAGCCCCACAACTGACAAAAAAAGTTTTTTTTACTATGTGTACAGCTTTAAGAGTCAAGAGCGCTACATTTTATTGTTTCTAATGCCTGGAATAAAAAAACCCAAACAAATGAAAAACTCAAAAGCTTTCCAGATAATGTTGGCCTATAGAGTCACTCTAGCTATGGGAGAAAGACTTTGAATCAATATCACTGAGAGCTTTCTGAAGTAGAAACCTGAACTGAGACACAAAAGAGAGTAAGGACCTATTTAGGGCCATCAATTTGGCAACCTAGCAGGCTAGAGGTGGGAAGATGGAATGGGAACTTGCAAGTGATTGTATGTAGGAGCTAAAATTTGAAACACTAGAGTCACCATGATGGGGGAGAATGCACACAGGATCTTCCACTGTTGTTTCCCTTAATTGTGGTTGGTTGCAACTTAGAACCTACTCCTGATCTTGAGCAAACATTGTTGAAGGCACCAGAGACCAGGATCTGTGGCAAAGGGCCTGGAAGAGCATCCATAGGAGTGTGTAGAGAAGAGGACACCACAGCGAATACTAGCTGATGGAGGCCTTGTTTTTCACCCTAGGCACTCCTGACAGCAAGGCATCTGAAAGAATTTGAAACTGACCTTACCTACAAACCACACCCTCTAGTTATTAGGCAACCAAGACAAAGGAAAGAAGAAAATAACACATAACTTGTGATTTTTCCAAAGGCCACATAGCTAAAGAGGATCACAAAAAATGAGCTATTCAGCATAGATTGAGAACTTTCATTTTGGCATACACAGTTGATGTGTGTTTCATATTTTATTCATGTCTGCTTAGCTTGAATATTTGCACACATGCATACACACATTTCATTTCTTTTATTATTTCAGCTAATTTTTCTCCTTTTAGTATTTACTTTTTAATATTTCCTTCTCATCTAGTCAAAACTCAATAATTGGATTATTTTTCTCTCTTGTTTCCTTCATTCTCCTGTGTTTTCTTTTAATTCTTCTTCTTCTTCACATTTCCCTTTTTAGAATCTTGTAAAATGTAGCAATTTACAACAGTTTAGTTTATTTCCATTACATAGAACATTTTAGGATAACAGCTATGATTGACAGCATTATATTGAGACTGTGAGGCTGTTCTTATCTTCTTAAAAACATCATTTGTACATAATTTTATACATAATTCCTCATTTTTTGTTTAGTAATGAAAAAAATGAAATAAGGTACAATATACTTGTTTACAGAGGCACTTTTTAGGTGATCAATGCCTGGTTCTTTCAGTTGTTAGAATGACACTGTTGGAATGCAGTCTTTGTGCATGTCTAATTACCTTTGCTCAAAGATGATAGTAATCATACAATTAGAAGCACAAGACCACAAGCCTGAAAAAGGCTAACATCCCTATAATTTCCACTTCTTCTTCTAGGCTTTATATTTTAGAAGGAAATGCATTTAGGGAGCATAAGTACATTTCTCAAAATTTCACATCAAGAGTATACAGAAGTTCTTTATATTAATTGAGCTCTCTCACTTTTGAAGTAAAATTTTAGAATCTTTGGCTTGGTAGAATAACAAGTCTACAGAGATGCCTGTAGTGCTTGTTACCACAAATAGACTTACTTGTGATGTGCAAGTACATTTCATATACAAAATAATAAAACGGTTGTTTGTTCAAGGCAAATAGATGTAGATCAGGTTTTAAGTAGAGAGCTGCCCAAATGACAAAGGTTTACTTTTCCATCTGAATAGTATTGATAACAAATAGCAAAAACACCAGCTTTGTATATTGAAAGACTTAATACAATGTTTAGTGTATAAAAGAGAATAACTGCTGGTCACTGCATACATTAAACCATATAATCTGTGTGTGTATATTCTGGTACTGGGGTTTGAACTAAGAGGCCTCACGCTCTTGCTTGGTTTTTTTCCACTAAAGACTGGTGGTCTATCACTTTAGCCACTTCTCCACTTGTAGATTTTTTGCTGGTTAATTTGAGATAAGAGACACACATTTTTGTGCCTGGGCTTGCTTAGAACTGAGATCCGCAGATCTCAGCTTTCTGAGTACCTAAGATTATAGTCATGAGCCAACAGTGCCCCGCTTAAATGATATACTTTTAATTTTATAAATGTTTACATATCTTTTAGATGAAGATTAGACAACTTGCTCTACTTCTTTCTTTCT
>NW_012267435.1:768267-856432 GCF_000151885.1 Dipodomys ordii
CTTTCCTTTTCTCTTTTATGTTGGTTGTGGGGCTTGAACTCTGGGCCTGGGCGCAGTTCCTGAGCTTTTCAACTCAAGTTGAGCATTCTACCACTTAAGCCACAGCTCCACTTCCGGTTTTCTGGTGGTTAATTGTAAATGAGAGTCTCATAGAGTTTCCTGCTTGGGGTCGGCTTTGAACTGTTATCCTCAGAACTCAACCTCCTGAGTAGCTAGGGTAACAGGCATGAGCCACCGGCGCCCAGCTTATATTTTTCTTAACACAAACATATAGGGTGTTAAATGTATTACAATAGCTTTAAATAATAGTTATTAACCATAGCTATATGATGGTCATTTAAAAGACTTTGATAGATAGATAGATAGATAGATAGATAGATAGATAGATAGATAGATAGATAGATAGATAGAGATACTTAAATGTACTTGGAATTTGTTAAGATTTAAGTATCCAAAGCTACTTTAGAAAATGAAAAAGTTTTTATCTTTTTTTTTTTTTTCTGGTTCTGGGGCTTGAATTCTGGGGGACTGTCCCTGACCTTTTGCTCAAGGCTAGCGCTCTGCCATTTGAGACACAGCTCCACTTCTGGCTTTTTCTGAGTAGTTTATTGGAGGTAAGAGTTTCATGAACCTTCCTGCCAGGGCTGGCTTCAAACTGTGATCCTCAGATCTCAGACTCCTAAGTAGCTAGGATTACAGGCATGAGCCAGCAATGCCCAGCTTGAAGTCTTTATCTTTTAAGTCAGTTTTCCACAAATATCTCTAAAGGCATAAAATATTTTTAAGATATTTTTGTTGCTCTAGACATATAAAATTCAAGTTTACATCTGTGTATTAAATTTTGTCCTTAGGTTGCATATACAGCAAATGTTAATTAGAATCTTATATAGCCTTACTCTTGGCAAAGAAGACCCAAGAGCAAAACCATGTTAAACTAACAATTTTTAAACACACATTTATTAATAGACCTAAATAACATTGTAAAAGAGTTGAATAGAAATTACATTTATGATATAATGAAACAGATTAAGATCAGCTATCCAGAATATTTTTTAAAGCTTCTATTTCAGGCAGTTTAAACAGCTTGTTTTGAGAATTACCCTGTTTTGCTTCAGTTTCTAATGTTAGAAATTTAACTCTTGAATACCTTCATTTTAATTAGACCTGGCTGAGTTAAAGGCACGCAATAAATATTTTTTTGCTTTTTTATTTTTAGAAAAAGATGAAAACAGAGGCCATGTCACCTCTAAACTAATGCCATAACTGTGGTCCAACAATTATCCTAAATATGTTCATATACTCATACAATACACGCACATAAAAAGTTTTCAATTAGATATGCCAAGAATGTTGACTTAAGTGAATAGAAGATGAGCTCAAAAATTGTAAGCATGAAGTAGCCCCTGAAGTGTTTGTAATTTTTAGGGATTCCAGGGATATATTAAATTTTGTTTTGTGTTGTTTTAGGTTAGGATTCATTCTATTAGATATTTGTTTTGGTGGCTGAAGTAAGAGTAAATCAGGGAAGTTTTCTGGGTCATTAGCTAATATTTAAAAGAACAGTTTCCATAGGCATTAGTCTTGTTAGCTGTCAAAGACATAGATAAAATGAAAATTACATAAATTCAGAGTGCATTCATAGATAAACATCTTTTTGTCTTTTTCTCAGTTATGAGTTTTATAATTTTAAATAGAATACTCAGCTATAACTCTCCCTAGACAGAAACCAGCTACATTTAGCACTTTCCATTCTTACCCAGATCACAATAGAGACTTCAAATACGCTGCATTCTCTGTGTATTTTACATCTCTTCCCTGTTAGTTACCCATATAGACTTATAGTTTCCAAACTTCCCATCAGAAAAAAAATGACAGAATTTTTTTATTAATTCAAATAAAGAATCCCAATTTTCCTTGCCATATAAATAGCAGTATCCCAAATTACTTAAAAAGAACTCAGTTTTCCAAAAAAAGAGTTTCCAAAGGATAAGAAAAAAGAAGTATCTGTTTAGTTTATTCTATATGAACTTTGTGTCTCTCTTCTCTATAGTTATTGGTGTTTGAGCTGTTTTTATTCTAATTAGTAATTCCTGTATTTCCATATTTAGCTTGCTTGTGGTTGTTACTACTATTTTCCTTTCTGAGTATTTCTGAGGATTGACTATAGCTCTGTATACTTGTGAGATACTACACCTCAATCTAGGTATGACTTTGTCTTGGTGAATATTCCAATTTACAGAAAGTAAAGCATCCAGTTGAAAACTGCCAGATGCCCAAATCTAAACATAAAATAAAGAAATACGTAAAACAAGATAAGGATTCCTCTAAAAGTGAACAATTGAATAGTAACTGATTCCAATAATTCAAAGTTGATGAAATTGGGGACAAAGAATTAAAATAATTATGTAAAAATAATCAGCAAACTCAAAGAGCATCTGAATAAGAAGCAGATTGAAATAAGGAAGACAATTAAGGATATGAAATAACAAAGAAATAGAAATTCTAAAAACAAGGAACAGGCATCATCAGAAAGAAAAGGTCCATAAATAAACTTAAAAAATTGCACACCTATTCAATAGATTGGATCACATGAAAGACAGAGCACAAACACTTAAAGACAGGACTTATGAATTAAGACATTCAGACAAGCAAGTGAGAGCTAAATTGAATGAAATAGATACTAAAAGATTAATTGAAAGAACTAGTGTAACAGAAGATTGTTTCCCTGAAATAATAAATAAGATAGAAAAACATTTAGCCAGACTAACCAAAAGAAAGAGAAGGGTCAAATTAATATAATTAGAGAAAAAAGTAAGAAGTTACAACAAATATTACTGAAATACAGAGTATCATCGTGGGGAACCATTATGAAAATTTATATTCTAATAAACTGAAAAAGTCTTGGATAGATTGCTAGACACATATTAATTGCCACAACTGAAACTAGAGGATACAAAAATGTAAACAGATCTCTATCTAGAAATGAGACTAAGAAAGTATTAAAGAGTCTCTCATCAAAGAAAAGCCAGGAACAGACAGATTCACTGCTGACTTCCACAAGACCTTTAAAAAAACTAACATAAAAGCTTCAAAACTGTTCTATAAAATAGAAAATGAAAGAATGTTTCCAAATTCATTCTATGAAGTATTTCCCAGATACCAAAACCTGATAAAGACATAACAAAAAAGAAAAGCATGAAATAGTATCTGTGAAGAACATAGAAGCAAAATATTCAAAACAATATTACAAACAGATTTCCACAGCAAATCAAAAACTTGATGCACCACAACTAACTTGGTTTTATTCTAGGGATGTAAGAATGGTTTAACATATGTAAATCAGTACACATAATAAAGCACATGAATCAAGGAGATAAAATAAACCACATGATTATCCCAAAAGGTGCAGAAAAAAAGCCTTTGACAAAATTCAGTATCCTCTAACAAAATAGAAAAAATCAAGGGAGTGTCTAAGTATCAATAATGACCATGCTGAAAATTAAATTAGGAAAAAATCCAATTTATATTATCCTCAAAAATATACCTAGGTTTAAACCCAACTGAGGAGATGAAAGATATCTATAATGAAAACTACAAGACAAGAGCTTGATGAAGACACTAAAATATGGGAATATCTTCCATGCTCATGGATCAGCAAAATTAATATTGTGAAAACAGCTATATTATTTAGTGTGTTCTATAGTTTCAAAGCAGTCCCCATTAAAAACTCAATTAGTCTTAACAGAATTAGAAAAAGAAGTCATAAAATTCATATGGAAGCATAATAGACCCTGAATAACCAATGCAATCTTCAACAAAATGAGCAATGCTGGAAGTATCACAATACCTAATTTTAAAATATACTACAGAGGGCTGGGAAGGTGGCTCAGTGGTAGAGCGCTTGCCTTGCATGCCTGAGGCCCTGGGTTCGGTTCCTCAGCACCACATAAGCAAAAAGAAAAAAGCCGCAAGTGGCGCTGTGGCTCAAATGGTAGAGCACTAGCCTTGAGCTGAAGAGTTGAGGGACAGCGTTCAGGCCCCACGACAGGACCCCCCCCCCAAAAAAAATATGCTACAGAGCCATAGTAGCAAAAACAACATGGTATTGGCACAAAAACCAGACATGTAGACCAAAGGGATATAAGAGAAAACATGTCACTATTTTATTAGTGAACTAAATAATTAAAGTCTGAATGAGGTGACTCATGCCTGTAATCCCAGGTAGACATAGTAGGAGGAGCACAGCTTGAAAGATGTCCCTGGGAAAAAATGAGAGACTCTAAAAAATAAAATAAAAAAGCCTAGTGGAGGGGCTCAAATGGTGGAGTACTTGGGTAACAAGCATAAGGCCCTGAGTTCAAACCCCAGTACTGTTTTTAGTTTTTATTTTCCTCATAATTATTTATTTTAAATTTTAATGTAAAGTTGATATACAGAGGGGTTACAATTACATTAGTCAGGTAATGAGTTCATTTCCCTTTGAACAGTGTCACCCCCTCCTTCATTCTCTCCCAGTTTTTCCCCTCTCCAGTACCCAAGTACTGTTTTGAAAAGAGCTAAATATTAAAAGCAAAGATTTAACACATATCTTTTCTTTTCCCTTGAGCTGCCTTATTAGTTAGCACATTACCATAGTTATTAAACACACTTGATTAAATATAAACCTATGTGATTGGACATCAGCTTATTCCTAGAGCAGCATTTGACTCTTTATGTTATACTTTCTAAACTTGTTGGGGCCCAGAGTATATTTCCTCTAAAATGAAAGCTTGTACTACAAGGCATGAAGCAACTGAGCATTTGAGGTATAGCATTCTGCAGTGGGATGGTGGCTGATCACCTCAGCGCTTATATAGAGTTGAGCTTGGCAGGAATGGGTGTGAGGAGGTGGAGCTAGCCAGGAATTTAGAGAGGAAAGTTGGCTCTATGGTGATATAGTAATTATGTGAGAGAAGGTAGCTTGATGCAGTCCAATGAGAACTAATGAAAGGACCAGTGTAAAAGAACTACTTTTAATCTTTACTCATTTGAGAGTGAGTCTTCTTTCCAGTGGCCTTGATTTCCTGCCAAAGGTCTAGAAGTTTCAAGTTACTAAAAAGAGCCTGGAAAGCTGGGAAAGTCTGTAGAGAAGGAGAGGCCTGTGGATATAGCCCAAGGCTAGACTACTTGCCTCATATATCCTAGGCTTATTTCAACTTCCAGCACAGCAGAGGTAGGAAGTAAGCACCAGTGTGATGTGTCCTCCCCCCTACACCAACTCCAGCTTTATTGAGATACCACTGAGAAAAGTGTGCAATGTGATGTTATATATACACACACACATATGTGATTTCCACAACTGGGCCAATTAATGTATCATTTGTCTTACATAATCACGATTTTCTTTTCTTTTCTTTTTTTTCTCTCTCTCTCCTTTCTCCCCCCTCCTCTCTCTTTCTCCTCTGTCTGTCTCTGTCTCTGTCTCTGTGTGTGTGTGTGTGTGTGTGTGTGTTGTCAGTACTGGGGCTTGAAATCAGGGCTTTGTCCTCTTCCTTAGCTTTTTTCTCCCACTCAAGGCATTATAGCATTTGGGCCACAGCCCCACTTCCAGCTTTTTGCTGGCTAATTGGAGATAAGAATCTCATGTACTTTTCTGCCCAGTCTGGCTTTGAATTTCGATCCTTACATCTCAGCCTCCTGAATAGCTAGTATTAAGTATAGATGTGAGTCACCAGTACCCAGCAACCCTTTTTCTTTATTTGTATGTCTGTGTTGAAAGTACTGTATTTAAGACCTACTCTATTAGAAAATTTTATGTAAAAAATACAGCATTAAAATACTAACCATAATCACCATGCTGTACCTTAGCTTGCCAGAACTGAATTTGGACTGATTATTTGGCTTGTGCTGGAAGCTCTTGGTATCTGCCATTGTGAGAAGAATTTTATTTGCCATTGATAATTTTTTCTGGCAACAGCTATTTGGATAGAATCTTAATTTCTCTAAGAGTACTGACTGTGATTATGACAGGATATCAATGGATAAAGAAATGTTGTGCTAGACATCCCAGAGTCAAAGATTGTTTCACATTCTGCGTCTCGAACCACCTGCTTTTCTAATTACTGTTCTCAAGTGCACTTGAGCTAAGGAAAGGCACTGGGACTGGCAAGTGTACTTGGGCAGGATATTGGTGTAACATATACAAGAATTTGAAGTGTTCTGCATTTAAAATATTCTAACCATTTACAAACATCATAATGTGTTTGAACTTTTATACTTTCTTTGATGCAATATCATGCTTTAACAAATCTCTCTAATAGGTTTTAAGTGGTCTTTCTAATAAGTTATAACTCTCCAATCCCCAAAATAGTTTTTAAGAATCAGAGCTATTGACTTAATTCTAACTCATTTCACTACGAGTAGTCTACCTCCTGTGTCAACTTATCCTTCACATACATTTGATCTATACTTTTTGATTAATAACATGCTTCTCTTTGCTATGAAGTCCATCCAGCAGATACATCCTGAGTACCACTGTAGTGCTGAGTACCAAGGGCTGACAGCAGGTAAAGTGTTTTGCTGGAGTTTCACATTCACTGAGCTTTTGCATTCAATGACAAAAGTAGGCCTCCTACAGAGCTCTATTTTCTGGAAAGGAACAGAGAAAGAATGTGATTGACTTAAATACATCTCATCTGTACTTGCCATCCGTTTTAGCCTCTTCCTCAATCCAAACTGTAAATTGAGTCAATTTGTTTTACTTTCTTGTTAAATATGTCACTTTCAAATAGTCACATTTCAAAAGTGAAAGTCTCTCATAGCAAGATGTCATATTGAATAATCAATTCATGTGTGTGTGTGTGTGTGTGTGTGTGTGTGTGTGTGTGTGTGTGTGTGTGCTTGAGCTAAGGACCTCATGATCTTGCTTGGCTTTTTTTGTTCAAGACTGGTGCTCAAGACTGGTGCTACACCTCCAGTTTTCTTTGCTGATGAATTAGAGGTAAGAGTCTCTCAAATTTATCTGCCCCAGTGGGCTTTGAACCATGATCCTAAGATCTTCACCTCTTTAGAGAGTGTTATGTGGCACCAGTGCATGGCCCAACTATCAGTACTTGATTAGCTCTCTCTCCCTAGTGTTTCTTCAAATTCATTCATCTTTAAATTTTAAAATCTAATCTATGTGATAATGTGGGTTGGTTGTCTCTGAAGTGTGGCAGCCAAAATTTAAATCTTAGAAAATAGCTTTTCTACTTCTTATAGTCTAGTTAGACTTCTTTAACAAAATGCCCTAACAAAGTGGCTTATAAATAGCATGAACTTATTTCTTGTAGTTCTAAGACCGAGAACTATAAAAGTGCTAGCAGATTGTAGTATCTGCTAAGGGCTCACCTTGTGGTTCATAGAAAGCCATCTTTCCTCTGTATCCTGACATAGGAGAAGAGGCAAGGGACATCTCTGTGACATCTTTTGTTAGGGCACTAATTCTATTCATGAGACTACTTGCTCTTGTGACCTAATCACTTCCCAAATGTTCTACTTTCCAATATCATTTTCTTAGACATGTGGATTTCAACATAAATTGGGTGGGGGAAGGATACAAATATTCAGTCTATAGTAACTTCTTAACTGTATGGCCTTAGTTACTTTGCCTTTCACAGAACTTATTTTACTTACTTATTAGGTCGATTGTAACTTGCAAAATTTCTAATATACATAAAGCACTAATTGGGGTACCTGGCAACTGATTTGCAATGTAAATTAGCTATTACTATCAATATTTGCTATGAGAAAGGAGCTCCTGAATTTTGTCACCCCATCAAGGGCTATTAACATCAGATATACATTTAAAAGTTCAAAATAAAAGTAGTACGTAATATTACTTTTCTCTCTTTCTCTCTGTGTGTGTGTGTGTATTCACGTGTGTGCGTACAAGCTTATGCCGATATTGGGGCTTGAGCTCAGAGCCTCATGCTCTCACTTGGCTTTTTTGCTCAAAACTGGTGCTTTACCACTTAAGCCATACTTTATCTTCCAGCTTTTTGTTAGTTAACTGGAGATAAGAGTCTCAAACTTTTCTGCCCCAGCCAACTTGGAACTTTGATCTTCAGATCTCAGCCTCTTGAGTAGTTAGGATTACAGGTGATAGCCACCAGCACTCAGCTACTTTTCTATTTTTAAATTTGGTTAATGTGTCCTTCTCTAAGGTGATCACCATAGCATCTGTATGAGATTGAGTGGAAAATTTTAACCTAAGGCCTACATAGATTAGGTGATTAAAGCAGGGTGATACCTAATAGCCCTAATTTTCTAACATACAATTTTAGATCCTTCTACTACTTAGCAACCTATTGTTCTCTGTTAGTTATCAGTGTAATTATTATTCACATTTTTTTTGGTCCGGTCGTGGGGCCTGAACTCTGGGTCTGGGCTCTGTCCCTCAGCTCTTCAGCTTAAGGCTAGCGCTCTACCACTTGAGCCACAGCGCCACTTCCGGCTTTTTTCTTTTTGCTTATGTGGTGCTGAGGAATCGAACCCAGGGCCTCAAGCATGCAAGGCAAGCGCTCTACCACTGAGCCACCTTCCCAGCCCCTATTATTCACATTTTTTATCATCAGTAAACTATAATAAGAAAAAACTTGAGTGGTAGAATTTTTCCAATTGTAGTTTTCTTCTTCCTGGCAACATAGTGCAAGCTTTTTTGAAGCAGTAATGCTGGTCTGATTTCCCAATTTTTTTCACTGTTGAACTTTTTGTTGTTGTTGTTGTTGGTCATGGAGCTTGAACTCTGGTCCTGAACACTGTCCCTCAGCTCTTCAGCTCAAGGCTCTACCACTTGAACCACTCAGCCACTTCTGGTTTTCTGAATGGTTTATTGGAGATAAGAGTCTCACGGACTTTCCTGCCAGGGCAGACTTTGAACTGCGATCCTCAGATCTCAGCCTCTTAAGTAGCTAGGATTACAGACGTGAGCCATTGGCGCCCAGCCAGTGTTGAACATTTTGAAAAATCTGAATAGACACTTATCTGTAATAACTGAAGTAACCCAATAGTGCTGTCAGGATTTTCGTGTGTGTGTGTGTGTTTGTGTGTGCGCGTGCGGGTGCGTGTGTGCATGTGTGTGTGTGTGTGAGAGAGAGAGAGAGAGAGAGAGTAGTAGTAGTAGTAGTAGTGATAGTAGTAGTATAATATTTAAATTCAAAGCCTCAGCTCTCACTTGGCTTTTCCTCTCAAATGTGATGCTCTACCATTAGGGCTACACCCCACTTCTACTTCTGGTTTTTGCTAGTTAATTGGAAATAAGAATCTCTCAGATTTGTCTGCCCAGGCTGGTTTTTAATCAAGTCCTTCAGATCTCAGTCTCCTGAGTAGCTAGGATTATAGTCCTGACCAGCACCTTGTCAGGACTTGCTAATTTAGATGCTTTTGCTCGAGTATATATTTATTTGCTGTGTATATCTGAACCATCAGCTTTTTCTTTTCTTTTCTTTTTTCTTTCTTTTTTTTGTTGGTTGTGGGGGCTGAACTCTGGGCCTGGATGCTGTACCTCAACTCTTCAGCTCAAGGCTAGCGCACTACCACTTGAGCCACAGTGCTACTTCTGGCTTTTTTCTGTTTATGTGGTGCTGAGGAATCAAATCCAGGGCCTCATGCATGCGAGGCAAGCACTCTACCACTGAGCCACCTTCCCAGCCCACCGTCAGCTTTTTCTACTAAACATAATGATCATGGGCTCATAGATTGGTGAGGAGAGAAAGAAAGGAATTCTCAAATGGGAGGAAATAGCTAGAGGAAGTACGGATAGAGAGCAGGTTGGGTATAGCTTTGTTTTGAAAGATGCATACCAGTTTTGCTTAAATCGCTGAGGGTTCTTCTCATTTGTACCCTAGAAGCAATAATTATTTATCAGAGTTTGAAGATAGGAGGACTATGTGTGAAAGAAAGAGAAAGGAGAAGCCACAGACCGGTACACTTCCCATGAATCTGTTGTCCCTCCTACTGGAGTCCTTTGATAAAAAGTGTTGATTTCCTTTCCTAGAGGGTGAAGAAAGGAGCAGCGATCAAGGGAGTGCCTCTGTCCTAGTGGATTAATGCCCAGAGATCCTAATGGGAGTGCTGAGGAGAAGGCAGTTAAAGCAAGCTGGCTGTGAAAAAGCAATCTCATTGCCACAACAGATTGTACTTTATTTCCTGTCAGAAACTTTTGCTTGAGTTTTATCTCCTCCCCCCGCCCCCCAGTACGGGGGATTGAACCCAGAATCTCTTGCAATTCACTAGCAATTGCTTTACCACTTGAGCTATACAATCACAGTGCCGCCCCCCCCACCTTTTAAGAGAATCCTGTTAACATTGTCAAGGCTACTCTGCCTTCAAATTCATGATGATAGTACTGGGATTACAGGTATGAATCATAATGCCTGGTCTACTTTTGAGTTTTGTTTTGTTTAATTTTAATACTGTCTCATTTCTGTATGCTGGTTAGTTTCTTGGTTATCAAGGGGCATATCTGTTGCAATGTGCTTGTAAGAACAGTGAGTTATGGGAATTCATGTTTGATGATGTGTGAACTAATAGCCATTATAAGTGTTCTTTGGAAACCAAGAAATTAAGAAGCTCGTGGCTGGTCACCTCACACATAATAGTTACTTCATTTGGACCTTTTTACACTATTGAAGGGAATTTAGAAAGTCATTCAAATAGAGTGTGTGTGTGTGTGTGTGTGTGTGTGTGTGTGTGTGTGTATGTGTATGTGTGTGTGTGTGTTCTTATCTGTTCAAGTTTATGTGGTTCTATGTGTCACCAGCCTCACTTACTGACTGGTTCTCTTCCAGCATTTCTACTTGCTTTTTAGCCACTCTTGCACAGATTCTTGTTCCTATGGGATTTTGGGCTACCCTAGAAGCCTTGGCTTCCTATTCACCACCTCATCAAGCTCAGCTTGATATCTGAACTAAAGGGCAATTTGAGAAATGTCATTTAACTTTTCCATAACATCCATCTGTATCCCTCATCCACACCTAATAAAACTAATCTTAGTAGCATTATTTTAAGTGGCTAATTGGTATTCTGTCCGTGTGATATCAAGTGTAAATAAAAAGGATCTTTGAAAACTTTACTTTGAACTCTCATTGCAAATGCAGCTTCACATCTTTCAGTTTCCCTATTCCCCTATGGTATTTCCAACCCACTTTCCTCCCCTAAGCAATTCTGCAGTGAGAATTCTGGCTGTTGTCACTGCTTTGGCTCCCTTTTCCTTTCTACCATCCAGTCCCAACCCTAATGCCAACAGCCCTGGCTTCAGGTAGAATGAACATTCGGGGATGTGTGACTTCCAGCTATGGCACTCTTGAAGGCTCAGAATCTCATTTTATAACTTTGGTAATTGTTTTCCTTTCTACTTTAAGTCAACACAATTGCCCCCTATCCAGCTGACCTTTGTGCTGTGCCTGATCTTAAGGGAGAGTCCATTCCAGGCAGCTGGCCAGGCATCTGACTAATATTTTTTTTTGTATTCTGGTGCCTGTATGAATGACTGAATAGGAAGGAGAGAAAAAGTTCCTCAATCTATGTGCCTTAACCTAGTTCCTTCATTTGTATTAATTTGCAGAAATGAGGTCCCCTTGGTCTTGATGTAAGAAGTATTTCTAGTCCCAGAAACATGCCAAGCCTTTGGTCATCCTACCACCTATGCCTTTCCCCTACCCACTGTTATATGTAAGTGGGAGAGAAAGAGAATATACTCCATTTCCTCTCTTTGAAGCCAAGGGAGGAATATGCCGGGGTTTTGGAGGGCATGTTTCCAAGTGAGGGTGAGACTTTGACCTTTTTTTCATATTTTCTCAAGGACTCCTGCTGGTTTCTGAGCAGTGTGAGTGCAGTATGCCTTGGACCTAAGGAAAACACTCCATTTAGACTGCATACACATAAAGCTTTTTGTTCAAGATTGAAAAGGATTTTCAGGAATGGAAATGATAAAGGGGAAAGAAAAAAGAAAGAAGAGGAAGAGAGGCTGGAAGGAAGAGACTGGAGGAAGACTAAAGTAAGAGAAAAGGGAGAAAAAAGAAGAGATAAAAAGGAAAGCGAAGGTCTCTCAAGTGGAGGAAGAACTTGCTTATCTATTTGTTATTTATTGCTTTTGAATATCTAAGTCCTTTAATTTTCATGTGTCTAATTCTCTCAGCTGGCCTTGGAAACCTAGTTCAGTCCTTCCAACCAGGAAAATATTTTCTATAAAACAGAGAAGTCAGGCACCAGTGGTTCACGCCTGTAATCCTTGCTACTCAGGAGGCTGAGATCTAAGGATCATGGTTCAAAGCCAGCCCCAGCAGGAAAGTTTGTGAGTCCCTAATCTCTAATTAACCACTGAAAAGCCAGATGTTGAGCTGTGACTCAACATCTTGAGCCTTGAGTGTAAAAGCTAAGGGACAATTCCTGGGCCCTGAGTTTAGGCCCCAGGACTGGCGCTAAATAAAAATACCTAAAACACAACAACAACAATAAAACCCAAAAGCAAAACAGAAAGAGAATAGTGATTTAACTTTTTCAGAGGCTGTGCAGTAGGTTGAATATTAGAGAAGAGCCACATAGCCTATGTTGGTGGAATTTTAGGCTCAGGTAGAGAATATTAACCCTAGCCAGGTATTGATAGCTTTATTTTTTTCTAGTCCTAAGGCTTGAACTCAAGGCCTAGGTGCTGTTCCTGTGCTTTTGTATTCAAGGCTAGCACTCTACCACTTGAGCCACAGCTCCACTTCTGCCTTTTTGTGGTTAACTGGAGATAAGAGTCTCACAGACTTTTCTGCCTGGACTGGCTTAGAACCACGATTCTTAAATTCTTAGTAACTAAGATTACAGGCATGAGCCACTGGCACCTGGATGCTTGATAGCTTTTTAATATACATGACCATCTTTAATTAATTTTATAAGATAATGAGTTTCATTTTGACATTTTCATACTCGTATACTGTGTGTATTTATTTCTCATTTGTTTTCATTTATTCCTTATTTGTTCCCCTCCCACCTCTTACTCACCTTTCCTTGAATATTCACCCTTTTGCACTTTTCTTTTCTTGAAGTTCTAGGAATTGAATCCAGGGTCTTAAACATGCTAAGCAAGCACTCTACCAATGAGCTACAACTCTGGTCCTATGCTTTCATGCCACTATAAAGAAAGAAACAGATTCTGCATATGAGAAAAACATGCAATGTTTGTCTTTCTAAGTCTGGATTATTTCACTTACCATGATCATCTCCAGTTCTATTCATTTCCCTGCCAGTGATATAATTTCATTTTATGACTGGCTAATACTCCATCATTTATACATACTGTATTTTCTTCATCCATTCCTCTGAAGAAGTGCCACAAGACTGTTTCTATGATTTGGCTTTTGTAAAGAGTGCTGTAGTTAACATGGTATCTCTGTTATATGCTGACTTTGATTTTCATGGGTATATGGACAAACATGTTATACCATGATCCTACAGTAGTTTCATTTTTACTGTTTTTGAAGATCTTCTATACTGATTCCAATAGCAGCTGGATTTATTTACTCTAATAGCTTTCAATAGTACAACAGCACCTAGGTAATTTGGATGTGATTTGTAGTATACTTCAGAAAGCAGTTGATAGTGCTTAGTAAATATGCTCTTAAACAAAAGAGTCCTCCTTTGAGGGAAATATCCCACTTATTACCTTGAAAAATAACTTCCAACTGTGCAGGAGCTAGACCAAGAACCTTGTTGAGTGCCACTATTTTGTGATCCTTTGTACTTAGTAGATGTTCCATAAACATTTATGAAATCAGCCTGGCATGTGGTGAATGAATGTAATTCCCTACTTAGGAAACAGATGCAGGAAGATTGTGAGCTTGAGATCAGCCTGGGCTACATAGCACCACTCTGTCTCCAAAAAAATAAAATTAATATCAATATCTGCAAAAACTGAGTGGTAGTCTGTTCTCTGACCATGCCTTGAATAACATACAAGAATTGGTTTACTTATGAGTTTATTTCTTGATTATTTTCAGTTTCTTGTCAATAAATTGCTAGAATATATGGGACACTGCGTGACATAAAGTTTTCTTTCTATCCTACTTTGTAATATGGGCTATGGTATAGATGAGAAAGAAAACTCAGTGATGTTTCATTGACCCTTTAAGAGATAAGACTAAAAATAAAGAATAATATGTGAAAAAGTTCTAGGTGATAATCATGATAAAATAAAAAGAAAGGTGTTCAAAAGGAACTATGTAATCTGTGGATAGGGACGGAAGAGAGCAACTGGGAGAAAGTGAAGGAAGGGGTGCCATTGTCCAAAAAAAGAAATTACTCATTACCTGACTTATAAAATGGTAAACCCCTCTGGTACAACACTCAATAACAATAAAATTACATTTAAACATCCTGTTCAATCTGAATTCCAAACAAGACTATATTATTGCTTTTTAGATGAATTCTTTTGGAAAAGTAATTTGCCCTCTTTGGGTTCTGTTTATTATATGTTAGCGTAAGAATACTATAAAAATAAAAATAAGAAACAAATTACATAAAAAGTGTAAGTACAGAAACTCAATTAATAGAAATTAATAGAAACTCAATAATGATGATGATAGCTTTCATAATGCTTATTGTCCCTAAAACTATTGTAGAAACCTACTTTAAAGAACATTAGAGGGAAAGAGCGGGGAAAATAAGAGCAATTGAAGTGATGAATCTGATTAAAATACTACATATGCATATGTAGAATACTAGAGTGAGATCCCCTTGAACAATTAACATACACTTTAAAAAATGAATGACAGGAATGCAAATTAGGTCTTGTTCAGGGTGTGGGTACAGTGTGTGGGAGGATGGAAAACAGGTCGAATGAGGGTGAATATGGTCAAACACTATATATACCTGTGAAAAATGAACATTGAAGCTTCTTGAGATTGGTTTGAGAAGTGGGGAAGGGGAATATGGAAGAGTGACAAAGGGGCTGAGTCTGATCAAAATGCATCCATACATCTATGTCCATTTCAAAATTAACTCCCCTTGTAAATTAATTTATGTTAATAATAATGTAGGAAAAACAGTGAAGTTTTTTTTCATACTGTTCTGTAGTAGTGGCAAGTTTCTAATAACTTTGTACTTTTTGAAGGGGTTGTTATTCTTACACTCATTCATTCACTCTTTAACTCATTTGTTCATTTTTCCAGCATCTCCCTAGATAACTCAAGCCAGCATGGAACTTGTGATCCTCCTGCCAATGCCTCCCAAGAGTGGGGACTATGAGCATATGACATGTCCAGCTGTAACTTAATTTTCAATGAAAACATTTGAGTAAAAGACAAGACAAGAAATTGATATTCAGTCCTCAAAATTAATTTTTGAAGCTGGGCACTGGTGGCTCACGCATGTAATCCTAATTATTCATGAAGCTGAGATCTGAGATCCTGGTTCAAAGACAGCCTGGGCAGGAAAGTCTGTGGGACTCTTATCTCCACTAGACTGCCAAAAAGTCAGAAGTAGAGCTGTGGCCCAAGTGATAGTGGTAGCATTAAACACAAAAGCTCAGGGACAGCACCCAGACCCTGAGTTTGTGTCAGGTCTGGCACAAAAGAAATTGTCATCTGAACATCTTATTTTGAACCATATTTGTTTGACATATATATTATATTATATATATTATATATATGTGTCATGCAAATACTATATATATATTTAAAATTGCTTTGGCTATTTGGGCTTTTTGGTTTGTGTATTTTTTTATTTTTTGCTTTTGTATGATTTTCGGAATTGTTTATTTCTTGGTCTGTGAATTGTCACTAATATTTTAATGGGGATTACTTTTCAATGTGTTTGCTGGTCCTGGGCCTTGAACTCAAGGGTTGGGCATTTTGCTCAAGTCTAACCCTCTACCACTTGAGTCACTGCTTCACTTATGGCTTTTTGGGGGTTTATTGGAAATAAGATTCTCACAGACTTTCCTGCCTGGGCTAGCTTCTGTGGTTCTCCAATCTTAGCCTCCTGAGTAGCTTGGCTTACAAACATGAGCTACTACAACCTGGTAGGGATTGCTTTTAATTTGTTAATTATTTTGGTCAGTATGAGCATTTTAACAACATTCTTTCAATCTATTAATATATTTCTGTGTCCTTTTCAACTTCTTACGTCATTGTTTTAAAATTTTCAAAGAAGAGTTCTTGCATTTTCTTGGTCAAAACTTATTTATAGATATTTTATTATTTTTGTAACTATTATGAATGCAAATTACAAACCCTTAGCTAAACTAACTACAATAAAGAGAGAAGAGATCCAAATCAATAAAATTAGAGATGGGAAAAGGGGTGTTGCAGAGATAACAATGAAATTAAGAGTATCATAGAAAATAGTTTGAAAATTTATATTCCAATAAATAAGAAAATTTAAAAGAAATGAATAAATATTTAAACATGAAGGACTTACCAAAACTGAGCCAAAAGAAAATAAACATCCTGATTAGATCTATGATGACCATGGAAATCAAAGCAATAAGAGCCTCTCAACAAAGAAATGCCCAGGACCAGATGGATTCACTGCTGAATTCCACCAAACCTTTAAAGGAGAACTAACATCAATGTTCCTCAAACTATTCCATAAAAAATGAAAACAGCAGTATGAAACTCACTCTGTGAAGCAAGTATTTACCTTGGTCTAAAACCAAATAAGGGCACAACCAAAATAAGAAAACTATAGGCTAATTTTCTTGAGAAATATAGATGAAAATACTTATAAACTGAGTTTAACCACATATTAAGAAGATCATACACAATAATTAAATTGGTTTCATTGCAGGGATGAAAAAATTGTTTAACATATGTAAATCAATATGGATAATCCAATATACAAACCTAATAAAGAACAAAAAAATCACATGATCATCACAATAGATACAGAAAAGGACTGATAAAATTCAACATCCCTTCCTAAGGAAAAAATTAAAACAAAGCTAGGAGTAAAAGGTACATATCTCAATATAATAAAGATGGTATATAGCATTTTTTTGTTGTTGGTCATGGGGCCTGGGCACTGTCCCTGAGCTCTTTTGTCCAAGGCTAGTGTTCCACCACTTTGAGCCACAGTGCCACTTCTGGTTATCTGGTGATTAATTGGAGACAAGAGTCTTACAGACTTTCCTTCCCTGCCTGGCTGTGAACTGTAATCCTCAGATCTCAGCTTCCTGCTTAGCTAGGATCACAATTGTGAGCTAGCACCCAGCTGAGCATTTTTCAAATAAGGAAACTTGAGGCAGGTTAAATAATTCCCTTCCCCTGGCTTTCTAAGGTCTACTTATCTTGCTCTACTTTTTCATACTTTATTGTTTTTATTCTTGAATGTGCTATAAAATTATTACATTTTTGCATAATGTCTAATCGCCCTACTGTAGACTGTGTACTTTATGCAGGTAGAGTCTATACCCATCTATTTACTGTGGTGTCCAAATTCCCAAAATTTAGCCTTGCATACACTAGAATCTCAGTTAATATTTGGTGACTGAATAACTTGGCTGAGACCATCCAGTCTGTGAATAGTAAAGTCCAGATCTGAGCCCAAGCAAGCTGGCTTCAGTGCCCTCTCTTAACCACTAGACTATGCTCTCTCTCTACCTAAAGTATATGAATTATTCATCAGTTTTGGATTCTGTACCACACAAGGTGCTTTTCACAGCTGTCCCTTCTTCTGCATCATGGCTAAAGAACTTCCCTGGGAGAACTCCTAGCATTCATCAGCCCATATGGGCTCAGTTTAGCCTGGCTTAAGTATACTAGGGTCATTCTGGGGAATGAAGGATGATGTCATAAGAGTTTATGAATTTTCTTTTGGGTCTTGACTATGTCCGAACTCAGAAAAAAATGATCCTTTTGTCTGATGTAACTACAAGTTTTGGGTGTCTATTTCTTTCACATTCTCACTACTCTTTCATGAGTCACAAGAACTCCCTTAATGAAGATCAAAAAGTCAGAGGAAGTTCAATTGTGAATTTCATTTAGAAATGGAAATGCACTGTAAAATTTCTTCAGAAGTCTCTTTCTCTACTTAGTAGATTTTAGGTTAGTAGTCAAGTGGACAGGCTTCAGTGAGATGTCTGCTGACAGATCCCTTGGTGTCTGGGTCAGCTTGGTATCTGAACATGTTTTCATTTTGATTTATTACACTAATATAAAATATAAAATTACCCATCTACAATTTTAAGAATTACAGAAGGTGAAAAGTAATTCTATAAATTAGAATTCCAGGTATGTTAATATCTTGTTATATCATTCTCCCATTTTTGTATCCTGAAAATATCAGGTATATCCTTTCTCATTTGCCTGGTCCCCGAAAATGACTGGGTCTTTCTCAGACTAAATAGTGCCCCTTAGGAGAAGACTTAAATAGATGTTTATATGGCAAATGTCAGTGTCTTGGGAAGGATCATAGTAAAAACGGAATAGAATGTTTAACCAAGAATAACAGATAGACAAAATGATTCTATGTGTTGAAGTCTACATGTAACAAGGTATCTAACACAATGTGCTCCCTTTAACAGGTTATGAGACCCTCAAATCACGTTGTCATTTTTTAGCACTTTTTCCAGCAAATGTTTTTTTTTTATTTTTAATTTTTTACCAGTCCTGGGGTTTGAACTCTGGGCCTGAGCACTGTCCCTAAGCTTCTTTTGCTCAAGGCTGGCATTCTACCACTTGAGCCACAGTGCCACTTCCAGCTTTTTCTGTTCATGTAGTACTGAGGAATTGAACGCAGGGCTTCATGCATGCTAGGCAAGCACTCTATCGCTGAGCAACATGTTTTTAAATAGAAGATATTCCTCTGAATCATAGTATCTTTCAGTTGACAACACTCCTGATAGGTAGGCTTTAAGTAAGAACTATTTTTGCTCTTCAAGGATATTTCTTCAATTGTCACACTAGAGAGATACTGTAACTTGGGCTATTCAGATCTAGTTTGTGGGCAAGAATGAAGAATGAGAACACATCAAATCCATTACACTCCAATCACTTTATATGTCCTAGACCGGAAGGCTTAGCCTCTTGAAACATGGAAAAAATAATTTGTGCCAGGTGCCAATGGCTTACACCTGTAATCCTAGCTACTCAAGAGGCTGAGATCTGATGGTTGAAGTTCAAAGCTAACCCAACCAGGAAAATCATGGAGACTTTTACTTGAATTAACCATCAAAAAGCTGTGGAAGTGGAGCTGTAACTCAAGTGGTAGAGGGTTAGCAAAAGAGCTCAGGGATAGTGGAATACTTTATTTTTTTCTGTCTTTACTAAGGTATAATTGACAAAATTATATGTATTTGAAATATGCAATGTGATGTTTCACTAATCAATGAATTAATTTGTTTTTATTGGGGATTGCCTAAGGGCCTTAAACATGCTAGGCAAGCACTCTGTCACTTGAACCATGTCCCACATTCTTTTGTATTCAGTTTTTTTTTTCTGAGTCAAGGTCTTGGTAACTTTCTACTATGGTTAGCCTTAGACTACGATCCTCCTACCTCTGCCTTCCTAGCAGCTGCAATTACAAGTGAGCCTAGCCTTTTGTGTTATGTTATTTATTTGTTTGTTTGTTTATTTTTGTGGTGAGACAGGGTTGTATTATCTAGATCAGACTGGCCTCAAATTTGTAATCTATCTGCCTCTGTTTTCAGAGTGCTAGGATTATAAGTGCATACCACTATGCCTGACAATGATGTTTCAGTAGAGAGTGTGAAATGATTACCAGTGAGTCGTTTTTTAGCACTTGGCCAAAAGAGCAGTATCCTCTATGAAGTTAAAATTTAATCCCAGGAAATAGCCTATAATTGGTATAGAATATGCCAGGGAAAATAAGAGCAGGTAGGTGGATGGAGAATACATGAGAGAGTGTTGGTGTTTTACATAGGCCTCTCTGGGGAGAAATAATTGTGAACAGAGGCCTGAAATAAGTGTGAAAGCTAGCCATGTGAAAACCAGAGGGAAACAGATTCCAATCAGAAAGTTCCTATGAAATGAATGGACTGAATGAATCTGGAGAAGAGGTGGAAGATGGGGTCAAGAAAGGAACACAGACCAAATCATGTTGATTACTGTATGCTGTGGTAAAGATATTAGCTTATCTCCAGTTAACCACCAGGAAACCAGAAGTAGCTATGTGGCTCAAGTGGTAGAATGCTCACCTTGAGCTGAAGAGTTAAGGGACAGGGCACAGGCCCAGAGTTCAAGCCCCACAGCTGACAAAAAAAAGTATTTGAGACAGAAAGAAGAGCAAGTAAAACAACATGAAGATTGAAAACGAGTATATAAGAAAAATGAGAGAGATTAATGGACTACAACATTGAACTCATATGGTGGGGAAGGGGAATTCTCATTCATTTTTCTCAAGGGGCTATTTTTTTTAGCAAGTCAAAGGGTAGTGAATGAGAAGAATGTGTCTGGAGGAGCTTAGGATACTTCTGAATATTATTTGGAGCTGAGCACTGGTGGCTCACAACTATAATCTTACCTCAGGAGGCTGAAATCTGAGGATCACAGTTCAAAGCCAATCCAACTAACCATCAAAAGCCAGAAGTAGAGTTGTGGCTCAAGTAATAGAGCACCAGGCTTGAAAAAAAAGGTCAGGGGACAGCACCGAGGTCCTGAGTTCAAGCCCTGGTACTGGCATTAAAAAAGAAAACCATGTATTTGAATTCTGACCTCCTGGCTTGGATTATATTTTTGTAGTCACCTTATTTTCTACTTTAGGTAAGAAACCACACCAAAAAATATATGTTAGACTCAAACCTTAGTCCAACTCAGCAGTTTTTTTTTTTGTGGAAATTGGAAAGATAACCTTTTTCCAGAATTTTGGCAGCATAATTCATTACTTAATTACTTCAGAGTACCTTCATTTGTTACTAAGAGACTATTTTCTACCCTAACTCAAATCCAAGAGATGAAAGAAGAAAATAAAGGTAAATTTTAATATTTGACCTGATGTAAGAGAATTTCTCTTTAAATCGGTGTCTTAATGTTTATGTTTGACTTCTTCAGAGCAATCATTGCTGAAGCATTTTGTATGCTGTAAATGTATTCTACTATTACAACTGTCTCCAGCTTCACATTAGTTTTTTGATGCTGGACCTGGGACTTGAAATTAGAGCGTGGGTGCTGTCTCTAGTGCTCAAGGCTAATGCTTTACAACTTGAGCCACAGCCCCATTTTCCAACTTTTTTGGTGCTTAATTAGAGATGAGTGTCTCATGGACTTACCTGCCCCAGGCTAGCTTTGAACCGTGATCCTTACATCTCAGCCTCCCAAGTACCTGAGATTAGAGACCTGAGCCCCTAGTACCCAGGTTAATTTTTTTTTTGTTAAAGTCTGTTGTCCCCACCACTTCACTAAACATGGTCTTGTCAAATTCACCAATGGTCTTCAAGTTACTGCTTCCAATACTATATTTTCAGTTTTTCCTTATACTCAAAATTATCTGTGGTAACCTTTTTTTTCTGGAAACACTTCCTGATGCATATTCAAGACTCGTGTGTATTAGTTTTCCTCTTCCCTCTCTGGTGTCTTCGCTCAGCCTTTTTTGGCCCAATTTTCTTTTTTTTTGGTCGGCCGTAGGGCTTGAACTCTGGGCCTGGGCGCTGTCCCTCAGCTCTTCAGCTCAAGGCGAGCGCTCTACCACTTGAGCTACAGCGCCACTTACGGTTTTCTGGTGGTTTATTGGAGATAGGAGTCTCAGGGTCTCTCCTGCCCGGGCTGGCTTTGAACCGCGATCCTCAGATCTCAGCCTCCTGAGTAGCTAGGAGTACAGACGTGAGCCACTGGCGCCGGCATGGCCAAATTTTCTTAAGATTTGGAATGCTACAAGGTCCAATCTTCAGAGCTCATTTCTATATGCACTTACTTTTTTCTTCTCTTTTGTATTAATGTAATTAATTATTCAAAAGAGTTTCATTGTGTTCTCCACACATATATGCACTTGCTTTTTAGGCCCATAATTGAGTCCTGTTGTTTTGTATGCCAGTGATTCTTAAAATTTTATATACTCAGCTAAAGCTATGTTCAAAAAATCATAACTCATATCTAACCATATGCTTCTCCATTTCAGATGACAATATCATCTTTTTGTGTGCTGAGGACTCAAACCTTGATTATCTTTTGGGTCTTTCTAATACTGAGCATTTTATCAGACAGCATGTCAAGTAAGCTCTCTATTCAGAATCATTCCTTTGAGCCGGGTGCTGGTGGCTCACGCCTGTAATCCTAGCTACTCAGGAGGCTGAGATCTGAGGATCGAGGTTCAAAGCCAGCCCGGGCAGGAGAAACCGTGAGACTCCTATGTCCAATAAAAAACCACCAGAAAACCGGAAGTGGCGCTGTAGCTCAAGTGGTAGAGTGCTCGCCTTGAGCTGAAGAGCTGAAGGACAGCGCCCAGGCCCAGAGTTCAAGCCCCACAACCGACAAAAAAAAAAAAAAAACCAGAATCATTCCTTTGTAATACTTCTATCACTATCTTGATATAAACTCCTCTTACTTAGATTAATGCAATAGCTAACTTAGTGGTCTCCTTGTTTTCCTCCAGTCTAAATTGATACTTCTCAAGCAATTATCAGCTATTGTTATGCCTCTCCTTAAAATCTTTCAATGATTTTCTATTTCATAGTCAATAAAAGTTAAAGCAATCCTGAGCAAAAAGAGTAATTCTGGAAGTATCATAATACCACACTCAAATTATCCTACAAAGCCATCATAACAAAAACAGCATGGAGCTAGCACAAAATGGACATGAAACTCAATGGAATAGAATGGAAGATACAGGGAGAATTCACACAGCTCCAGACATCTATTTAGTTTTCAATAAAATGTACTGGGAAAACAAGTTATCTATATGTGGGAGATTGAAATTAGACCTTTATCTCTCACCTGTACAAAAATCAACCTAACATGTATCGAAGATCTAAACATAAAATCTGAAACTTTGAAACCAATGTGGGAAAAATCTGGAAGTTAAACCCAGGTAATGACTTTTTCCCATTCCCAGGTAATGCTAATTACCTAGGAAATAAAAGCAAGACATGTTAAGTGGGACTGCATTAAATTACAAATAAATGATTCTTTTGCGCAGTATAAGAAACAATTACCAGAACCAAAAGCTAATCCATAGAATGGGAGAAAATCTTCACTTAGTTATTCAACACATAAAGGATTAATATGCAGAATATTCAAAGAGTTAAAAAGTTAAATAGTAAAAGATAAATAACCTGAATAATAAATGAGCAACTGAACAATTAGTCCTCAGAAGAAGACAAATGTCTGACAGATATACATGAGCAGGAAATTCAGATAAAAACTACACTAAAATTCCGTCTCATGCTAATGAGAATTACAGCCTTCTAAAACAAAAACAAAAACCCAACACCAAATAGTGACGAATATACAAGGAAAAAAAAGTACCCTCATGTATTGTTGCTGGGAATGTAAAACGGTGCAACTACTCTGGAAATAAGTATAAAGAGGTTCTTCAAAGAAACTAAAAATAGATTTACTTTATGATCCTTCCATATTATTCTTGGGCATATATCCAAAGTAATACAAATCAATATACAAGAGAGATATGTGCATATCTATATTTATTATAGTTCTGTTCACAATAACCAAAGTGTGGAATCAGCATAGATGCCTAACAAACAAATGAATATAGAAAGTATTATGTATGTATAGCATAGAGTCTAACTCAGGAATAAATAAAAATGAAATTACATTATTTTCAGGAAAAAATGGAAGTAGAGATGTCATACTGAAGGAGATAAGCCAAATTCAGTAAGCCAAATATTTCATATTTTCATTTATATTTGGAATCTAGATTATGCATATGCATAGATATAAACATACTTTCTAAACAACATATATATTATAACTGTAGGACTGTTGGGTGATGGAAAGACGAGAGGGAAAGAGAATAATGAATGATGAATAAAATAAAAATGCATCGGGTCTATGTAAGAAGATGGCACTGTAGCCACGACTAACAAAAAAAAGAACAATGAGCCCAGAGTTGTTGACTCATGCCTATAATGCTAGTTACTCGGGAGGCTGAGATCTGAAGATTATGGTTCAAAGCCTGTGAAGTCCTTGAGCCTCTTATTTCCAATTAAGTACCAAAAAAGCTGGAAGTGGAGCTGACTCAAGTGGTAGAGCACTAGCCTTCAACAAAAAAGCTCAGGGACTGAGCCCAGGCCCCAACTCAAGCCCCAGGACTGACACATACACACAAAGTACAACAATGAAAGTGTTTTCAAAAAGTGGAGGAAGGATGGGGAAGATTGATGGAAGGGATCTGGCCTCCAAAATGTTTGTACTCTGGGCAAGAAGTCTGTGCACATTTCTCCTTCCATTATGGCCTTATTCCCTACTGTTCTTCCCTTTGGCCACACTTTGACTCCACACACTGATCCTGGAATGCTCCAGATATGCTGTCATCCCAAGGCCTATTACTTGTCCTTAAAACATTTTCCCCCAGGTCTTCCTATGGCCTCCTCTATTATTTCTTTCAGATGTGTGCTCAAATGTAATTTCCTTACCTAGGCCAATATTTATGAAATAGCAACTCCCGATTACTATCTTTTACATTATTTGGACTTAACACTATTGGTACATCCATATCTACTTACGTATTTATTATCTGTCTCCTCAACTTAGATGAAAAGAAAATAAGGACAAGAATTTATTTTTCTTGTCATTGATATATGAACCAGTGACTAGCATAGTGCCTAGTGTTCAATAAAGATATAATGAATTAATGAATGAATGGATTAGTGAAGAATGTGTGTAGTGCAACAGCAAATCTCATTTCATATCAGTCTCCCTTTCACACCATTAGATTTAATTCCATTGTTGAGTTCTAGCCTACCTCTTAACATTCTTTACTTCTTTCTATTCCTTATCCTAATGTCTCAGGGATAAAATGAGAATCGTGAATGAGTATTATATACATCACTTGAAAATAAAGAGAGAATAAAGGTAATTTTTATACTTTATTAGAGCAAGAATCTTACCAAAGTGAACTGCGTTGGTGATTTATGGCAGAATTGAAAATATGTTTGTTAAATAAATTATTGCATAAAAATCCACAGGATGAAATTTATTGTAGATAAAGATTAGGCTCTTTACTGATGACTAATCATGTTAGTTATGGATTACAAAATATAGGAAACCTAGAATGCATGAAAAAAACCAACATGGGATTTCAATTTATCATAAACTCAATATTAGCCAGCAATGATGATGAAGCTGCTAAAATTATTTAGTAGAAAATGAATAGTTTGTTCATCAAGTAGTCCTGGGACAACTGGATTTTCATATTCAAAAGAATGTGGTATGACTTTTTATTTTCAGTGGATTCTTAGATCTGACACTAAAAGCACAAACAAAAGGAAAAATTAGATTAATTGGACTTCATCCAGATGAAAAACTTTTCTGAATCAGTGGATCCTAATAAGAAAGTAAATAGATACCCTACAGAATGAAAAGAAATAAATGTAAATCATGTAACTAGTAACTTCTACAATTCAACAAAAGAAAGACACATAATCCACTTACAAAATGGGCAAAGGACTTCAACAAATACTTCTCCAAGTATATACAACTGTCCAACAAGCACATGAAAAGGTGCTTTTAAGCCCGGCACTAGTGGCTTATGCCTGTAATCCTACCTACTCAAGAGGCTGTGATCTGAGGATCTCAGATTGTAGCCATCTCGGGGCAGAAAAGTCTGTGAGACTCTTCTCTCCAATTAACTACAAAAAAGCCAAAAGAGGAGCTGTGGTTCATATAGTAGAGCTATAGCCTTGAGCACAAAAGTGCAGGGATAGTTCAAGCCCCATGACTGGCACCATAAAAAGGGAAAAAGGCACTTTCTGTATATGAAAAGTTATACTCAGTATCATTAAGCAATAGAAAAATGGAGATGAAAATCACATTGTGAACCACTTACTACCAACTAGTTTGACAGATAGCAATTACTGATGAAAATATAGGGGAAATTATCACCCTTGTCCATTACTATTAGGAAGGTAAGTTATACAACTACTGTGGAAAAACCAACTTGTTTGCTCCTCAGAAAGCGAAATATAAAATTACTGGGTAGACCAGCAGTTCTTTTTTTTTGGTTGTGGGGCCTGAACTCTGGGCCTAGGCACTGTCCTTCAGCTCTTCAGCTCAAGGCTAGCACTCTACCACTTGAGCCACAGCGCCACTTCCGGATATTTCTGCTTATGTAGTGCTGAGGAATCGAACCCAGGGCCTCAGGCATGCAAGGCAAGCGCTCCACCACTGAGCCACCTTCCCAGCCCCTGCTCAGTTCTTTTGAGTATATACCTAGAGTAGAATTGCTGGTCTATGGGCTGGGAAGGTGGCGCAGTGCATGCATGAGGCCCTGGGTTCGATTCCTCAGCACTACATAAGCGAAAAAAGCCGGAAGTGGTGCTGTGGCTCAAGTGGTAGAGCACTAGCCTTGAGCTGAAGAGCTGAGGGACAGCGTCCAGGCCCAGAGTTCAAGCCCCACAACCGGACCCCCCCCAAAAAAAAGAACTGAACATAGTTATTCAAACAAACACTTGTTAACAAATGTTCATAGCAACAATCTCTACCAATACATAAGTTGGTAAACAAAATACGACACACAAGAACAATGGAATATTATTCAGTCACACACAGGAATAGTAGGAAGGAATAGTAGGAATAAGAAAAAGTAATTAAAGGTGTATATATGATAAATATGCACTAATACACATATATAGGAAAAAATCATGTGGAAAAACCTTACTGTTTAAAATTTAATACATACCAATAAAAATACATAAAAAGAAACAAATATTACTGTTTACAATTTAATACATACCAATAAAAATACATAAAAAGAAACAAATATTTGATCTCCAATCCTGTAAAAAAAATTAAGAATAAAGGATTGGAGCCTGGCGATGGTGCCTCATATCTGTAATCCTAACTGCTCATGAGGCTGAGATTTAAGAATCCCATTTGAAAACCAAGATGAGCAGCAAAGTTTGTGAGACTCTTATCTCCAATCATCCTCCAAAAAGCAGGAAGTGGAGCTGTGGCTCAAGTGACAGAGCACCAGCCTTGAGCAAAGAAACAGCACCCAAACCCTAGTACCATGGGGGGGGGGCAGAGGGGAAGGGAAGGAGGGAGGGAGGAAGAGGGAGAGAGAGAGAGAGTATGAGCAAGAACAAGAGTGAGAGCAGAAGAGACACAGAGACAGAGACAGAGAGACACAGAGAGAGATCAAAAGATTTGACAGTATTGGGGCTCACGGAATAAAACCAAATATCAACCATACCTTTAAAATGTGGCACAAACAGTTATGGGATTTTTTTCAAAGTTCCCCGACCCCCATTCTGCAGTTTTTACTTATTACCAGTTTATCCACTTTAGGTATTTGAATTTGCACAATTAGGTCTAATGTGGTAAGATAGGCGTACATTAGGAAAAGTTTACAATGAAAGGGAGAAAATAGGAAGAATTGGCCAGTAAGCAGCACAGAAGAGGAGGACAAAATGGGAGAAGATACAGGGTCATGGAAGCCAAATTCAGAGAGACTTTGTAAGAAGGGACATCAGTGCTGAATTGCCTCCCCCCCAAAGGATCAAGCAGAATGACATTCCCACTAATGGTATTTAATAGAAACAATACTGAAAATATCATTGACCATTGTGCCTGGTTCTTTACTGGATAGATTAGTATTTTGTCTTATAGAAGCACCCAACTAAATTTCCTCTTTTTATGTCACTAGTAATATAGGATTAAGGGTCCACTCTACTATGATATTTGCAATGAGTCTGTTTCCAAGTGAAGTACTAAAGATAAATGCTTCAACATGAATTTTGAGGAGAACATACAACAGTGGATAAATAAATGGCCTGGATCTTTCTGATTGAGGTGCCTTTTCAAAAGCAGACAGAACCTACCTCCTTAATATTGGTATATTTTGGCTTCTGCCTATGACCTTTACTATATCTTATCTCTCACCAAATCTTATGACTCAAGCTTTGGCTAGTTCCTGAGTCCTGAGGTGGACAGGTAAAGATAGAAGATATGAAAAATGAAAGGTAACAATATGTGAAGCAGGATCCTAAGGAGAAGAAGGTCTTGAGCTAAAGATTTCCATGGAAGACAAGAAGAAAACTTCTTGGGACACAGTACAATAAAGGGATAGGAAAAAGTTACAAAGAAGTGAGTTGCTGTGGTACAGAATATATTACATTAAATATTTGCTTAGCATTGGTGTTCCATAAAGAAGTTATCTACAGATCATGATGGGAGTAGTCTTGAGACTGAGTTAGTTGATGGAGAAGATACATGAATGCCTTTATAGGGAATGTAATAGTCAATCAAGAATGAGAAAAAAAACTGGCAAGCATCAGGGATGGAGAGTCCACCCAGGATGAAGAGCATGCATTTGTAATGAAATCAGTCAGACTGGTTTCTCAACTTTCTCAAGTAAGGCCTTGCTATTCAGTCACAGGAGCAAAAAACAAAGATAAAGAAGGGTTGGGGTGTGGTTCAAAGGGTAGAGCACCTACCTAACAAGTTGAAGGTTCTGTGTCCAAACCATAGTACAAAAAAAACCCAACAATGATGAGGTTTACCTCCAATGATCAAGATAAAGTAAAGCAATTGAGAATTGTATGGATAACATCATTGAAATGGCTAACCACACTGACAAAATCAAAATAAAGGTAGAAGGAGACTGATAGTTTTGAAGGACAGGGAGTCTTCTAAGGAGTAGATGTACTGATGGGAGGAGAAGAACATATTCAGCAGGAGGATGGGAATGGAAATATTAGTGCTGGCTGGAGAAAGGAATTACAAAGTTTGAGGTCTAGAAAGTGGATTAGTTTCAAGTAATGACAAAGGTGTCAGTGGTGGCTGTAACCATTGACAGCGATATAAGAAATCCCGCCACTGACAACTTTGGGTAGGCCCAGGTATTGAGATCTCTTCAAGTAAGTGTCTTGAAGTTCTAAGAAGGACCACAGGAGAAGAAATGGGAAGGAAATGTATGAGAAAAGTGTGGATAAGTGCTTTGCAGTTGACATATAAAAATGACTGAGTTAAGGACAGTGTGGTACAGAGTTCAAGCCCCATGACCAACAACAACAACAAAAAGAAGGATAGTGTGGTAAAGGTAAACTTCAAAAGAATCCAAAATGTGGAGATGCTGCAGGGAATGAGCTGAGTAATCTCTTACCTATATACCTTAATACACATCTTGCAAAATACTGAAGCTATTCTGTAAGTTGTGCATTAGTATGTGTTTCATTGATATGGTTGTGTGTGTGTGTGAGTGTGTGTGTGTGAGTGTGTGTGTGTGCCAGTACTGGAGCTTGAACTTAGGGCCAGGGTACTGTCCCTGAGCTTTTTCATTTAAGGTTGGTGTTCTAGCACTTAAGCCACAGCTCTACTTCCAGCTTTTGATGGTTATTTGGAGATAAGAGTCTCATGGACTTTCTTGTCCCGGCTGGCTCTGAACTGTGGAACTTCAGATCTCAGCCTCCTGAGGGGCTAGGATTCCAAGCAGGAGCCACTGGCATCTAGATATACCATTGAGAACATTTTGTGTCATTATCCTCACAAATCTCTGAGGCCTGTTAAGAATTTGTGTGTAGTATCATTTAATGAGCTTGGTTCTCAGCACTAATAGGCTTGAGTTTGTAGTTTGACTTTTAAACAACAATCTTCTTATGGACTCTGTGTGTGTATGTGTGTACATGGAATAATTTTGCAAAACTGTTGGCTCCATCTCTTAAGTGTGAAACAGTTAAATGATTATGTTTCAGAGAGTTTTAAGTCAACATGAAAAGGAAAAGAGGAAGTAGTCTTTGTAGAGTTTCTAGTTTTCAATTTCAATATTGAATATTATAAGCTTTTTAAAAGAAATTCTGAATTTAGGTTTCAAAATTAGTTGACCTCATAAGAAGCATTTTAGGCTAGATGCCAGTGGCTCATGCCTGTAATTCTAGCTACTCAGGAGGCTGAAATCTGAGGATCTCTGTTCAAAGTCAGAATGGGCTGGAAAGTTAACCACCAAAAAGCCAGAAGTGGAGGTGTGGCTCACGTGGTATAATGCTAGCTTTGAGCATCTAGCTCCTGAGTTCAAAAAAAAGGTAGAAGAGAGAAAGAGAGAGAGAGAGAGAGAGACTATGAAGTAGTACTTTTCATGAAAAAAAACAAAGGTAAATGTAGCTCTAAAGAAAAATAGAGTGAAGAATACAAAAATGTTGAGGAGTGAAAAAATTTCCCATTTCACCTGGGATGTCCCTTTGGCATTGGCTTGATCCCCAGGCTCATGTTTTTTGCCTAGAGAAAACACCTCAAACATTTCTGACACTTCCTTAGAAATAGGTCAGTTCCACAGCTCTGGTTAGATAATCATCTCAAAGGCAAATATTGTCTTCTTCAGTCCTTTAACAGATTCCCCTTCCCATCTTATCCTTTTAGTGTAATACCATTCCTGTTTTACCAGTTTCCAAAATATCAGTATCTTCGGATAACTTTGAAATTAAAAAAATTATTTTATCTTTAGCTGTACAAAGGAATTGCCATTCAAAGTAGTATATGGATACAATGAATCTTGATGAATGTCACCCATACCTTTGATTTTTGAATGTCAAAATGTAAAGGAAATTTCTGTTTTCATGTTCTTTGTTATTGCACCCCTCCCATACCATTTGTGATCCAAATACCTTCCTTCTGGACAGTTGATCCAATCCAAACTGGGGAAGAAAGGAAACACTTTTTCCTTACATTACTCCTATGATTCAGGCTTAATTTCCTATACCTTTTTCCCTTTTGATACATACATAACCCTCTCTCATACAAGCATACTAAAATTCACATTCTTTTTCTGTTTGATTGACACATATTAATTGTATCTATGATGCACAAAGTGATATTTCTACACATGTATATATTGTGTAATGTTTGCAAGAGCTTGGATGGTCCTCGAGGACATTAAGTTAAGTGAACTAAGGCAAGCACAGAAAGACAAGTATTACATGATCTTACTCATGTATGGAATCTAAACAAAACTGATCTTGTAGAAGCTGAGAATAGACTAGTGATTACCAGAGGCTGAAGTTAGTAAAGGGCGGTTTGGTCAATGGGTGAAATTTGCTTTTTTTCCCCATTCCTTTCCTTTCCTTTCCTGTCCTATCCTTTCCCTCTTCCTTTCCTGTCCTTTCCTTTCTCCATCTCTGTCTGTCTGTCTGTCTCTCTCTTGCTGTGTACTGGGGCTTGAACTCAGGAACTCATACTCTTGTTTAGTTATTTAGCTCAAAAAAGTGATGCTCTACCATTTGAATCTCACTTGCACTTATGGCTTTTTGTGGGATAAATGAAGATATGAATCTTAAGGACTTTTCTGTCCAGGTTTGCTTTGGCAAATTTTGCTTCCTTAAAGGGAGAAAATCTTAACTAAATACTAAAATACTAATCTACACTAGTTGAAGCTTAGCATTATCCTGCTCAGGTTACTTAAGTGAACTTCAGGATAGTCAATCTTATACTCTCAATGTCAGTAAATGGTTCAAATTCTAGAATGTACTCTTCCTGACTTCTCCTTATGATGTTGATCTTTTATTTCTTTATATTTTATAAAAGTTATCTTTTCCCATCCCAGGAAGTTCAATTGCCATTTTCTTCTTTTTGAGTTTCTCAGTTATTCTAATTTGAAAATGATTTCTTTGATACCTCCCTAACTCTTCTCACAGTTGCTCTCAGGATAGGCTTTGGTTCAGAGCTGCTGCCCAGATCTACCTTTAGGGATAATTCAACAGCAATCAGATATCTTAAACCACCACCCCACATGATATCTCTGTATGAGATATTCTTTGGATGGTGATTACAAGATATTACAGACACTGTAAGGACTTAAGTCTGGGACTCGAACTCTAGAGATCAGTGAGTCCCCCAGGGTATTTTGCTGTGGAATCATAGGAGTTGACCTTGCCAGAGAATGTTGACTCCTTTAGACCTTTCAAAGGAGTAGCTGCCTGGGCAGCATAGGTTCCAGTGTTCTGTGCTAAACACAAGACTTAGGTCAGAGCAGAAGAGGGATGGCAAATAGATTGTTGTAAAGTGACATTTGAAACATTCTTGAAGGTAATATGTTAGCATTACAGATTTGAGGATACTGGGTGGAAATATATGTGTGGAACAATGTGCTGTAGTGCTTTATTATGCGGTTCCTCTTTGCACCCACCTAAGATGGAAGTTGCACTCCAATTTTACATTCCTCAGATATTAAAGCACTCTATGCTGCTGAAAGCTATTATGTACTAGGGGTTTCAACGTCTTGGTTTATATTAACACAGTAAGTCATTACTATGATGGAAGAAAGACTGTAATACTCTATTTCACAGATGGACAAACAAGCCCAAAGAGGTTAAGTGACTTCCTGAGCTCACACATTTAGCATAGCATCATAATACAAATTCTTGAAATTTGGGGACAGTAGTTATCAGTCTTTTGTCTCAGGACCTTTTTATACCTTGAAATATTATTAGATATACAAATGATTTTATTTATGTAGGCTATTTTACCATAGGAGAAAGAAATTCAAAAAATTATAAATATTTCTGTATTAATTTTAATATAGCCTACTGAGCTAATGTGTATTCATATAAATAATCTATCTTGATGAAAAAATGCTTATTTTTCAGAAAGAAATTTGTTTTAAGAATTACAGTTATCTTGTGGGTTGGGACAGTGGTGGTGGTGGGGAACTGGGAGAGAACAAGGGAAGGAAGGGGTGGCATTGTTCAAAAAGGGAGAAAACAAAGGAGGAGACAGCAATGCTCAATATGAAATGTACTCATTACCTTGCTCATGTAACTGTAACCCCTCTCTACAGCATTTTCACAATAAAAACGTACAAATATATATATTTTTTTGGGTCCGGTCGTGGGGCCTGAATTCTGGGCCTGGGCACTGTCCCTCAGCTCTTCAGCTCAAGGCTAACACTCTACCACTTGAGCCACAGCGCCACTTCCGGCTTTTTTCTTTTTGCTTATGTGGTGCTGAGGAATCGAACTCAGGGCCTCAGGCATGCAAGGCAAGCTCTACCACTGAGCCACCTTCCCAGCCCAAAAACATACAAATATTTAAAAAAGAAATGTACTCTTCACCTGATGATATAACTGTAACCCCTCTGTACATCACCTTTATAATAACAATAAAAATATTTTTTACAAATTGCAGTTAAACTAGACATGATGGTGCACCCACACCTATAATCCCGGCACTTGGAAGGCTGCAGAAAGAGAGTGGCAAGTTCCAAGACAGCCCATGCTACATAGCAAGAAACTGTCTCAAGAAACAAATAAACCAACCAGTTGTAGTTAGGTTGATCTCTTTTACTTATCTACTTTAAACCAACAAGTTGCCATTAAGATTGATTTCTTTATCTCGTGTGTGTGTGTGTGTGTGTGTGTGTGTGTGTGTGTGTGTGCGCGCGCGCGCGCAGGCTCTGGAGCTTGAAGTTAGGGACTGGGCACTGTTCCTTAGATTTATCACTGAAGGCTGGCACTCTACTACTTGAGCCCCAACCACACTTTGGCTTTTTGCTGGTTAATTGGAGATAAGAGTCTCACAGACGTTCCTTCCTGCCTGGCTGACTTCATACTGTGATTCTCAGGTCTCAGTTTCCTGAGTAGCTAGGATTATATGTATAAGTCACTAGTGCCTACCTAGTTTTATAGCTTCAATGAGATTTTGTGTTATTTTTACACATGTATATAATATCTTTTAAATTATATTTCCCAATCTAATCCCTTCTCCTTCCTCCAATTGGCTCCCCACTAAAAGAGTTCCACTTTTACACACACACACACACACACACACACACATACATGAATGAAATAATAGATATGTATGGTCTAAATTTCACATATGAGAGAAAACATGAAATATTTGAATATTTGTCTTCCTGACTCTGGCTTATTTCATTGACCATAATCAGGAGTTTATTTTCCTAAATATGACACAATTTCCTTTTTTATGGTTGAATAATAGTATATTATGAGCCAGGCTCATGTGGCTCATGACTGTAATCCTAGCTACTCAGGAAGCTGAGACTTGAGTATCATGGTTTCAAGCCAGCCCAGGCAGGAAAGCCCAAGCCCCAGACTCATTGTATATATACCACAGTTATATTATCACTCATCACTTGATGGGCAGTTAGGCTGATTCTACAACGAGGCTATCGTGAATAGTGCCAAGATAAAAATGGACATGCAGGTATTTCTTATGTATGATGATATATTTGGATATATGTTCAGAAGTGATATTGCAGGAACATATGGTAGTTCTATTTTGAGTTTTTTTGAGGAACCTCCTTACTGATTTTCATTGTGACTGCATTAATTTACATTTCTGCCAATGTATAATTCACTCCCATCCTCTCCAGCATTTGTTGTTGTTTGTTTCCTGATGATAGCCATTCTGCCTATGATGGGATGGAATCTCAATATTGTCTTGATTTGCATTCCTTTATAGCTAAAGGTGTTAATCACTTTTTCATATATGTATTGGCCATTTGTACTTTTTCTTTTGAGAACTATCCATTTCATTTCCCATTTTATTAATTGGATTATTCATTTTGGTGTTTACTTTTCTGAGCTTATTAGATATTCTGGATATTAACTCGTTGTCAGATGAATAGCAAGCAAGGATGCTCCCATTATGTTGACTGTCATTTTACTCTGTTGATTGTTTCCTCTGATATGCAGAAGTTTTTTTGTTTTCAGTACTGGAGTTTGAAATCAGGGTTTCATAGTTACTAAGCAGGCGCTCTACTACTGAGCCACACTGTCTATCCCTATTTTTCTTCACTGGCTACATTAAGAATAAGGTCTTGTTTCCTGCCTAGGGACATGCTGTGCCCAAATCTAATCTGAGTACTTTAGTCTTCCCGTAGTTGATGTGATCACAGCTACATGCCACCAAATCCAGCTTCCTTCCATTGAGATAGAGGAAGCTTCTTCACTTCTCTGTCTGGGCTGTCCTAGAATTCTGAAGCTTCTGGTCTCAACCTCCCATTTAGCTTGGAATGATAGGCATATGACACTGCACACAGCTCTGGGCAACAATCTTCCCATTCTCAGTCTTCCAACTATCTAAGATTATAAACATGAGCTACCAGTACTGGGCTTGCAGAAGCAATCCCATTTATCAATTCTCTGTCTCTCTCTTTTTATTTTTCTCTCTCTCCCTCGCCCCCTTCTCCCTCTCTCTTTTCCTCCCTTCCTCCCTAAAATATTGGAGTCCTAGTCAGAAAGGCTTTGCTTATGCCTATATCTTGAACTCTATTTTCTCTAATTTTTTTCCCTCTATAGTAGTTTCAAATTTTCACGTCTTACCTCAAGAAGTTTGATCAATTTTGAAACAATTGTTTTGTATATATAGAGAGATAGTACTTTTTCAGTTTTCTACATGTAGATAACTGGTTTTCTCAATACCATTTTCTTTTGTCAGTCGTGGGGCCCGAACTCTGGGCCTGGGCGCTGTCCCTCAGCTCTTCAGCTCAAGGCTAGCACTCTACCACTTGAGCCACAGTGCCATTTCTGGCTTTTCTGCTTATGTGGTGCTGAGGAATTGAACCCAGGGACTCATGCATGGGAGGCAAGCACTCTACCACTGAGCCACCTTCCCAGCCCCTCAATACCATTTTTAGAGTAAATTCCTTTCTCCAATGAATATTTTTGGCACCTTTATCAAAAATCAGTTGGTTTTAACTGTGGGGGTCTATTTCTGGTCTTCTTTTCTTTTGGTTTACATGTCTGTGTTTCTTTTAAACTAGTGCCATGCTGGTTTTGTATTATAGTTTTGTAGTATAATTTATAAATTAAAGTTGCAAACATTGTTCCTCCTCCTCTCATTGTTCCTCCTCCTCCTCTCTCCTCCTCCTTTCTCCTCCCCCTTGCTCCTCCTCCTCCTCTATCTCTCCTCCTCTTCCTCCCCCTGCTCCTTCTCCTCCTCCTCCTTTTTTGCCTCCATGTGTCAAGACTTAAACTGAGGATGTATCCTTGCTCAGTGTGATTGCTTGAATGTTGCTCTACCATTTGAGCACATGTCCAGGATGACTTTTTGTAGATTATTTTGGAGGGAAACTCATAGGCTTTTCTGCCCAGACTGGCTTCAAACCTTGATCTTTCAGATCTTATCCTCCCAAGTAGCCAGGATTACAACTATGTGTCACTGGTGCTTGTCCTCTGGCATTGCTCTTTTGCTCAGGATTGCTTTGTCTATTTGAGGTCTTTTAGGCTTTTCTATGAATTTTAAGATTGATCTTTCTGGTTCAGGGAAAAATATTGGAATTACAATGGGGATTGCATTGAATTTGCATATTGTTTTTCATAATGTAGCCATTTTCATAATATTAATTCTGCTGATCTGAACATGGTAGCCTTTTTGTCTAATGTTTCCCTCAATTTTTTTGTGTTTTGTAGTTTCCATTGTAAAGGTATTTGTTTTGCTCTTTGTTATATTTATTCATACATACTTTGTGGGACTTTTTTTGAGAAGGTTGAGATTTCTTTTCATCATATGCTTTATTGGCATATAGAAAACTACTTATTTTTGTATGTTGATTTTAGTTGGAGTTTAAAACCATTCACATTTAGGGCAGGGGTAGGGAATCTTTTTCTTCCAAGGGCCAGTTGGATAATTATAATGTCATTTATGGGCCATAACATGTGATCAACTTAAATATTTGGTCAACTATTTAACTAATTCACTTCTAATTTGATGGCTGGAATGGCTTCTATTCATTGAGGATTGTGATATTAAATGGTATTGATGATGTTGCTACTTACAAGTTCTTTTCCAGGTTTGCATAGGTCAGTCTGGAGCACAATCAACTCTTGGTGATGGCAAGGTTTGAAAAGAACTACTTTCAGCAATAAGTTGTTCCAAATACATGTGTGTATTTCAGTGTATCTGAATTTCCTCAGAGTGGGAAATCCATCCTTGTTTATATAACATTTATTAGCAATGGGAGAATGTCATGTTGTAGTTTATTACACACATCACACAATTTTACCTTGAACAGGGTAGCAAAGTCTTTCAGTTCCATTCATCTACTTTTCATGTCCCTGATTTTTTCATTAAATTCTATAATTCATTTCACACATTTGGTAGCAAATTCAACTGTTGTACAAGGCTGTTGTCCTTCCAGAGTGGGGAAATGCACCATGTATTCCTTTTTGAGTTCCACTTAACACAGTTTTAATTTAGCTTGAAATGATTTCACATTTGAGAACAGGTTGCCAAGAAGCTGGATGGGTCCCTGAAGCTTGACATTCAATTCTAAGAGGTACTTGATAATGTCCACCATGAATACTAGAACACCCAGTCTCTTGCTCTCATTGAGTTCTCTGACAGATTTTCCCTTCATCTTTATAAACTGCTTGACTTCATCCTGTACTTCACAGTGATCAACAGGATCACTGAACTCAGAGTCAAGAACATTCAATAACTCCTTAAACAAATGGCTTTTACATCCTCTATTTTTGGTAAAATTTATAGAAGATGCTATTGTTGACATTACAATATTGAAATGCAATAACTGCACAGAATCTTTCTTGTATGATGCAGTAGTACATAATTAAATCACTTGGATCAAGAATGAGATGATGGGACTGGGAATGTGGCTTAGTGGTAGCGTGCTTGCCTAGCATGCATGAAGCCCTGGGTTTGATTCCTCAGTATCACATTCACAGAAAAAGCTGGAAGTGGCACTGTGGCTCAAGTGGTAGAGTCCTAGCCTTGAGCAAAAGAAGCTCAGGGACAGTGCGCAGGCCCTGAGTTCAGGCCCCAGGACTGGCAAAAAAAAAGAATGAGATGATTCTGTTATTTATTTGTTTTGTCAGTTCTGGGGCTTGAACTCAAGGCCTGAGCTTTTTTTTTGCTCAAGGTAGCTCTCTACCACATGAGTGGCAGCTCCACTCCTGCTTTTTTGGTAGATAATTGGAGATAAAAAGTCTCACAGACTTTCCTTCCACTGAGGCTCAGCCTCAGATATTCCTTGACAACGCAGTTAACAACTTTTGTGAGTCAACCATGGCTGGAGCTCCATCTGTAGTAAAGCTACTTTATTTTTTTAAATGTTAGCTCGTTTTTTTTAATTGATAAAATAAATCTCTCAAAGATGTCCTCAACTCCTGTAGTGTAGTGCATGACTTCCAGTTACATCAGTTTCTCTCTCCTATCAAACTCTGCAGTTAGTCCCTGAATAAAACAGCCAGTTGGGCAGTATTTGTAATGTCTATTGTCTCATCATAAACCAAAGAGAAAAATGAAAAATATCCTGCAAAATCCTTCAGTGATTTTTCAATATCGTTTAAGTCAGTAATCTGATTTGAGATGATTCTCTGAGGCAAACTCTCTGAAACAATTTTGCTTTGTCTGGTGCTGACATCTCTGCAGCAGCTACAAGCTGTCCATGTGCATGAGGCCTCAGCTTCTTTGGGATCCTCATTTGCATAACTTGTCTGGATAACATTGTTCCTGTCATAACAAGACCTTGAGAAAGCAGCTTGTGATTCTAAACTCCACTGAAGAGCGTTGCTTTTATCCAAATGCATTTGGCCTCCCAGTCATTTAGTTTAGCATGTTTTGAGCTATAATGATGCTCCCTGTTGGCTTTCCTCATGACTGTGAATGCATCACCACAAAGTAGGCATGCAGGTTTGCCTTTGACTTAAAAAAAAAATCATTTGTCCATTTCCCATGGGAAGATTGACACTTTGTATCAACTTTTCCTTTCTTGGTAGCTGCCCTTTGTAGGAAGTCATGCCACTTAAGTTTTAATAACCATCCAGTATGTGTTTGCCAGTAATAAAAAATTATTTGAGTCAGGTGCTGGTGTGGCTCACAACTGTGATCCTAGCTACTCAAGAGGCTGAGATCTGAAGATCCCAAAATAAAGCCAGACCAGGCTGGAAAGTCTGTGAGCCCCTGACCACCAATAAACTACCAAAGACAGAAGTGGATTTGTGGCTCAAGTGGTAGAGCCAGCTCTGTTAGAAAACAAACAGAAAACACCCCCCACATACACATACACAGACAAAACCTCAGGGACAGAGCTCAGGCTCTGAGTTCAAGACTTAGGATGGTATAAGGAATTATTTTGATTTTATTGCTATTTTAATTCTGCATCTTGGATTTGGAATATGTCCAACATTCATATAGTCAACTCGAGTCAACTCTTTTCTGTGTTCTCTAATTTCCTTAGTCTTTTTCTGAGATTCGGTTTTTGGGAAAATTGTTGATGGATGATGTATGGATAGAGGTCGGATTGGAATTATTATCTGTGTCAAAGAAGAAGTCAACAGCATTGTTGTCAATCATCTGAGACGAGGTCAACAACATTGAGAGGAATCATCCCATTGAATCTTATCTTATCATCACTGGATCGCTGTAGTTTCACACGGTCTCTTAGAACATTCACAACATGTACACTTCCAGCTTGCCTGGCACTGACTGTCCTCTGAGTCACCAAAATACAGGTCATGAGCAGGTGATGAGAAGCATATGAGTCTGTCCCATTATGTACTCATATGTGTACTGTCTATCCTGTAATGAATGGATTTTCATTGCTTGTCTCTCAAATTTTGTATTATTATTATGATTCACTTAATTATATTTATATTTATATTGCCAAGAAGAAAGTTCCTAGATTTATTGATGTTTATGTCCTGCCTCTGGTTGTCTTGACAAGGCCAAACCAAGTAATTTCATAGTCCTTATATAGCCTATGGGCGAGATGTACCCAGAAGTATGTTTAGGGTTATTATTAAGATGTATTTGCTCATCTCTGGTTTATTTGAGGGTGTTTGTTCCTTTGTTTCCCACATAGTGCTTCTTAGATTTTGCTGGTTTGTTTTATGTGAGGCTTGAACTCAGGGCATGTGGTCCCTGAGCTTTTTTCACAAGATTGGGACTTTACAACTTGAGCCATAGCTTCAGTTCTGGCTTTTAGGTGGTTAATTGGAGATAAGAATCTTCCTGGCTTTCCTGCTCAGGCTAGTTTCAAACTGCAATCCTCAAATCTCAGCCTCCTGAGTAGCTAGGATTACAGGTGTGAGTCAGCAGTACTAAGCTGTTTTGCCGGTTTGCTGAGTTGAGCATGTTTGATTCTTTCCTAATTTTGATGTTTTCATCTATTCCTTTTATGCAATTTATTCTTATCTGAGATCCAAGTTTTGTGATCTCTGTGTGTTTGTACCTTTCTGCAATGCTGGTTTCATAGTCAAAAATTGCTTTAACTAACATTATTTTGGAACATCTTTATTTCCATCAATTCTGAATGGCTTTAGCACATTGTGTTTCCAGGTTCATTTCTTTCAAGAAATTTGACATAAACTCAAAAAGCAGTAAAGGAAGAGAAGTGAGAAACATTTTTAAGATAGTCATAGGGCCAACTACCTGTGGTTCATGTCTCAAGACAAAAACTTTAAAAATTTTATAAGACTCCAACTCAACCAATAGCTAGGTACAATAGTACACTATACCTATCATCTTGGGTAAATGGATGGCTAAAATAGGGAGGATCACAGTTCCAGGCTGGCACAGGAAAAAACAAGCTCATGACAACTCATCTCAACAGAAAAAAAGCGTGGCATAGGGATCCCAGTTACAGCAGGAAGCATAAAGAGGAAGAATGAGGTCCAGGACCACCCAAGGAAACTATGACTTTATCTCAAAAATAACCAGAACATAAAATGGCTGGAAGCCCTATAATCCTAGCTCCTCAGGAAGCTGAGATCTGAGGATGGCAGTTTGAAGCCATGCCAGGCAGGAAAGCTTGTGAGACTCTTATTGCCAAGTAACCAGCAAAAAGCTGGAAGTGAAGCTGTGACTCAAGTAGTAGAGTGCTAGCCTTGAGCAAAAAAAAAAAATCTCAGAGAAAGCACCCAGGAATTGAGTTCAAGCCCCAATGCTAGCACACAAAAACATCTCCTTTGTGATGTTTTCTTTGACCCAATAGTCAAAGTAATAATGCAGTCTTCAAGGCTTTTCTTGTTATCAATTCTGAGTTTTATTAAATTGTGGTCAAAACAGATATATGCTGTGATTTCAAATTTTTAAAAACATTTCAAAATTTTTAAACATTTGTTGAAACGTTTTTATGACCTATCTACCCTGGAGACTGTTCCACATACTGATGAGAAAAATGTGTATCCTGCAGCAGTGAAACAGAATGACTTTTTTTCAATTTATTTATTTATTTGAGACAGGTTTTTCTTTGTAGCTTTTGTTTATCTGAAATTCATAATCCACCTATCTAACTATACCTATTATCCCCAGTGCTGGTATTAGTTATATGCCACCATGCCTAGCATATTAGATGTACTTAGTCAAGGGTAGAGTTTAACTCTGATATATCTTTGTTGATTTTTCTGTCTTGATGACCTGTATTTTGCTGAGAGTAAGTATTCAGTTATTATTTATTATGAATCTTTTAAAGGCTAAATATATTGTATGGACCAAAGAGAGTCAAAGCTGGGTGCTGTTGACTCATGCCTGTAGTCCTAGTTACTCAGGAGGCTGAGATCTGAGGATCATGGTTCAAAGCCAGCTTGCACAGGACATTCCATGAGACTCTTATCTCCAATTAACTACCAAAAAGCCAGAAATGGAGCTGTGGCTTAAGTGGTAGAGTGTTAGTCTTGAGTACAAAAGGCCATGATAGTGTCAAGTGGCTGTGTTCAAGCTCTAGGACAGGCACAAAAAAAGAGTTTTAGTAGAAGTCCTTGTGGAAGACTCTTTACTATTTGATATTTTCTATTCAGAAACTTCACTAAATATGAATATGCCTTTGGAAAAGGAAAACAATGGTGAGAGCAGATATTCTGATAGACAGGACACTGAAATAAAGAAAGTAAATTAAGATTGTGCATCTAAATGAAGAATAACAAGAAAGGAGCAAATACATTGGGAAAAAGTAGGGGGTAGGAGGCTTAAGATTTTAGAACCCTGGTGATGTCAGAGGTCAGTTGTAGATCAAGTGTAGGATCACTGCTGGAGATGGAATTGGCAGAATCTCAACAGCTAATCTGGTCAGAGATGGGATTTCTGAGCAGCCATTGCTGCAAAGATCTAAGTGAAAGGCAGAATCACTTAATTTGCTTCACATACCAACAACCTGTATCTGTGCATAAGACACCCAATATTAACCTGTTCTTAGAGAGAAACAAAATAATCTTGATTGTTTACATTAAATTAATTTAGAACTCTATAGGTGCCTTATCAATCTTGAGCACAAAGAGACCTAGGAACAGCACCCAGGCCCTGAGTTCAAGTGCCAGGACCAGCAAAAGAAAAATCATGAAGTTGAAAAAGAACTAAAATACAAAGGGATGGAGCCATGGCTCAAGTTGTTGAGTACTTGCCTAGATAGCTAGATACACTTATTTCATTCCCTCCTCTCCTCCCATAAAAGAGACTGTGTTTTCATATAGCTTCTGAGGATTGATTTTTTGTGTGATGATTAAACTCAGTCTTGCACATGCTAAGTAAGTACGCTGCCACTAAATTACATTCCTAGCTTCTGGTTCTTTGAGACAGGGTCTTTCTATGTATCCCATGTTGACCTTGAACTCACACTCCACCTGCCTCTACCTCTGAGTGCTGCGATTGTGGATGTGTGCCACCACCCCAAGAATGAGTTTCTTATTTATTTATCTAATTATTTATCTACTTATATTTTGATTCATATAAATTAGTTATACAGAGGGAGATTTCATTGCTACATTTCCATGCATGTTAAAAATTTATTCCAATCAATCTCACCTCCCTCTATCACTCTCTCCAAAACAATTTCAACAAGTTTCTTTATTCTGATTTCATGGTTACAAATATGTGTTTTTGCTATTTTTAGTCTCTTTCAAAATGTATTTCAAAGTTATTAACTCTCTATTTTTCTTTTTCCCTTCCCAATTCCTCATCTCTTCCTGTGTAATATCTTAGGTTTTTTTCTTGTTATGTGTCTATAGTCATGTAAATGGATCTGTCCATAAACATATATTATGTATACACACATGCATATGTGTATAAACACATATATTTTATGTGTCCATGAGCATGTATCTTTTTTAGTCTTCCATGACTGAGTAAAAACATACATTTTCTTTGTGAGTTTAGCTTGCCTTGCTCAGTATGTCTTTAAGTCGCAACAATTTTTCTGCAAATGACATTATTTTATTTTTTATGGCTGTATAATATTCTATTCCAAATATATGCCACATTTTCTTTTTTTGGGCGGGGGATGGGGTCTGGTCGTGGGGCCTGAACTCTGGGCCTGGGCGCTGTCCCTCAGCTCTTCAGCTCAAGGCTAGCGCTCTACCACTTGAGCCACAGCGCCACTTCTGCTTTTTTCTTTTTGCTTATGTGGTGCTGAGGAATCGAACCCAGGGCCTCTGGCATGCAAGGCAAGCGCTCTACCAGTGAGCCACCTTCCCAGCCCCATGCCACATTTTCTTTATCCATGTATTTGTTGTTATATATCTCAGCTGATCCCAGTGTCTGGCTATTGTGAGCAGAGTTGCAATAAACATACTTAAGCGGGTGTCTGTCTGATATATTGAGTTACTTTTTTTCTGAAAGATGCCAAATAGTGGTATGGCAAGGTAATAGGGAAGGAGTTTTGAGAAACCTCCTTACTAATTTCCATAGTGGTTGTACTAGCTTATATTCCCATCAACAGTGCATGAAGGATCCTTCTTCCCCCTACCCCTGAATGCTTGTCAGTGTGTTTGTGTGTGTCTATGCGTGTGTGTGTGTGTGCGCGCACAGGTGTATGTTCATGCACACACATGCTTATACTAGGGCTTGAACTCCAGACTTCACATTCACTTAGCTTTTTTACATTCAGTAAGAACTCTACCACTTGAGCCACATCTCCAGTTTTGGCTTTTCTACTCTGCTGATTAATTGGAGATAAGACGCTAACAAATTTGTCTGAGTAGGCTGGCTCCAAACCTCAGTCCTCAGATCTCAGCCTCTTGAGTAAGCTAGCATTATAGGCCTGAGGGCTTTCCATCTTCTGATGGCTTCAGTTTCTTTTCTTCAGTGTTTTATAGTTTTTTACTTTTTAGTGTTGTACAGTTTGATTGTATGTATCATCTACTTCCTTGGTTAATATCTATGTATTATATTGTTTTGGAGGCTATTGGTATTGGAATTGTTTCCCTAATTGCTTTCTCAGTCTGTTCATTGTTAGTATATAGGAAAGCTTCTGATTTTTGAGTATTTATTTTGTATTCTTCTACCTTTCCAAAGAAAGGGAGAAGTTATTTTGGTGGCATCGGTAGGGGTTGTTAAATTTAGGATCATTTCATCAATACAGATAATTGATTTCTTTTTCTTTACTTGGATCTTTTTATTTCTTTCTTCTGCTTTGCTGCTCTGGCTAAGAGTTCTAGTACCAAAATGAATAGGAGTAAGGAGAATGAATATCCTTGTCACGTTCCTGTGTTTAGGAGAAATGATTTCAGTCTTTACACATTTAATGTGATATAAGTTTGTTGATATAGCCTTTATTAATTTCAAGTACAATCCTTCTATTCCTAGTTTCTTCAGAACTTCTAACATCAAAGTTTGGTGAATTTTGTCAAAGGCATTTTCTGCATTGATTGAGATAATCATATAATTTTTTCTTGGTCCTATTTATGTCATGTATTACATTCAATTTACATATGTTAAATTGTCTTTCATGAATTTTTATAATACAAAAATGTATAATTCAAGCTGGGTGCAGGTGGCTCATGTCTGTAATCCTAGCTACTTGGAAGGCTGAGATCTGAGAATTATAGTTCAAATACAGCCTGGGAAGGAGAGTATGTGAGACTCTCATTTCCAATTAACCAGAAAAAAGCCAGAAATGGGGCTGTGGTTAAAGTAGTAAAGGGCTAGCCCTGAGGAAAAAAACCCAATGCAGTGCCCAGGCCTTGAGTTCAAGCTCCAGGACCATCAAAAATAATTTATAATTCAAATTTTAAATTTCAAAAATGTATAATTCTTTGAATTTTATGATTCAAAAATATTTTATATTTTTAAAATAGATGATTTCTTATATGTAGTGCTAGCAGTAAATATATACCATCAATGTCTCCTTTTAAAACCAATGAGCTTTTATAAGTACATCATCATTCTAAGAAATATATAAGGAAGATCAAAATATTCCATAGTAGTTTACTGATATAATGAAGTGAAACTCAGAATGTAAAAATTAACATTTTAGTTATATATAACTCTCTTTATAACTATATATTATATATATATATATATATATTGCATTGTAGTAATCAGTCATTAGTAATAAGAAAGTTGGGGGCTGGGAAGGTGGTTTTGTAGTAGAATGCTTGCCTTGTATACATAAGGCCATGGGTTCAATTCCTCAGCACCACATTAACAGAAAAAGCCAGAAGTAGCACTGTGGCTCAAGTGATAGAATGCTAGCCTTGAGCTGAAGAGCTGAGGGACAGCACCCAGGCCCAGAGTTCAAGCCCCATGACCTACACACACACACACACACATAAAAGTTGGAATGCAAACTGCCAGTGAATGGTTATTTAATGTTACTCTAAATCAGAAGCTAGTTTATGAAGTCGTAAAAGGGTTTGTAAGATAGTAAGAGATGTGGACTAGTAAATCAGGAGTTGATTTTTCCCATTTAAAAAAACAACAACTAGTCAGTTTAGGGAAGGGGATAAATGCAAGAAGCCAAGATTTCACAATATCAATGGAGTTTATATCACTTCTTTTTGTTAAAATTCTCAGAATATTGTTTAATGAAATATCAAATATAATATTCCCAAAATATACCACGTTAAAAATTTCATATTAAGCAAGCATGCATAATGCAATACTATTCATAAGATAAAATTTTCTTACAAATAAAATATAGCCAGTACCAATAGTTCATGCCTATAATCCTAGCTACTCAGGAGTCTAAAATCAGGATCTCGGTTCAAGGCCAGCCCAGGCAGGAAAGTCCCTGAGACTCTTATCTCCAGTAAACCACCAGAAAATTGGAAATGGCGCTGTGGCTCAAGTGGTAGAGTGCTAGCCTTGAGCTGAAGAGCTCAGAGACAGCGCCCAGGCCCTGAGTTCAAGCCCCACAACCGCCAAAATAAGCTAAAGGACAACACCTAGGCCCTGAGTTCAAGCCAAAATACTAGCGTGCGGGGGCACACACACACACACACACACACACACACACACACACAATTTCTTGGGAGTGGTACAATCCACATTTGAATTTGTGTGGTGAAATCTTTCAATGTTGAAATTTGACAATAAGGGCAGAAGTATAAAGTACATTTTATCTGGGGATATGAGACTTTGGCCAAGTGAGTTTTCAGGCTTCCCATGCGATATGTCATGAAAAAACCCTCTTCTGAGCCTTTTTGAGTAATGCAGTATCATTAAACATAGATGATTAGCCACTTAGAAAAGCAGGAAGGGCCAATTTTCCAGATGTTCTGTGCAGACAGATGATTAACATCAAGGGTCTCTAAACCCTAAGTTAAAACAACTGAGAATGAGATGTTGCTGAAGCTTCCAGATTCATTTTGACCCTCATACTAAGAGTAACATCCCCAAATGAACACAAAAGATGGTCCTTAAGGAACATGAGGCTTAAGTCCAGGGATATTCAAGTAAGACCAATGCTAGAGATGCCTACTGATGCCAAGCTTCTACCATGTGTACTATCTTTCCATTTTTCCCTCATCTTCTACCACCCAATCCAAAATTGATGATAGGTTGAGATATGCATTTGGCTTTCAAACAGAGATACTAACTCTGAGGCAGCTTTGTGGATTCAATGAGGCCAATATTGTGCTATTTTGCTTAATATAGTGTTTGATTAATGTTAGCAGATTATTAGTACTGTTGTTGTTTGCTAGTTATGTTCTTTTGCACTCCCTTTGTAATCAGCTGCTAATCACTAGGACTTCAGGGTAAAATGGGTGTCAGTGGCTCATGCCTATAATCATTGGTACTCAGGTTAACATCTGAGGATTGAGATTCAAAGCAATTCTAGGCAGGAAAGTCCATGAGACTATTAGCTCCTACAACCATCAAAAAGCAGGAAGTAAAGCTGTGCCTGAAGTGATAAAGCACAAGTCTTGAGGAGAAAAGCCAAGGAACAGCGCACAGGCCCTTAATCAAACTCCAGTACCAGCAAAAAAAAAATGGAACTCTCTCAATGGGGAGAAGTTAATGAAGTAATATGGTATTATTAGCTATTCCCATAAAATTGATGATTAAAATTTTTTTGTTCTGGTACTAAGGCTTGAACTCAGGGTCTTGCACTCTCCCTTAGCTTTTTCTATCAAAGTTGGTACTGAACCACATGAACTATACTCCTGCTTCTAGCTTTTTGGTAGTTAATTAGAGACAACTGGCTTTGAACCCCGATTGTTAGATCTCAGCATCCTGAGTAGCTAGGATTACAGGCATGAACATCCGGGCTAAATTTGATATTTTTAAATTAATAGTTGAAAGCAATAGTTGTTCTAATATAAACAAAAACTAATTGCTGTGGTTCTGTAAATTGCAGTTGTAGCACTTGTAGAGCAATAAGAGAGTACGAAAAGATATATTCTGCTACTAAAGAGCAAAACAAATCATTCTCCTAGTGTGGCCTCTAAAATAACAACATCAGCATGGCCTGGGAACTTGTTAAACATGGAAGTTTTGTAGCCCAACCCAAGACCTACTGTATCAAAAACTCTATGGATAAGCATTGGCCATCATTGTTTTAGCAAAACTCCAGGTGAGTAGAATGTGTGCTGAAATGTGAGGCCCATAATACACTGGACATCTAAGTGCTGTCACAAAACTCTTAGCTTTCTGGGAAGCACATTTCACAAACGTGTTCACTTAAATTTTTACTTAATTTGTGTCTGTTTAACTTACAAATATATATCATACAGTACTCATGTTAATTCCTTTAGTTACAGTTTATATAATAATCTGAAGAAATAACATGACATTTTCAATGTTCATTTTAATATAAGCATTTGTATTTTGGTCAAAAAATAACCTGTTAATTATATTTTCTTGTAAAACAGATTGTGTTCATTTTGGTTACCAGAGAAAAGCAAGAAGGCAATTGGAGAGGGTGAAAGAGAGTGAAATGGTTAAAGTACTACTTTATATGTATGTATGAAAATAGAACAATGAAATCTGTTGAAATTTTGGGTTTTTTTTTCTGCTACTAGGTCTTGAACTCAGAGCCTCATACACTCACTTGATTTTTTTCCACCCAGGCTGGTATTCCACCACATGAGCGACACTTCCACCTCTGGCTTTTTTTTCTGGTTAATTGGAGATAAGTGTCTCACAGATTTTCTTGCCCAAGCTGGCTTCAACTCAGGATCCTCAGATCTCAGCTTCCTGAGTAGCTAGGATTATATGTGTGAGCACTGGGATCCAGCCTGAAATTATTTGTTTTTTTTTTATTTTTAATTTCTCTTTACATTTTATTAGCTATGAACTGAGCCCAGATATCTTTTTTTACTTTAACAATAAAACTACTTCTTACAAATTAGGTAATATATACATTTCTTTCCTTCTGCTTAGTGTCAGCTATTCCTTTTTTCTCTCTCACTCCTTCCCTCTGAAAAATCCCCTTGAGTTGCTATGTTCAATTTCATCAATGTCTAGTACAGCTGAAATTGTTTTAAGAAGGGAATGATGAGGTATAGGTGAGAGAAAGATGGAGTGCCTGAGTTTGATCAGGAAAAATTGATGCATGTATGGAAATATTACAATGAATTCTCTCCCATGTACAATTAATATATACAAATAAAAAACTTTGAAATTTTATTCTTTTAAATTATATACAATAAATCATATACATTATTTTATGCATAAAATATTTTTCTTGTATGTTAATGGCAGCAGTAATACTTCCTGGAATTGTCAGAATTAGTTCATATTTTTTCTTAGTGCAGGTACTGGGACTTGAACTTAGAGTCCTGCATCCTAGCTTGGCTTTTTTACTTCAGGCTGGTGCTCTACCACTTGAGCCACAACTCTACGTCTGGATATTTGATAATTAATTGTAGATAAGAGTCTCACAGACTTTTTGCTCACACCATGAGCCTTGGATCTTAGCCTCTTGAGTAGCTAGGATTAAAGGTGTTCCTGGCTTCTTGTGATTGTTGTTAGTATTATTATTTGCCAGTTCTGGGGCTTGAACTAAGGGCCTGGGCACTGTTCCTGAGTGTTTGTGCATAAGGTTAGCACTCAACCATTTGAACCACAGTTCTACTTCGGACTTTTTGGTGGTTAATTGGAGATAAGAATCTTATAGACCTTCCTGCCCAGGCTGGCTTTGAACCTTGACCCTCAGATCACAGGCTCCTGAGTAGCCAAGATTAGAGGCATAAGTCACTATCCCATGCTCTTGTTTTTTTATTTATTTTTATTGGTCCTGGAGCTTGAACTCTGGGCCTGGGTGCTATCACTGAGCTTCTTACGCTCAAGGATAGCACTCTACCACTTGAGCCACAGAACCACCTCTGGCCTTTTCTGAATAGTTTGTTGAAGACGCCTGGCTATTGTTATTTTTTAAATAGTGGCTCAGAAACCTCCATTATACTTGCCATGGAAATTTCCTTGTTTATTATGCTTTGTAACTAGGAATGATTTCTTCATTTCTTTCTCTTTTTTGTGTGTGCTGAAACTGGGGCTTGAACTTAGGCCTCATACTGTCTCTTGACTTTATTTGTTCAAGGCTGGTACACTCTACCAATTGAGCCATACCCTTACTTTTAGCTTTTTGCTGGTTAATTAGAGATATGAATCTCATGAACTTTCATGCCAGGCTGGCTTCGAACTGTGATCCTCAGATCTTGGTCTCCTGAGTAGCTAGGATTACAGGATCGAGCCATGGGCACATGAGTAAATTTCTGATCTCGAAGAGCTAACAAATTAATAAAATTGTCCTATAAGAAGATTTTAAAAAAGGCCAGGCATTGGTGGCTCATGCCTATAATCCTAACTACTCAGGAGGCTGAGATCTGAGGATCGCGGTTCAAAGCCAGCCGGGGCAGGAGAGACCATGAGACTCCTATCTCCAATAAACCACCAGAAAACCAGAAGTGGCGCTGTGGCTCAAGTGGTAGAGCCCTAGCCTTGAGCTGAAGAGCTGAGGGACAGCGCCCAGGCCCAGAGTTCAAACCCATGATGGAAAAAAAAAAAGGTATTTCACAAGATAAGGTAGTAGATGGAGTGAATATGATGAAAGCATATTCTATGTGTGTGGCAATATTACAATGACTGCCACATACATTGTACAGTTAATATATACTAAAAAATGTGGAAAAAATAAATGAAGAAAATAGAAGATGGTACCATAGCACAAACTGAATGCTCATGGAAGAATAAAAGGTTTCTGAGGCTCTGACTTCAATCCCAGTACTCTGAAAAAGAAAAAAGAAAAGAAGAACTCGAATAAGACCAGATGCTACTGGTTCACACCTGTCATACTAGCTACTCAAAAGGCTGAGATCTGGGAATCCTGGTTGGAAACCAGCCTAGGCAGGAACGTCTGCAAAACTCTTATCTCTTTTAACCACCAAAGAGCCATAAGTGGAAGGTCAAGGGATAGAGCATTAGCCTTGAGAAGAAAGCTAAGAAACAGCACCCAAGATCTGAGTTCAAGTCCCAGGATTGTCACAAAAAATAAATAAAGTAGAAAGTGTTACCTAGGCTTGATGGAAAAATGTCATATTCTAGTAATAATTCCACCATGAGCACAGAAGAAAGAGTCAAGATTGCTTTATATTTATAGATTTGGGGGCTATACTTTTCTGTAACTCAAAGTATCCAATAAAGAAACTGTTGGAAAGTTCAGTTCTTTACATTTCATTTTTATCATTTGTACTTCATTCGATGTTACAGCATCACCTGTACATTGTTTACTTAATATCCTACTTTAAGTGAACTGACTTCACTAAAATAAATTTCTTTAAATATAGCACTACCATAAATAGAAAGCCATTTTACTCCCCATAAATAGAAAGTAGTCTTCAAAATAAATACATACTATTAGAAAATATTTATCTGTGTACTACCTAAAATAATCTTTCATACCACTACTGGTATGCAAGCCACATGCTGCAAAACACTGAATGAAATAACCCCTTCAAGCCTTTCCTACACCAATACTCTCTGATTAGGTAAGTAAGTCTTGCTTAGTGTGCTACTAAGGCTTTATTTTCAGAATATTTGTGTATCTTCAGTCCATTGTTATTCACATAATCCTTATCCTTTCAACTGAGTGTTGCCACCACGTAAACAGGTGTTATTTCCTGTATCCCCATGGCATACAAATTAGATGTTCATCCCTGAGCAAACCATTTATGCCACCTTTGGAAGTGACTCCCTACTGTTAATCTGCCTGCCATAACTCTTTTAAATTCATGACTGGCCCAACTTGAGCACATAATGTCCTGTCATTGTGGCACTATGGTAGATAGCTCCAACTACTTTTGTGGTACTGACTTGAGGGGAAAACACTACTACAATCCAGGACTATTCTGGCAAACAAAAAACAGAGGAAATTAATAATAAAGCTTCAATAATTCTAAAGGTTTGTTATCAAGAAGATGTGAAAGTGTGTGTGTGTGGTATGTGTATGCATGTGTGTGTGTGTGTGGTGTGTGTGGTATGTGTGTGTATGTATGTGTGTGTGTGTATGCTGATACTACTTCTACTACTACTACTACCACTACTTCTACTACTACTACTACTTCTGCATTTTTGCCAGTTAATTGAAGATAGGAGTTTCATGGACTTTTCTATCCAAGCTGGCATTGAACCATGGTCTTCAGATCTTAGCTGCCTAAACAGTTAGAATTACAGGCGTGAACCACTGGCCCCTTGCTTAGCGGAAAGCACCGAAAACAATCACCCCCCCCATTTTTCTCCTCTCTTACTTTCTGAGGAAAATAGTAAAATTGCAGTGAGCAGAAGAGTAAAGACCAATCTCATATTGGTTTGGAAAATGTTCTACACCCCTTTGTTGGGAAAGTGAGAACTGCTTGTGGTATGGTAAGTAATATAAAGACAATAAGTATGAGCCTGTTTGTGGGAGCCTACAGGGCCTTGACACTTCTCTGGATTAGCTCCATAATCAAGAAGTTCCTGTTCTATATTTATAATTTCCTTAAGTCATCTTGTGCATTTATTTGTTTAATATGAAAGCAATACTCCAAGTCTTTCTCTTATACACTAGAAGGATCTTTCCCCCACTCCAGAATATACATTTTGGGGACAAAACCAAGGACATTATCCTTTTCCTGAAGGTGAGGCTGAGGTTCCCAGTTTTTCTGGTTTGACTTGGTTGCTGATTATAAAGCCAAAGTTCTCCTCCCATTTATGGGTGTGGTAGCTTTCCAGGGTCTAAAATGGTGTGACAATCCATGTATACCCAACTCCCTAACCCTAACACACAGACACACAGACACAAACACACATACACACACACAACCTAATCAAGCTCTTTTCTTATTAAAGTAGCCTGGAGCCCAACTAAACTAGCAGGAGTTAGCCAGCCTGTTAGGACTTGTCTGGGATGGTGCTGTGCCAGCAAAATTTCAAACCCTGGCCACATTCTCCTGGCCTGTTGTCCATTACTAAGGTGAATTTAATCATGCCTGTGAATATCTTGGGTAAGCAATTTAGTTACTATATTTTTAAAATAAAAATGTTTTATTTATATGTATAGGGGTAGGGGAATATGAAGACTATAAGGCATGGGCTCAATATCTTTGGCTGGAAAGTGAATCAAGGCCGAAGATTTCATAGCTGCATTTTTAAGAATAGTATTTCACCTTTATTGAGAGTTTCATTTATGGTCCTAAAGCCACTGCACATTATGGGCTATAATCTCATTGGGGCTAACCTAGGTTTGTTGGGGCCTGAAGCTGATAAAACCGAGGAGACCCTGTTTAAGAAAATATAGTTAGTTGTCTCCTAGACTCTTTGGAAAGGAGCCTTAAAAGCATAAATTCATTAATGTGTCTGCAAAGCATCCTTGTCTGCATCTTGTTTAATATTTTGGACAATTCTGTCAAGTGAGTACTAGGAGTATCTCTGTAAAATGAAGTGACAAAACTCAGTGTTTAGAGATCTGAAGGCACTTGCCCAAGGTCACAATTTATTAACTAAGCCTATTTCTACAATCTCCAGGCCTTCTTCCTTCAGCCAACTAGACTGCCTTCTCCAAAATATCCTTCTCTTTTGCTTCCAGTAACCTTAGTTAGCTGTCCTCTGGGACATGTGAGGAACTTAACACTGGTTCAACATTAGCAGAGGGGCAAAAGGTCTCCTCTTAGCTGAGCTTGCAGAGGGAATATGCCCTCTGGGGAACTGTAGAGCCAAAAAAGTGGGTGAGGAGGGCAATTGTGTTCCCAATAGGTCCGAGCTATGCACTGGTTTCAGTAAGATTTTTGTTGTTCCATGAACAACACTGAACTTACATACACTATTCCCTCCCCTCCCCAGGCCAAATCTACCCGGCTGGGCCCCTAAATTCCCTGTCCCTCACCCCACCCTTCCTAACTTCATTCTATTCTGCTCCAACTTCTCTTCAACCCCAGCTCCAGCGTTCTTTTAAAATTGTTGTTGTTGTTCTACTGGGAGCAGAGAGGGTGGAGTTCTCTTGCTGAGGCTTTTTCTCCTCCCCCTCCCTCTAGCCCTCAAACTGGGCTCCACCCCAGTAGCTTGTCAGCTGTTTTTCTGGAGGGGGAGGAGGAGGAGGAAGAGAAACAGAAGGATGAAGAGTAAGGGGGAAAAGGACAGCATCTTTTGAGCCCTGACACATGGGATGTATGCATATTTCTCAGCTATTTTTCCTTATATTTAATGTGTCATTTAACTCACCCTCTTCCTCTGATTCTTTGGATATATAGAGGAGAGTTCAGGCTGCTTCTTCAAGCAGTCACTCTCCCTTAGGCTAAAGGGAGGAATGGAAGAAGTTGAAACATTTCAAGTTGCTTTAAGTCAGCTAAAGAAAGGCAAGCCTGTGGTGCTTCCTAGAAGGAGAGAGAAACATCACAACTTCTGATTGTCTATACCTGCTGCCTTACAACCTTCCATCTGATCTAGACAGCATCAATCACATGCTGATTGTTGATGTGTCAAGAGGCAAAGAATATAAAGGAAAAGCCCTATGTTTGTTAATGTGGTCATGAGGTGCACACTTCCTGGTGAGTCACCTGTGAGGACTAACTTGAGTAAGAGAGAGGCCATCTCTAACAGACTTAAATGAAAGCTGGGTGCCAGCGGTTCATGGCTGTAAGTCTACCTACGCAGGAGGCTGAGATCCGAGGATCATGGTTTGAAGCCAGACTGGGCAAAAGAAAAATATCATTAAGACTCTTCTCTCCAATTAACCACCAAAAAACTGGAAGTTGAGCTGTGGCTCAAGTGGTAGAGTGCCCTCCCTGAGCAAAAAAGCTAAGGAACAGCCAGGTGCTGGTGGCTCATGCCTGTAATCCTAGCTACTGAGGGGGCTGAGATTTGAGGATTGGGGATCAAAGCCAGCTTGAGCAGGACACACACACACACACACACACACACACACACACTACCCCACCCCACATACATCACAAAGGGAAAGGGGAAAATGTGAAGTGTTTCTCTACTGGAGTGTCTCTCTTGGAGAAAATGGATGTTCTTATTTCTGGACCTAACACCTAGCATAGTTCTTGTGATAGCGCAAGGGCCCTATATGTTTTATTGACTATATAAATTTAAAAAATGGATGGGAACAAATCACTAATTTGTCTTCCCACTGTTTAGTAATTTATGTATTTCAAAATCTGAATTTACAGCCCGTGCCTATGGCTCATGCCTGTAATCCTAGCTACTCAGAAGGCTGAGATCTGAGGATCATGGTTCAAAGCCAGCCCCGGCAGGAAAGTTCAAGCCAGCCCCGACAGGAAAGTTCATGAGACTCTTATCTCTGGTTAACCACCAGAAAACTGGAAGTGGTGCTGTGGCTCAAAGTGGTAGAGCACTTGCCTTGAGATGAAGAGCTCAGGGACAGTACCCAGGCCCAGAGCTCAAGCCACATGACCAACAAAAAAAAGTCTGAATTTACCACTTGAGATAATGTTTTCTATATAAATACAGTTGAAACACACACACACATACACACACACACACACACACACACACACACACACACACACAAATGTGGGCTTAAAGTAAATTAGTTAAAACAACTCTTGATAAGGATATAAACTATTTTGGCTTCTTTTTATTATTTTTCCTTTTTTATTGTTACTATAAAGGTGATATATAGAGGGGTTACTGTTTCATAAGTCAAGTAATAAGTACATTTCTTTTTGGACAATGTTACCCCTTCCCTTGTGCTCTCCCAGTTTTTTCTACCCATCCCACCCACAAGTTCATTTTCAATATAGTATTCTGGCTTCTTAAAAATAGATGTTTTACAATGATACGTGATACCCACAAGATACTAGTTTGGAAATGAACTCCCTATAAGTTACGGGGGTGGGGCGGGGAGGAGGACATAGGGGAGGAAAAGTGGGAGAAAAACAAGAGAGGGGATAACAATGTTCCACAAGAGATTACCTTACTTATGTAACTGTAACCCCTCTGTTCTTCACCTTTACAACAAAATAAAAACAAATTAAAAATAGATACTTTGCTTTTCTTGTGCCAGTCTTGGGGTTAAACTCTAGGTTTGGGTCCTTTACAACAAAATAAAAGTAAATAAAAAAATACATGTTTTAATTTTTTGTGCAAGTCCTGGGGTTGTACTCTGGGTCTGGGTGATGCTTCTGAGCTTTTTTGCTCAAGGCTAGTGCTCTACCACTTGAACCACAGCTCTACTTTTGTCCTTTTTTGGGGGAAGGGATAGAGATAAGAGTCTCGTGGACTTTCCTGACTGAAACAGTGATTTTTAACTGTATTTTTTTTGTCTTTTCTTTTTTGGTACTGGGGATCGAACCCAGGACGTTGCGCTTGCTAGGCAAGCGCTTTGCCACTGAGCTACATCCCAGCCCTGAAACAGTGATTTTTAGATCTCACCCTCCTGCATAGCTAAGATTACAGACATGAGCCCTGGATGACTAGAAAAATAGATGGGTTTTTGACAATTCTGTTCATGTTAAACATAGAATTCATAATGACCTAAAGTCACATCTTGCCTTGACAGGGAATTCTAGTGGCACAATTTCACTGTAGTTATCTACTCATCTTCATCTCAAAATTGTACTCATTATTTTATTATTGCTTTTGCTTTGATTTTGCAGTGCTGAGGATCAAATAAGTGCTGAGGGCTTATAGGCACTTGGCAAGCAGTATACCACTGACCTACATCCCCTAGCCTTCATTCATTCTTGATAAAAACGACTCAGTGTTGTTCCACACACTTGATTATAAAACTTTGACATACTTGATTCTAAAACTTTTCAGTGTTGCTGAAAATAGCCATGGTTGGAGTAGTGAAAATCCTTGTTGAGTAGGATTCTTAAAATTTGATACATCAAGCTCAGTGCTGGTGGCTCATGACTATAATCCTAGCTACTCAGGAGGCCAAAATCTGAGGATTGTAGTTTGAAGTCATCCTGGGCAGGAAAGTCCATGAGACTCTAATCTCCAATTTACTACCCAAAAAGCTGGAAGTAGAGCTGTAGCTCAGCTGATAGCGCATTAGCCTTGACCAAACCAAACCAAACCAAACAAAACAGGGACAGTGCCCAAGCCCTGAGTTCAAGCCCATGGACAGGCACAAGAATAATAGATACATTAAGAAACTAAGGTTTCAATAGCTGGATGCCAGTAGCTCATGCTTGTAATCCTAGCTACTCAGGAGGCTGAGATCTGAGGATTGTGGTTCAAAGCCAGCATGGGCAGGAAAGTCCGTGAGACTCTTTTTTTTTTTCTGGGTCCGGTTGTGGGGCTTGAACTCTGGGCCTGGGCGCTGTCCCTCAGCTCTTCAGCTCCAAGGCTAGTGCTCTACCACTTGAGCCACAGCACCACTTCTGGCTTTTTTTTTTGCTTATGTGGTGCTGCGGAATCGAACCCAGGGCCTCAGGAATGCAAGGCAAGCGCTCTACCACTGAGCCACCTTCCCAGCCCCATGAGACTCTTATCTCTGGTTAACCACCAGAAAACGAAGTGATGCTGTGGCTCAAAGTGGTAGAGCATTAACTTTGAGCTGAAGAGCTCAGGGACAGAGCCCAGGCCCAGAGTTCAAACCTCATGACCAACAACAACAAAAAAAAAGTAAGAAAGAAAAAAGAAAAGAAAAAGAAACTAAGGCTTCAAGGATAAAGTGACTCCTTTTTAAAGATTCACAAAGAGTTGTACACTTTCCTGTACAGTTCCATGTCAGTTTTTTACCTAGTCAACTGGTGTAGATCTGGTATAGTACATATAGAGAGTTATCTATAAAACCTCTACTACTAGAACATTCTCCCATGCAACAAATACATGTTTGTCATTTAAGTTATCTCTTTCTCACTCTTTCTTTGTCTCATGCTAGTACTGGGGCTTGAACTCAGAGACCTTGAGCTCCCACCTGCCCTTTTCACTCAAGGTGAAAAGGCACTCTACCAATTAAGCCACAATGCCCTTCTGACTTTTTGCTGGTTAATTGTTAATGAGAGTCTCACAGACTTTCTTTTTTTTTATTGTGAAAATACTGTACAGAGGGGTTACAATTACATGGGCAAGGTAATGAGTACATTTCTTATCAAGCATTGTTGCCTCCTCCTTTGTTTCCCCTTCCCATCCCTTCCCACCTTCCCCCCTCCCCCAGCTAAACTGTCACAGACTTTCTTACTCAAGCTGGCTTTGAACTAGAATCTTCAGATCTCAGCCTCCTGAGTAGCTAGTATTTTAGGCATGAGCCACCAGTGCCTAGCTGTTATTTAATTTCTGACCCTCAGTTTCCTCTTCTGAAAATGCTAATAATAGCAATCTATAGTCATAGGGTTGCCATATATAGCTGTGTGTATGTAGGTATAAACACATGTGTGTGGCTAAGAACAGAGCTATTATTGTTGTTAATAATAATAATATCTAGCAGCAGAGTTAGACATTATAACACCTTGGGCCTAACTTCAAGGGCTTTATAGTCTAGTAAGGAGAGGCAACCAAACAACAAATATGTGTCCTGAGGTAGAGAAGAGCACAGAGAAAGCAATGGTCCATTTTGCTTGAAGGAATTAAGGAAGGGAGATGACCTTAAAATAGTACATTCAAGAAGATGGACAGAGAATTTAGGCCTTTTCAGATAGAGAAAGTAAGGGATCAATGCAAAGACACAGAAACAGCTCTAGGAATGTCAGGAATTAGCAATCCAAGTCTGATGGGGAGAGCAGCAAAAGCCCTGCTGGTTGAGAGAAAGGCAAAGGCCAAATCATAGCAGGTGAAAGACTGAGTGCCAGGGGGTTACCTTGAATGGTGGAGTTCCTGGTGATGCCATACTGGTAGTTGGTGAATTCTAGGAGGAAGAACAAAATATTTGGGGGATAGAGAGATATGTGATGCTTAGAGGACATTCCGGAAGCACTGATACCAGTTAAACAAATGGGCATATGTGTTGAGATATATTGGGCAGTGCACTCATGCTTTTTAAAAAGACAGGCACAGAGGGTATAATAGCACCTACTTTCTAGAATTGTTACCAGACGTAAATGGAGAAATGATGAATGTAAAAAGCACCTGGCCCAGTGACTTGCCCATATTAGGTGTTGAATACATGACAGCTATTATTATTTCTCCTTGCCTTGCTGCTCTCTCCCTTCCTCTGCTTTGTTTCTTGTCTCTCTTCTCCTTCCTTTTCTTGAAAAGAATTGTGGTAGGGAAGAGGCACTGAAAAGGGGCTGTGGTTGCTAGTGACTTCCTGGCTTCCCATTAAAATGAGCTAAAGAAGGACTTTAAGGCAAGGGCAAAGAAATCCTGAAAACGTGGCTTCTATCCTATGGATTCAGCTCTACAGGGATCTTCTCCAATGCCTGGCTGAGAGGCGGTCTCAAGGGGCGAGGGGGGGAGAACTCTATTCTTAGAGATGTGGTATCTGGGAGACTGAGAAAGCCTGTTTCAAGTCTCACTGCTGGGCCAAACGGTATTCATTCGGTATTCGTAATTCATCTTCAAGTCCTCCTTCTTAGCCACCCACTTCTTCCACCTTCACCTCCTTCCTTCATCTCTGGCTAGAAAATGCACCCAGCGCCAATCCCCTTTCCTTTTACTCTCCTCCCGAGGAAGACACTGTGACCTTGCTGTCCTTGCTGGTGTCACTCGTTACCATGGAGAACTAGGAGGGTACATATCGCTTCCAGTTTTCAGCTTCCTTGCTCTCTTCCTTCCCCATCCCTTTCTTCCCAGACAGTCTTCAAACCCAATCCCCACATCCCTTTCGCCCCCCTCTAGAGTGTTCGCGTCACTCGAGTGGGGATTGGTGACCAAGAAATGTGCTCACAAGCCTCTTTCTGGGACGAATAACCAACTGAAATTGATTCCAGTTGTACCTGCTGCTGCAGGAGACTGAGGGAGGTGGCCGCCAGGGGCGAGTCCAGCTGTCTCCGCCCACAGCCCCGCCCAGGGCCCCGCCCCGCCCCCTCCCATCTCCCTCTGCCTGTCGGCCCCACCCTTCTCCACCTCTTCTGACTTCGCTCTCTCCTTTCCTCCAGAGGCCGCTTGTCCCTTTTAAGGAACTCCACCCTAGGTGGAGTCCTCATGATAGTCACACCTCTTCTGCGGGGCCTAGCCGGGCTGAGGAAGACGGAATCACTCCACCCACTAAGGTGCCCCGAGAGCACTTCAGGTTCTGACTCGTGGGTGCGTGAGGTCCTTGTGGGGGTAGCTAGGTGCCTTTTAGAAACCTCTCTGCAGAGGATCCACAAGAGTTGCTGCGGTTTTTCGCTGAAGCCCCTACCCTAGGCTAGTGTTCCTCTGATATTTCAACCAATCGTCGGCATTTTCTCCTCCCTCTTTCTTTTTAGGAAGACGCTGGGGTGTGTGGCGCCAGCCGCGGCATTGAAGCGTTGAAGGTTTTCCTCTTGTGGTTATCTCCTCGTGGGGTTCCTATCTTGGATTATTCCTCCTCGGTGTCAACTTTATGTTCAAGTAGTGTTTTGAGGTTTAAGGTGGTTTTCTTAGCCCTCCACCCCGGCCTGGGTGTGCGGAGTTCTGAGGATGGGTGGAGAGTGGGCTTGGCCGGAACTGAATTGGTGGAGGTAAAAGGGAAACGGAGGCTCTTCGATCCCGCGAACCCACTTTATTTTTAGCTGAGAAAAAGGCTGCAAGAGGGGAGGATTCTTTTTAGGAAGTCTGCTTGGTCGGCCCTGATTTTGGGGTTGGATGCCTTGAGGAGCTTTGTTTCCCTTGTTCTGAGGTCTGAATCGACTCCCTCTCTTTTCGCCTCCCCCCCCCACCCATTTTCCAGCCGGGAGAAAAAGGGGTGGTAGGGGACCAAGAAAGAGAAGGCGAGAGCTCGTCGCCTGGCGTCCTGTCAGACAGGGGCGGGTGTGAGGGGAACAGCTGTTTTGCGATCAGCTCAGGAGTATGAGCCTCTGGGAGTACCGCAGGAGCTCCGGACACTTCTGGAGTCCTCAGCTACAGGCGTAGGCGGTAAGTGACTCTGGGATTAGAACCCTCCTCCATCTAAATTCTACTCCCCCCTTCTCAACACACACTCACTTCGTTCCGGGTTTTAGCTAAGGAGGGGGGCGCGAGAAGCAGAAGGGTAAAAACACTATGTGGAATCAAATGAAACTCAAGGGAAAATGACTTTGCCTAAAGGGTTGAGCAAAGCAGGGATAGGAAGGGGAGGGCGTACTCGGAGGGGGGGGCTTCTTGAAAGGAGTGACAAGGGACGAGAATGGGTGGATTTGTCCAGTTTGGTCCGCCCAGACTGAGCGCGCTCAAATCCTCCTTAGGCGGTAAGGTTTGTCTTTGACTTAACCCCACACCGCCAAAGTCGCCGCGCTAGACACTGGGTTTCGGAGGCTCACGATCTCAGGTAACATCCCCCACTCACTCCCCACCCTTGTGAGCAGTAGCTGCTACCTAGATATGCTTCTAAAAAGAGGGAAGAGGAGTCAGGGGGTTAAGGTGGGCGCTTAGATTATTGGGGATACTAAACGCGAGACCCTGGAAGGAGCTGCAAGGGAGGAGCTGCTTTGGGCGTGCCTGTTCTTAAAGGAGGGGCTGAGCTTAGTTGGAGGAGGAAGCTCAAGCCTAGGCCCTGCCCGGGCCCTTTAAGACGTGGCCAAATCTGCCGGATCGTCCTTGTAGGTGAGATCTGGCCAAATTGCTGTGGTTGTTGGAGCTAATAGATTTGCTTAGCCACTTGGAGCTTTTGGCAGATTTTTTTTTTAACCTTAATCATTTGGACGGGGGGAGGGGGGGAAAGAAGGGGGATCACACAAACAGGTGGTCAGAGAATGGTGCTTGCTTTCTTTTGGTGGTGTTTTCATTGTGGGAAAAAAAACCCATTAAAGACTCTGTATGTCACTCAGTAGAATAGTAACTGGGCAAAGTGAATAATTTCTAAGTTTGGATTTTAAACCGATTGAAACTGTGATGGTTTGAGGTTGTAAAAAAAGACCTGCTTTGAATCCCTACCACTACCACTAACTGGTTGTATGAGCCTGGGCATTGCTTTTTCTCTTCATTAGGGTGCAGATTACCATCAAATTCAAAATCTTCTGAACATATTTGATAAACATCATAGTGTATGTACTAGAAGCTTCTGCTTGTATGGTTCATTTTCTTTCCTACTTAGTTTGGGAACTTTCTCTGGAGCATTGCTGATAGAATTAGTACTTTATGCTCCTTAGAGTATCCAAATGAAGGGAAGGGAGACGTGGGAAGTTTGCATTAGCTTGCCCAAAGTTTGAAGCTAGAACTTAGGTTTTATTTGTTTCTGATTTAACATTGTTCCCACTGGATTTTTTTTTATCACTTCCAAGAGGTTATTTATCTGTCTGTCCCCTCATTATTCTTTAGGCAACTTAACCAGGATGATCTTTGGACAACAAACTAGTGATTCACATGTGCCCTTCCTATTTTTCAACATTTTGGAGGAACTTACCATAGAGATGTTAAGTTTCTAACAACTTTAATAAATGAGCTGAGAACAATATCTTCAGGTTAGCTTAGAGAACAAATAGGCAGGAAACATAGGAAAGGGAGCAATATAGCTTGAAAAGTGAAAATGACAAATTATCCATCCAGTTTTTTTCTCAAGAAAAAGTTAATGGGCTGTACTTTCAGCGTGCTGGGGTACTATAGAACCCCCACTGCTCTCATTGTTACTATGTGCTATTCAGAGATAAACTTTATCTTCTTCTTCCTTTTCCTCCTCCTCCTCCTCCTCCTCTTCCTCCTCCTCCTTTTTGCCAGTCCTGAGCTTGAACTCAGGGCCTGAGCACTGTCCTTGAGCTGGCTTTTGCTCAAGACTAACTAACACTATACCACTTGAGCCACAGCGCTACTTCCAGTTTTTTCTGTGTATGTGGTAGTGAGGAATCGAACCCAGGGCTTCATGCATGCTAGGCAAGCACTCTACCTCTAAGGCACATTCTCAGCCCAGATGAGCTTCTTAGTGGTACTATTATATGAATTACCAAACCTAGTCTAGTTACCAAGCTTTATTTTTTTTTTTCTGCACTGGGGCTTAACCTCAGGGCCTTGCACTTTTTTCCAGCTTTTTTCCTTCAGGGTTGACTACCACATGAGCCACACTTCCAGATGTTTTTTTTTTTTTTTGCTTCTTCATTGGAAATAAGAGTCTCAGGGATTTTTCTGCCTGGGTTAGCTTTGAACCATTATCCTCTGATCTCACCCTCCTCAGTTTCTGGTGGTGTGTGGGGAAATCAAGCACCCATTTTTTTTTTCATTCTGGCAGAAGCTTTATAATAATTTAATGCATTTATATATATATATATATATATATTTAAATATTTTTTGGGTCCGGTCATGGGGCCTGAACTCTAGGCCTGAGCGCTGTCCCTCAGCTCTTCAGCTCAAGGCTAGCGCTCTACCACTTGAGCCACAGCACCACTTCCGGATTTTTTCTTCTTGCTTTTGTGGTGCTGAGGAATCGAACCCAGGGCCTCAGGCATGCAAGGCAAGCGCTCTACCACTGAGCCACCTTCCCAGCCCATACATTTATATTTTTATCTTTGTCCTGAGTCAGTAATACTTTATAGCATCGTTTAAATGTTGAATGATGATTATCTTTGAATATAATTAGTAAATATTTATAATATATAAAAATAAATAAATAAATATAGTTTGACAAATATATGTTGATGTACTATGTATCAAGTACTAAGAAAAAATATTTGAGTGTGTGCCAGTCAAGAGGTTTGAATGTGAGGTCTGAGTGATGTCCCTAACCTTTTTCGCTCAAGGCAAGTGCTCAATCACTTGAGTCACAGCTCCTGTTCTGGCTTTCCTGGTGCTTAATTGGAGATAAGAGCCTCACAGGACTTTCCTGCCCCTGGGCTGGCTTGGAAGCTTGATCTTCAGATCTCAGACTCATGAATAGCTAGGATTACAGGTGTGAGCCACCAGGGCCAACCTTGAAAAATCATTTTTTTTAAGGTAATTGATCCTCCTGCCTCAGCCTCCTGAGGGCTAGCATTCCAGGTAGGCGCCATAAACCTACTCACAAAGTTTTAAAAAGTTAATTTATTGTTTCTTCTTTCTTAAATATCTTCTTTATCCTCTCACCCAGATCCTAGTATTCCATTAAATCCTACTGTGTTTCCTCTGGCCTCCCAGATCTTTCTTATCTCAGTTATTCTTTAGATACTATCCCTATCCTGCTTGGTTGATATTTACCACAAATGAACTCCCTTCTAATATTTTCATAGCTTTTCTTGAACTGTATTGATGGTATTCCCACCATAATTAATCCCAATTTAGCATTTATTTCTATGGAACCTTCCCTGATCCTTGCATCTAGAAATACACTTGAGATCCCAGATCATTTCTTCCTGCATTTTCTGGAAACTGCTGTCCTGCATTTTGGTTGTTTTTATACATATCCAGATGATATCTTTTTTCCAGATTGAGAGGTTTTCCATCATTGTAGCACCTTTCCCATGTAAACACTTGGCACATATTTTGTAGATTATCTTCTGAGGACTAGTTCTAAAGTGGCATATTTTTTTAAACAAAGGAAAACTTGATTGGGATGACTGACCTAAATGATCATCTAAAATGATTGCCATTTAATTACTAAGTAGAATGTGAGTAAATGAGTAGCATTATAGTGTGGGCTTTTTTGTTGATTCTAAGGCAGTGTGGAAGCCAGGAGCTGGTGGCTCACGCCTGTAATCCTAGCTACCCAGGAGGCTGTGATCTGAGGATTGGCGTTCAAAACCAGCCAAGGCAGGAAAATCTATGAGACTCTTATCTCCAGTTAACCTCCAAAAAGCTGGGAGTGGAACTGTGACTCAAGTGATAGAGCACTAGCCTTGAACAAATAAATTCAGGGACAGCGCCTTAGCCACAAGTTCAAACCCAGTACAGGCAAAAAAGGGTGGGGGGCAATGTAGGACTATGTTTGGTCTTTCTGAGCTTTTTTGTTTATATATTTACTATGTGCTTTCTCTAGTTATTTTTTAAATTAGCGTACATTAGTTATACAAGGGGAGTTTGGGTGTGACATTTCCACACATGAATAAACTATATCCCAATCAACTTCACCCACTCTCTCTCCTTTATCACACTCCTCCTTCTTAAACAATTTCAACAAGTTTCATTGTTCTGTTTTCATGCATGCAAATAAACTACTTAGACCACATTCACCCTCATTCACCCTCTTTGTTAGTCCTCTTCTCTCCCACAGACATTCTCCTTGATTCTGAGCCTGTTTTACTTTCCTATCATTCAAGTTTATTTCAGTGTGTATTAATTGCCCCAGGGTGTTTCTGTATGGTATTTCAGATGGGCATATGTTTTTCTCAGAATAACCCTCTATTGCTTTCTCTTCTCCCATACTCTTTATCCCCTATCGACCAACAGCTTTCATTGATGTTCATTATGTTGTCTTAGGTTTTATATCTAGAAGTCAGATTTTATATATTTATTAGCCCCAACCTCAGCTTTATTATCTAGCCTGTTTCCCCATCTCTAAAATGACATGGTATCTGGAGGCGTGGCTCATGTGGTAGAGCACAAACCAAGCTATTTCTTATCAGGCCCTGAGTTCAAAGCCCAATCCCACCAAAACAACAACAACGACAAACAATTTGCTGGGCTCAAGTGGCCCACACTTGAAATTCTAGCAATTCAGAAAGCTGAGATCAGAGGATGAATATTCAGAGCCAACCTGGTCAGAAAAGTTCTCAAGAACCCCATCTCCAAGTAACCAGTGTAAAGATGGACTAGAGATGTGGCTCAGGTGGTATAGATCATCAGTCACAAGAAATCAAGTCAAGCAAGGGCAGACCCTGAGTTCCATCCATGCTAACAGCATGAAAAAAAGGACATGGTAATTTATGATTAAGAATAATGTAAGTAAAGCATTGGATTTAGTACCTGACATTTAATAGATACTTTATAAGAGAAGAATGTTGTCATTTTTGTCAATAGTAGTAATGTATTTAGATGTTGCTGTATGTTTGGTGAAGATAAATGTAGGATAACATGGAAACAGATGCTGGATGTAAATGTCTGGAATCTGTTACATGCTCTATATAAAATACTAAAAGATGCTATCTGTGTATTTAGATAAAATAGATGCAGGGCTGGAAAGATGGCTCAGTGGTAGAGCGCTTGCCTTGTATGCCTGAGGCCCTGGGTTCGATTCCTCAGCACCATATAAGCAAAAAGAAAAGAGCCGGAAGTGGAGCTGTGGCTCAAGTGGTAGAGCGCTAGCCTTGAGCTGAAGAGTTGAGGGATAGCACCCAGGCCCAGAGTTCAGGCCCCATGACGGGACCCCAAAATAAATAAATAAATAGATAAAATAGATGCAATGTGGCAAATCAAACTCTGGGTTTTTATTTTTGCTAGGGCTTCATGCATGCTAGTCAAACACACTATATCAGGCAACATCATGAGCCCTCCAAATCTGGGAGGTGTGTGTGTGTCTGTGTATGTGTGTGTGTATGAGAGAGAGAAAGAGAGAGAGAGAGAGAGAGAGAGAGAGCACACATATACTGGGGCTTGAACTCAGGACTGGGTGCTGCCCCTGAGCTCTATTTGCTCAAGGCTAGTGCTCTACCACTTTGAATCATAGCACCACTTCCAGTTTTCTGGTGGTTTATTGGAGATGAGAGTCTCAGACTTTTTGGCTGGCTTTGAACCGTGATCCTCAGATCTTAGCCTCCTGAGTAGCTAGGATTACAGGTGTGAGCCACCAGTACCCGGTTTAATTTTTTTAAATTAGTATGTCAGTGTATACCCCAGACTAGCCTCAAAATCATGATCCTTTTACCTCAACCTCCCTAGTATTGGGATTGCAGGCATGCATCACCATGTCTGACTCTAACTCTGGAATGTTTAAGTAGAAATACCCTATTTCTAGAGCCAGTTGAGATTGTAGTTCACTACTTCTAAAATAGTATTGATCTTCACCCAGAATCTTGCCCATCCTTCATTCAACATGCCTGCTTTCCACTTCCTTGCTTCTGTAACTTGCTATGTCTATAAAACCATGGCGAACTTCCTTAAATTCTGCACTTGAGCTTTCTTATCTATGAACTGGAGATAATAGCAGAAACTACCTCATAGAATAGCAGTGAAGAATAGAGGTGTTTTACAAAGCACTTTAAGAATGCATGAAAGTATAGTACTTAGTGAGAAAAAGTAGTTGTTGTGGTTCTCATATTCCATGTTCCAAACACTGGCATCAAATAGTTCCCCCTTCCTCACTTTCTTTATCTATCTACTACCAAAGGCTTTAAAATTTTTTTATATCTTTGTATTTGGCTCCTTTCTTTCTTATCCTATTTTCTACCACTGTAATTTAGGCTAGAGGTGCAAGCAATTAGCCTACAGACCAAATACAGCTCACACACATGTATTTTATTTCCCCTAAGTTTTAAAAACTCTCATTTCAGAAATGTATTTTAATGCATTCCACATGACTCAATCCAACATATACAGGTTATACAGTAAAAATTCTAATTGATTTCTGTCCCCTAGCCACTCATTTTGCCTCATTTGAGGCAACTAAATTTACTAAGGATCCTTTCAGAGATATTTAAAACAAATCAAGCAAAGTGCATATATCTTTTTCTCCTCCCCTTCCAATTTATACAGAAATGGTAGAATAATCTGTATGTTGTTGTACAACTTGATTTGTGTACTTAAAAATATATTTTGGAGATCTTTCCATATCTGTATATAAAAAGCTTCCATCTTTTGTATTACTGCACAGTTTTGCACTAGTTAAGCTGTACTTTATTTGAAGTCTTCCATTGATTAACATTTGAAATAGTTCCAATCTTTTGCATCATTGTTTGTAATCACAGTAAAAAAAAAAACAACAAAACTTTGCAACTAATATAATGGAAGGATAGGGCTGCTCTAACAATACTACCAGCTGGATGTCTTAGACCACAGAAATTTATTTTTTAACTTTTGCACTTCTAGAGGCTAAGCATCAGAGATGAGGGTTTAATCATAGTCAGGTTTTTATTTTGGTCAGTTGTTGGGTCTGAACTCATAGCCTGGGCACTGTCTTTGAGCTCTTTTTGCTCCACGCTGGCACTCTATCACTTTGAGCCACAGAGCAAGCCACTTCTGTTTTGTGGTGGTTAATTTGAGATAAAAAAATAATAATCTCACAGACTTTCCTGACTGGGCTGGCTTTGAACTGTGATCCTCAGATCTCAGCCTCCTGAGTTGCTAGGATTACAGGTATGAGCCACCAATGCTTGGCAGCCCCAAATGCCTGCTTGGTGTTTCTCCTATTAAGACACTAATTGTGGCTGGGCATGATAGTGTATGCCTATAATCTCAGCACTCAGCTGAGGCAGGAGCAAAAACAGTGTAAAGCCAGCCTGGGCTACATTGAAATAGAAAATACTGTAACCCCAGCTGCTCAGGAGACAGATCTGAGGATGGCAATTTGAAGCTAGCCAGAGGAGAAAAAGTCTGTGAAGTTCTTGTTTCCAATTAACCACCAAAACTCTGGATGTGGAGCTGTGGCTTAAGTGGTAGAGCACTACTCTTGAGTTAGCACTAAAGGACAGGGCCTGGGACCTGAATTCAAACCACAGTACTGGCACACACAAAAAAGCAAGTAGCACGTAATTTGGGTGGGACTTCTGCCTATTTTTTCTCTAATATAGATTTCTTTTCTCGTGCTTTTTGACTGATTTTTGTTTTTTAAGGCCTATTTCACATGAAAAATTCTTTTGGAATTTTTTTCATGAACATTTTACTTGCAGTAAACAAAACAGGGAGTCCTTGTTTTGTATTATTTGGTTGCTATTATTTTATACAGCATGCCTCAGCACATAGACCTGCAGTGTCAAACTATCTCTACAAGGCCTTATAAATTGAGGAAAGCACACCTTGTTTAAAAGGTGAAGCCCTGGGTAATTTTCAACTAATTTTTCTCCTGTTCCAATCAATATGCACCTCTCATCACATTGCAAGATCTCTCATGTTTTTCAGAAAGAATTTTTCTTTTAAAAATTGTTATTATAAAAGTAATGTACAGAGGGGTTACAGTTATATAAGTCAGGTAATGAGTACATTTCTTTTTAGACAATGTCACCCCTTCCCTTGCTCTCTCCCAGTTTTTATCTCCCAGAGGATTTTTTTTTCAAAATAGAAATTTTCCTGCTTTTGAAAATATTATTGGATAACTGTTTAATTTGTAACATTACTGTGAGAACTGAGCCATGTCTGAATGAGCTACCAGTTTCTCTCTCTGACCTGGACTATGAATTCCCTGAGGGTAGAAATCATAGACCCAGAAATTTATTGTTTTCCATATGGTGTTATCTGCTTTATCACACAGGTCTTCAATAGTGTTGTCTATGCAGTGGGTCTTCTGTAAAGACTTAATGATTATCAGAAAGTTTCATATTAAATTGACCATAATCTCTAGTTAATAATATAGAGACAAGTAAGTCCTGGTTTCTCCAAATACCTAGCATGTGCTTTTGGAAATAATTACCAGGCTTTTCTTTTATTCTACAATCTTCTTTTTTTGCCAAATGTAATTGTCCAAATTATTAGATCTAGCTTCATTTTTCTATTTAAATATTCAATCCTTTGGTCTCGAGTTTCTTTTTTTTTTATTCTGAATTTCTCTTGTATTTCTTATTTTGCTTGAAATCGACGCTCATAAACAGTACAGTATCCTTAGGTCTTTACAATGCTGAGCATGTATTTAATGGGCTATTTGGGACTAATCTTTTAGCTCTTTAGGTTTTTCCTACACTTGCAATTAAGTAATTGTTTCATTTTCATTTAGACTGGAGAGATGTATAATGAAAGTATTTATTTTTTTCAAAAGTAGTCCTAGCTGAGTGTTAGTGGATCACACCAGTAACCCTAGGTACTCAGGAAGCTGACATCTGAGGATCAAGGTTTGAAGACAACCCTAGGCAGGAAATTCCATCTCCAATTAACTACCAAAAAGCCAAAAGTGGAGCTGTAGTTTAAGTGGTAGAGTGCCAGTTTTGAACAAAAAAAATCTAAGTGATAGGACTCAGGCCTTGAGTTCAAGTCCCAGTACTGGTACCTCCCATCATATTCTGTTAAACATATGCACCAGTTGATGCTAAAAGAATAACATGGGGATGGAGATTTAGCTCAGTGGAAGAGCACTTGCCTGGCAAGTGCAAGGCTCTGAATTTGGCTCTCAGCTCTGCCAAACAAACAAAAAAAAAAGAATAACATGTCTCCTCCATATTTTGAAGCAAGATTTAAGAATACGCATGTAGGGGCTGGGTAGGTGGCTCAGTGGTAGAGCGCTTGCCTTGAGCTGAAGAGCTGAGGGACAGTGCCCAGGCCCAGAGTTCAGGCCTCACGACCGGACATGGGACCCTCCTAGTACTATTTGACTTGGTGCTCCTGAGTTAGGTTAGCCCAAGCTAAGCGTGAAAAGACTATTCAAGAGGCTACGTCTCTGCCCTTAAGCGCTTTTTGTATTAAACATGGATGAGAATCATTGTACTTTTTATGGTTAAATGAAATTTTATTTATTTATTTATAGCTGGTTCTGGCTCTTGAACTCAGGACCCGGCTGCTATCCCTGGGCTTCTTCTTGCTGAAGACTGGTACTCCACAGCTCCACTTCTGGCTTTTATGGGTCAATTTCCAGGCTTGAACTCTGGGCCTGGGAGCTGTCCCTGGGCTCTTCAGCTCAAGGCCAGCGCTCTACCGCTTGAGCCACAGTGCCACTTTCAGTTTTCTGGTGGTTAATTAGAGATAAGAGTCTCAGGGACTTTACTGCCTGGGCTGACTTTGAACTGCAAAACTCAGATCTTAGTATCCTGAGTAGCTAGGATTACAGACCTGAGCCACCAGCACCTGGCTGCTTTTTTTTTAAAAGTAGTTTATTAGATATGAGTCTCACATACTTTGCTACCCAGACTGGTTTTGAATGGCAATCCATATCTCAGTCTCCCGAGTAGCTGAGATTATAGCTGTGAGTCACCAGCACTTCATGGATTATTATATTTAAAAAATAATTTACCTTAAAAATTACTTTAAGCTGGGTGCTGGTAGCTCATGTCTGTAATCCTAGCTACTCAGGAGGCTGAGATCTGGGGATTGAGGTTCGAAGCCAGCTTGGGTAGAAAAGTCTCTGTGAGACTCTTATGTCCAATTAACCATTCAAAAGCCAGAAGTGGCACTGTGGCTCAAGCAGTAGAATGCTAGAGGAAAAAGAGGCTCAAGGATAATGCCCCACAACTGTCCAAAAAAGTTATCTTTAAGTAGTTGTACAAGGGGTTTCAATTCAGTATTTCAGTTTGTGAGTACAAGGCGTTTTGATCAATGTCATCACTTTCATCATTCTCCCTCATATCTACCAACTTCCTAGTATTCTTACAAATTCCTTTATGTTGCTGCAGTGGCACCATGTTTAGTTGTTGGAGAGAGTTTCCTTTAAAAAAAAAAGTTATATAGTGATGAAGAGGATCACATGGCATTTTACATGCTTTTGTGGAGTATGAGACTTTTATGCTGGGCCCTTTGTCCCATTTGTAAACTGGTGCCTCAGTGCCATGCTAGAATTGTGATTCCTGGAAGTTTTGTTTTTTTGATGAGCATGCAATTAGTGAGAATCCTTTAGCACTCTTTGCAGATGTTAAAATGTAGAGCTTTTCATAATGATACAAAAGTACTTCCATTACTATTATTTTCAAGTTTACCAAACTACTCCAAAAGGTTGTAGTAAGTATTTAAGGGAGAAAAAGAGCTTTGCTCTTGGACATCACATCTAGATTAGTCACTTACCAATGTATATAACTTTAGGATTACTTATCTTTCTGAGACTATATTTCCTGTTGTGTTTAGTGAGGTCAATAGTAATACATATTTTTCTTTTTGTGGAAAAGCTCATCAGGATCTGAAGAGAGGACAAGTGGATGATAGAGGTTATGAAAGTGATTTTATAGAATTTGAACTAATTGGAGAGTGGAACAAATATAGCAAAAATACAGCCAGTTGAGTGCTGGGAGCTCACACTTATAATCCTAGCTATTCAGGAGGCTGAGCTCTGAGGTTCTTGGTTTGGAGCCAGCCCAGGCAGAAAAGTCCATGAGAATAATTATTTTCAATTAACTAGAAATGAGGTGGAAATGCCTCAAGTCATAGAGAGCTAGCCTTGAGAGAAAAAAAAAGGATAAGAGCACAAGGCCCTGAGTTCAAACCATAGTACCAATACAAAAACTTATTTTAAAAATAAAATAAAGCCAAATGCTAGTGGCTCATGCCTGTAACCCTAGCTATTCAGGAAGCTGAGTTTTGAGGATCATGGTTAGAAGCCAACCCAGGCAGGAAAATCCATGAGACTCTTATTGCCAATAAACTACTCAGGAAAGGCCAGACGTGGTGCTATGGCTCAAATGGTAGAATGCTAGCCTTGAGCACAAAGAGGCTCAGGGACAATACCCAGGCCTGAGTTTAAGCCCCTGCAAAATACATACATACATACATATATACATACATACAGTCAGGCACCAGTGGCTTGTGACTATAACCCTAGCTACTCAGGAGGCTAAGATCTAGAGAATGGTAGTAAGACACCAACCCAGGCAGCAATGTATATAAGACACCATGTCCAAAGTAATCAATAGAAAGCAGGTATGGAGGTATGGCTCAAGTGATAGGGTGCCAGCTGTGAGCTAGCATGATTTTCTGGTTACCAGCAAGGTGTGTGTGTATGTGTATGTGTGTGTGTGTGCGTGTGCCTGTTTGCACGTGCGCGTACGTGTGGTAGCTATTACTCTAACTCGATTGATTTTTTTAAATTGATTTAAAAAAATATTTTTATACTTTATTTTGTGATTTTCTGACAAAGTGATCTTGAAAACTTACAGAGATTTTTATAATTACATCTTACAAAACATTTTACATGTGTTGTCATCACTGATTATTGACAACCATATGAGGGGACAGAGCTGGATTGATTTAACTCCCATTTTACAAATGAAAAAAGTCAAATGACTCTGAAGTCATATAGTTCTTTTCTGGTCTATCTTATCATCTTATCTTTTCATTACCTCATGAAAACACTTAACTATGTGTTGTAATAGTTTAACAATTTCTTTCTTTCTGCCCCTGACATTCACATGTGGTATGTGTTGTTAGCCTTCAATATTTCTATAATAATATGCTCTCATAAATTTTTAGAGTTCTCTTATCTTTTTATTTTATTTACTGTTTTTCTGCTGGTTCTGGGGCTTGAACTCAGGGCCTGGTCTCACTCAGCTTTCTTGATCACAGCTGGCACTTTACCCCTTGTGCCATACCTCCTGTCCATCTTTTTGGCTGATTAAATGGAGATAAAGGCTTACAGACTTTTCTGCCCAGGCTGGCTTTGAAGTTTGATCCTCTAGATCTCAGCCTTCTGAGTAGATAGGATTACAGGCATGAGCCACCAGCATTCAGCATGAGAGCACACTGTTGTGGCTAGACATGTTACCTCAGACACATTCTGGCTTTTGTGTATGCTGAAACTCTTGAATGAGGAGATTGCTGCTAGGGCACTGCATTATGATTTTTTTTTGAGGTTAAGTTTTCCTATGATGCCTATGGCAATAGCTGTGGACCTGTATGGAGAAAATGAGAGAAATTGGAGAATCTTTCAGACTACCTTTATTGAATAGTTTGTACTTAGTAAGCATATACAGTTGTGCTGGGAGTTTCTAAAAGCACATGTTGAGTAGACACATTGACATTATAACTTCGTTACAGCTTTACTGAAGTTCCAGGTTGCTGGCACTTACATCTCCTTTCTATCATTTTTTGTGTGGTTTCTGGGGCTTGAACTCAGGGCCTAGGCACTGTCCCTGAGCTTTTGTGCACAAGGCTAGCACTCTACCACTTAATCCACAGCTCTACTTCTTGCTTTATTGGGTAGTTAAGTGGAGATAAGAGTCTCACAGACTTGCCTGCCTATGTTGGCTTTGAATCATGATCCTCAGATCTCAGCCTCTTGAGTAGCATGAGCCACCAGTGCCTGGCCTTTCTGTCGTTTAGTTAGCTGAGTGATTTGAGGATCCATCTCTGCATCCTCCGTTAGCTTACTTCTTTAAAATGATGTGTACCATGGTGTAGCTCAGAACTGTGATCGCCCATTGTGTGAGGCCCTGATTTTCATACCTATTACTTCAGAATTAAAGTAGTTAACTACTAACTAGTGGTTTAATCAATTAGTTCAGTGGTAAATGTAATATTACTTAAGTCAAGGGTTATGGGGTTTAAATGAACTAACATACACTTTCTTTGCTAGTATTGGGGCTTAAATTCAAGGGCTACTTTGCTCAAGACTGGTACTCTACCACTTGAGCCACACCTCCATTTCTAGCTTTTTGCTGATTAATTGGAGATGAGAGTTTCAGACTTTTCTGCCTGGGTTGGCTTTGAAACATGAGTAGCCTCCTGAGTAGATAGGATTACAGGTGTGAGTCACCTCACCTAGCATATTTATTCTTTTAACGTTTACCTGATACTTCATAGGTAGTGAGTGAATGTTGACTATTAAAGTGCTTTTTATCACCACCATTACTGTCCATTCTCCCATAGGATGCAAAATAAAACTATCTGAAAATTCATGTGTAATCTATCCTTTATTTTTCTAATAATCACACCACAAATAATACTTTAACAATGACATATAAGCTCAAAACTCCAAAATAATGATTTTCATTTTTAATCATTCCAGCATTTCTGATGATGAGGATGAAAGATATATGTTGAAGATCTTCTTAAATGATTAAGTTGTTGTATTTAAATGTGTTTTTTGTTTGTTTGTTTGTTTTTTGTGCAGGTCCTGGAGCTTGAACTCAAGGCCTGGGCACTGCCCCTGAGCTTCTTTTGCTCAAGGCTAGCCCTCTACCTCTAGAGCCACAGCTCCATTTCCAGCTTTTTTTTTATTAGTTTATGGGAGATAAGAATCTCGTGGACTTTTCCTGCCCCGGCCAGCTTCGAGCAACGATCCTCAGATCTCAGCTTCCTGAGTAGCTAGTAATACAGACAGGCATGAGCCACCGGCGCCTGGCTAAACATGTTCTTTTTAGCGGTTTTTCAGAAAGAAAATGTTCACCAGACCCAGGAGTATTAGAAAATGGTAAGAGGGCACTGTAATGTCAATCGGAGGACAAAAATTCTAGTTCTGATTGCTGCACTTCTAAATTATGTGACCATGGGCCTCCAGATTATTTATCTGTAAGATGGGGATTTCTTGAAAGCTTTCTTTTCTCTGCTTTTTTCCTGAAGTTTCTGCTTCATCTCTGGGCATTGCTTTTCCTTGGAAGATTTGCTAAGGAGTAGAGGGTGGTCTTTCTTAGTGAGCCACCTCCTTCTGTACCTTAGAGAGACTATTCACTTTTGTAAAGCAAGCAGATCATTATAGGAAATGCTATTTGGGCAACAAAATAAACAAAAGTTATATACTCTGAAAAATTCTTATGACATACTTTCTTAACTATGCTTTGTTATAGTCTTCATATATGAGAGATGAAGTACTAGAGATGGGGCTCAATCTTTCTTCTCTATTTCTCCATATCTTTGCCCTTAGGAGAAGGACCAGAAAAAAGCAGCTGCCAGGCACAAAGACTTGCAGAGCCAATCCAAGCAGAATGATGGTTACTACAAGTAGATAATTTTTAATCCCAATTCCCTCCTGACTGGGTGATTTACATCTCAAAGGCCTGGGCCATTACACATTGTAACTTTTTTTTTAATATTTCTTTACTGTATCCCTCACTGTCAACTTCTGAACATCTGTCTGGCTTCTCTTAGACACTTGGAACAATAATTCAAATAACAGAGAAAAGTGAGAGATTTATAAAGCCCTCTAAAAAATGGAGTCATTAAGATCTGTGTATCCTAATTCCCTTTCATTGTCCATTTTGCATAGTTGAAGATGAAAAATCTTAGAAAAAGTTTGTTCAACTTCCCAATAATTTTTCCTCATACTAGCTAGCCTCTAGAATGTTGATAGAATTATCCAATGGTTAGTCCATTTGGCTCAAACCAGAAATAACTGAGCCATTCCTAATTATCTACTATCATACTTATGACATTTGAGATATGGGGAGAGCAAGAACTATTTCCAAGCTTTTTTTGAAGCTAGAGAAATGTGGATCTGAATCTGGCCTAAATCTTCTTCATTTCTTTTTTAAAATGTGTTTGTTTGTGCTGGCACTGGGGCCTCACATTCTCACTTAGCTCTTTCTCTCAAGGCTGACACTCTTATCAGTTGAGCCATACCTCCACTTCCTAACTTTCCTCATCCTAAAGATCATTTATTGGTTGGATATTAGGACATAGTATGTAGGAGATATTGTGCTAAAAGATAAAGATACAGAGAAAAACAAGACAAGTAATTATTGAGAGACCCAGTAATGCAGGGAGGAATCAACATTTCCTTGTGGCAGGTATTGTTGTAAACGCTTGAACACATATTAACTTGGTAAGTTCTTATAACAATTCTATTAGATGGTTTATTCCCATTTTACGAATGAGAAAACAGACACAGGGAGCAGGTAAAACCTGTTGAGAAGCCGCAGAGCCAGGATGTGACCCCAGGCATTTAACTGTTGAACATACTCATTTTACCATGCTTGATAACAATATGGAGGATACTAGAAGTGACTAGAGATGATGAAGAGCTAGAAAGTTCCATAGTAGAATTAGTTGAATCTGATAATCACCTAGAGGAATATGTAGAGAGAGACACAAGGGAATGACTGTCAGACTTTTAGTTTGGCAGACTAGATCGATGGGGATACTAGAAATTAAGATTGAATATATAAGATGTGGTTATGTTTCCAAATTCATTAAGAGTAAAAACCTGCTTGACAGAGAGAAAATTCAAATATGTAGCTGAGGCATATGAGGTGTTACCAGTTGCTTAAAAACAGGACATGTATGACAAATAGGGCAAAGAAGGATTAAATGGTAGAAGAGAAGGTAGAAGTCATTTTGACAGCCAGTTTGAGTTTGGCTTCTCATTCTAGAACCAAGGTGGTGTCTTCAGAAAATTTTTTCAGCACAAGACTCTTTTTTTGTTGTTGTTGTTGGTCATGGGACCTGAACTCTGGGCCTGGACACTGTTCCTCAGCTCTGCAGCTCAAGGCTAGCGCTCTACCACTTGAGCCACAGCACCACTTCTGCTTTTTTCTGCTTATGTGGTGTTAAGGAATCGAACCCAGGGCCTCATGCATGCAAGGCAAGCACTCTACCACTGATCCACCTTCCCAGCCCAAGAGACTCATTTTATTCGACTTCTTTGAAGACCTAGCTGATGATTTGGGGGCAGGGTGGGGTGGGGACCAAAAGTGTTCTCCAGAAAGCAGAAACTGAGGTTCAGTCTTATTTTTTTCTGCCTTCAGTAGACTATCATTGTTTAGAAGTGGATTTCCTTTGTTTGATAAAGGATTTACTTCATTTGGGTTACTGGGTCATGAGAGGGGTGGTGCATTTCATTCTCTTGTGCCTCATTTGATATCAATGGCATCATAGATTTGAAGTGGGCATCTTTGTACTAACATAGTTAGCAGCAGGAAAATCACTACAAAGAGAATTGTAGAAGTTGCAAAAATGGCCAGTTGAAGTCCATAATAAATTATAAGGAGAAGCTGCTAAACTTGATAACTAATTCAACGCATGAATTTAACAAGAATGTTAAATAATAACAACCACCACTTGAGGATTATCAGGAATTTTTTTTGAAGATTACAAACAAACTTGACTTTCAGTATATTCTCTAACTAAAGTATTTATAAACAGTTCATCAGAGCCCTTATTTTTTACAGACTTGTGTATACACACGCACACATACACACGTGTGTATGGGCCAATAATGAAATTTGAGTTCAAGGACTGTGCCACTGTTCTTTAGATTCTTTGCTCAAGGCTGGCTCTCTGCCATTTGAACCACACCTCCATTTTTAGCTTTTTGTGGCTGAATTGGAGATAAGAATCTCATAGCCTTTTTTGCCCAGGCTGGCTTCAAACTGATCCTCAGATCTCAGCAATCTGAGTAGCTAGGATTATAGGCATGAACCACTGTGCCTTCTTGTTACAGACTTTTGAGTTTATTGTTGGGACCTCAAAATAGGACCATCTTTGTCTTTAAAATTGTTGTGATTGCTGTATGTAATTTACTTGAAAATTAAATGTAATTCAAGGTTTGATTTTTTTTTTAATTTCAAAAGCACCTGTTTGATTCCCAAGAGATATTCTGGACCAGAGCTCAAGACTCTGACTGTGAATAATTATAAAGGCTGGAGGTGTGTCTCAGTGGTAAAGCATTGCCTAGCCTGCATAACAGTCTAGGTTCTACCCTGTGCACAGTAATGATGATGATTGTGGTAGTGATTGTAATTATAGTTATTTGATAATATTTTATATGTCAAGAATTATTTAGAATGAATTTACATAAACAGGTGGACTCATCACATTGTCTTTCTGTGTGTGTGTGTGAGAGAGAGAGAGAGAGAGAAAGAGAGAGAGAGAGTGTGTGTGTGTATGTGTGTGCCAATACTGGGACTTGAACTCAGGGACTGGGAACTATCCCTTAGCTTTTTTACTCAAGGCTGGCATTTTACCACTTGAGCTACAGCTCCACTTCCTTCTTTTTGCTGGTTAATTGGAGATCAGAGTTTCATAAACTTCCCTGCCCAGTCTGGCTTTGAACCATGATCCTCAGCTTTCAACCTCCTGAGTAGCAGGATTACAGGCATGAGCCAACAGTGTCCAGCTACATTAATTATTTTAAAGCAATATTTTTTCTTCCCTTTTTGGAAGGTGAAGAAACAGATTTCTAAAGGGTTAAGTAGCTTTTTTCTTTTTTTGGGTGTTGGAGGTTGGGGTCCAGTCATGGGGCCTAAACGGTGTCCCTCAGCTCTTCAGCTCAAGGCTAGCACTCTACCACTTGAGCCACAGCGCCACTTCCAGCTTTTTTCTTCTTGCTTATGTGGTGCTGAGGAATCAAACCCAGGGCCTCAGGCATGCAAGGCAAGCACCCTACCACTGAGCCACCTTCCCAGCCCCAAGTAGTTCGTTGACTGCATTCTGCTTCCTCAACACTGCCTTGTCTTAATCTATAGGAATTGAAAAAGACCAGATAGGAAATGGCTGTTGTAATCTTTCCTGGCTAGAAAAATGAGGCCTAATTGAAAGCACTGTGAATCTGAAGGGGAACTAAATTCCCTCCACACTGTCCTATGGGTTTTTCTGGCAGTCACCAAGCTAGCCCGGCTAGTTTTTTGCTGCCTCCTTGTGGTCGATATGAATGTTACTTGATTTAACACTTTAAAAACAAACAAACAAACAAACAAGAATCACACTTTCTTTTCCCATGGAAATTTCCATTGGAAATTGCTTAGCTATGCTTTCTGGTATATTACATAGTTATCTGGTATCCTATGTAGTTAACTTGCATTTTATATAGCTAATTATATCACAGGTGTACTTCAAATATAACCTAATTTTCTTTTATTCTTTCCCAGGCTTTAATTCTTGCTGGTTCTGGGCCTTAAACTCAGGGCTTCCTGCTCTCTTGGCCTGTCTGCTTATGGTGGACCTCTCCCACTTGAGCCATGACTTAAGTTTTTTTTTTTTTTTGCTAGATTGGAGATGAAGTCTTGATAACATTTCTTCTGGGGCTGGCCTCTAACTGCAGTCATCTGGAGCTCAGCTTCCTGAATAGCTAGAATTACAGGCATGAGACACTGGGGCTGGACTGAGTTTCTGACTTTAAAAAGTCATATTTTCCTTCTCTTTTTCTGTCACTAGCCTCATACACCAGAAATTTATTGACTACCTATAGTGCAGCAGGTAGTGTTCTAGGTCATTGGAATACATTACTGGAAAAAACAAGGTATTATTAGAAATTGGGCTTTTCTAACTTCAACCCTCTTTTGTTCTAATTTGGTACTATACTTCTTTTATTACCCTATGCCCTAAGGGCTCTATAGAAGTGTTATGCCTCTGTGGAAGATAGTTTAAAATCCTTTCATTCTAAATAGGTAAGTTGAAGCTTAGAAGAAAAGGTCCTTGGCAAAAAAATGATCAAATGTGGTTCTTGGGCATGTAACTCCCAGATCAGTCCTCTCTGCTGTATTTTCATACTTTCCAAATGGTTGACTTGGAGCCCAAACTCATAGTAATGTGCCTCGGACAACTTCAGATACATATTAATTATACAGTAAATATTTGATGAGTGAATGGATGCATATGTGAAGTATTCTAATGTGAACTATTCTGTCATGTATTTTGAAGTAAAATTGGAGACATAGTATTTTAAAGTGTCAAAATTCTCTAAACTCTGATAGTGACTCAGATGTCTTCCTCGTATTTGCTATGGAAGTTTCCGTGTATATTATCACTTTTTAACTAGGAATGATTGCTTCATCTCTGTCCTTTTGTCTGTCTCCTTCTCCCTCTTATTCTCCCTCTCCCTCCCCTTCCCCCGGTGTGTGTGTGTGTGTGTGTATGTGTGTATGTGTGTGTTTGTGTATGTACATGCTAGTACTGGGGCTTGAATTCAAGACCTCACATTTTCACTTTTTTTTCATTCAATGTGGATTGGTGGTATTCTACCACTTAGACACATCTTCACTTCCAGGCTTTTGGTGGTTAATTGGAGATAAGACTCTTTTGAGGTTATCTGCTCAGGCTGGTTTCCAATTGGGATCCTCAGGGCTCAGCACCCTGAGTAGCTAGGGACTACAGATGTGAGCTACCAGTGGCAGTGATTTCTTCATTTCTTAACGTTAAAGAAATAAAATAATTGTTTTCAGATTAATCTTTTAAATTTCTTGGGTTCTATTATAATTTTGTATCCTTGCTGACTGTGCAATTGTATTTTGACTGCTGTGTGTGTGTGTGTGTGTGTGTGTGTGTGTGTGTGTGTGTGTTCTATTTTTTGTCAGTCCTGGGGCTTGAACTCTGGCCTGAGTGCTGTCCCTGAACTTTTGTGCTCAAAGGCTAGTGCTCTACCACTTGAGACAAAGCTCTGCTTCTGGGCTGTTTTTTTTTAGTTTAGAGGAGAGTCTCATGGACTTTCCTGCCTGGGCTGGCTTTGATCGCAGCCTCCTGAGTAGGTAAGATTATAGGCGTGAGCCACCAGAGCCTGGCTATGCTGATATTGTTATAGAGATAGGGCAAGTTGGATAAGCTGGAAGAAACTGATTTTCCTAAGTGCAGGGTTTGGGAAAGTAAGCAACTAATATTAATGGGTTATCAAAATAATTTTAGTGAGTAGAATAAATAAGAACATTTCAGAGACTGATCAGTAGCTTGTAAATTGTGATCAACTGTATGCATATATCTTGTTCTAAAAGTCATCTTTTTCTTCTATCTTTTTCAGATATGGATCAACTCATGAACAACTTGGGGGTCCAACTTAAGTCAGAAGGTGGCTCACTGCAGGTGTTCAAACAGGTCAGTTTTCAGGAAAATGGGGTAATAATATTGAGCTATCATAGTATTGAGTACCTGGTTATTATTGCAAAATTAGAGCTCAGTTTTCTTTCTATTGACATGTTTGGGCACTATGAAGGGAGAAAAGCAGGTAGGTATCCAGGAAGTATCTGATATCTGGATTTTACTTTTGCCTAGGAAGTGTTGTAGATCTAATTCAGAGAAACATAAACTTTGAGATCAAGGTTTTAGGTACACTATTAGACCTTTGGTAGATGATAGTAATCATTTGTAAAGCACTATCCCATATTCTGAGTACTGTGAAGATTACATGCATTGTCCAGTTTAATTTCCACAATAACTGTTGAGCAGTGTATTAGGATTCTCAAAGAAAACATCTTTTTGGCTCTGTGTGTGGGGGTGTGGTAGGGAGAGAAAAAGGGAGAGAAAGGGGGAGGGGAGAGAGCAAGAGAATGAAACTGGCTCATAGACTGAAAACACAGAAATGAGTTTCAAGTCCAAAGGCACAGAAATTTTTTTCTGTGCTAGGTGCTGGGGAACAGACCTGTAATCCCAGTTCTCAGGAGGTTGAGGCAGAAAGAACACGAGTTCCATGCCATCTTGTGCTTCATAACAATACCTTGTCTAAAAAAGATTTTTTTGCACTGAGGATATCAGTCTCATCTTTGTTTTAAGGCTAGCAGCTAATAGAATGTAGTCCATTCACCTCATGTGGGTTAATGTGCTTTACAAAAAGACCAGTAATTTCAACATTAATCTCACACAGAACAGAAACATCAGGAACAATATTTGACCAGATTATTATAGCACCGTAGCCCAGCTAAATTGTCAGATAAAATTAATCATCACTAGTCCCAGTGTTCTCATTTTACAGTAAAGAAAACTGGCCCCAAACTATTTGAATAGCATATCTAAACACATCTGGCATTCACAGTTAAAGACTCTGCCAGATATTGAAATCTCATCTTGCTCATGGTTTAGTTTTAAGTCATTGCATAAATGAGATCCAAATATAGTCAAAATTATCCTTTAAAAGCCCTATGATTTTTTTTGTGTGAGGCTTGAACTCAGAATCTGTTATTATCTTTCAAGATTAATTCTCCCTCACCCATCTTCCCATCTCTGTCTTTCCCTCTCTCTACCTCTTCCTCTTTCTTCCTTGACTTCATTACTAGCAATCTATCACTTGAGCTATATATCCAATTCAGTCTTTTCCCCCTCTTTAATTAGAGATAAAAATCCCACTGATTTGTCTGCCCTGGGCTAGCTTCCTCTGTTCTCAGCCTCTTGAGTAGCTAATATTACAGGCATAAACCATCAGTGGCCAGAAAATCTGAATACAACTGAGTATATAGTTTTGTATATAGAATTTACCTGTTTCTTTACTTATTCCCAGGATTTTATTTAGGATTCTTTGTGGGGGGTTGGGGGTGGGGCCCTGTATGTGCTAGTATTGGGGCTTAGGTGCTGCCGCTTAGCTTTTTCCCCTCAAGGCTAGAACTTTACCACTTGAGCTCAACTTCTGGCTTTTTGGGAGTTAATTGAAGATAAGTCTCACAGACTTTCTTGCATAGGCTGGCTTCAAACAGCAATCCTCAATCTCAGCTTCCTGAGTAGCTAGGATTATAGGTGAGCAAGCAGCACCCAATTTCAGTCATTTCTGATTATTAAATGTTTGGCCTGTAGTATATAAGTGAATTGAAGTCACATGTGTATATTGTTGAGATCCCTTTGTAGACATTTTAATGATGTTCAAATCAAATTATTATCTTATTTACCTTACTTGTAACTGTTGCCTTTTAGAAACACAGCAAACACAGCAAAATTTGCTAATTGTTGTGAAACATGGGCATGTTCCTGAAGCTTAGTCATAGTTAATACCAAGAGGAAGCAGAGCTTACTTAATGTTAGATAAAAATCAATTGTACCTGTAGCAAAAGTACTCAGTAAAATATTGTCAAATGTACATGGCCACTCAAGTTTGTAATCTCAGTATACATAATAACTCCAGAAATGTTTTTCCAGGTTTTATTTATTTATTTATTTGCCAGTCCTGGGGCTTGAACTCAGGACCTGGGCACTGTCCCTTCTTTTGCTCAAGGCTAGCACTCTTACCACTTGAGCCACAGTGCCACTTCTGGCTTTTTCTGTTTATGTGGTGCTGAGGAATCAAACCCAGTGCTTCATACATGCTAGGCAAGCACTCTACCACTAATCCACATTCTTTCCCTCCAGGTATTATTTAAATAGAACAAGAGTTCTGAAATTTGAAGCCAGTTTGAAATTGGCTCAGTATTCAGAAAATTCTGGATAGTAAGTGGTCTAAGCACTTTGCTGTTGTTTGTCATTTCCAGGATATTTGTTTTGAGTAAAGCTAGGGAGCTTGCCATACATGGTTGCTGAACAATAGTCATGTCTCAGAGGACAAAGACAGGGAGTCTTCGTTCTCATGCAATGCTGTCATTGCCCCCAGTGAGGGGGAGTCACCTGGTCTATATCATGATTTAGGATTAGCTTGTAGCTGTCTAACTTAGGACAACGATGCTATACCCCTTTTCTGAATTAGTAGCTCACCATACCACACATCTGAGCACATGGGTGTCCCCTGCACTCTGTTTTAATTCCTGATTATTTGGTGAGTGTGTGTGTGTGTGTGTGTGTGTGTGTGTATGTGTACTAGTACTGAGACTTGAAGTCAGGGCCTTGTACTCTTGTTTGGCTTTTTCACTTCAAATCTCGTGCTCTATCACTTCTAGCTTTTTGGTGGTGAGTCAGAAATAGGAGTCTCATGGACTTTTCTTGCTCAGGCAGGCTTTGAACCTCAGATCTCAGCCTTATGAATATCTAGGATCACAGACATGAACCACCAGTGCCTAGATTTAGAAAGAGGATTTCTTAATTAAAATGTATGAACAGCATTCAACTTACTTTGGTCATATATATCTTCCCTTCATACCCATTTACTGTTGTTAATATTTTTGGCATATATTTTCACGTAGTCTTATATTCTCTTACTCTTCTTTTTCTATCACACACACACACACACACACACACACAGTGTGTGTGTGTGTGTGTGTGTGTGCGCGCGCGATAGTACTGAGGCTTGAAATCGGGACCTTGTACCCTTACACAGCGTTTTGTCCACTCAAAGCTGGTGCTCTACCACTGGAGCCAGAGCTCCATTTCCACCTTTTTGATAGTTAATTGGAGATAAGAGTCTCATGGATTTCCTGCCTGGGCTGTCTTTGAACCACAGTCCTCAGATATTAACCTCCTGAGTAGCTAGGATTACAGGCATGAGCTACTGTGGCCCAACTTATTATTTCCTTTCTTATAAAAAACAGCTAACTAAATGAATTAATGGATGAATAAACAAACACAAATAAAGAAATGAATCTGGAGACATTTTGGTTTCACTTTAGGTATTAGTTTCCTAAGATTGCTGCAACAAATTACCACAAACTTGATGGCTTAAAATAGTTAAAACTGGGGCTGGGAAGGTGGCTCAGTGGTAGAGCGCTTGCTTTGCATGCATGAGGCCCTAGGTTCGATTCCTCAGCACCACATAAGCAGAAAAAGCCGGAAGTGGCACTATGGCTCAAGTGGTAGAGCGCTAGCCTTGAGCTGAAGAGCCAAGGGACAGCACCCAGGCCCAGAGTTCAGGCCCCCACAACCGGCAAAAAAAAAAAAATAGTTAAAACTTTTCTCTCACAATCCTGGAGGCAGGAAGTTTTAAATTAAGTGCCATTATCCATCAGGAAATTCTAGAGGGAAATTGGTTCCAGTTTCTGGTAGCTATAGGCATTTCCTGGCTTATGGGGCCCCACCATTCCAATGTCTGCCTGTCTTATCACATTAATTTTCCCTTTTATCTCTTTGACTCTCATAAACATACTAGTCAGTGAATTTCAGTCCCAGCACAGCTGATCCAGCTATGTGAAAATCCTGAATTATATCTACAAAGACCTCTTTTCCAAATAAGGTAATGTCCACGGATCTTCGGATTAGATTGTGGACAAATCATTTGAGGAAGCCACCATGGTAGGTTACATATATTTTTTCTAATATATAATAAAATAAATACATATAAATATGTAAAATAACTTTACATATACTCATATAAAATAACTTCACTATGTATTGCCCAAAAAGCCATCTTAGATGCTTTAAAAAAGAAAAAATAGTGTCATCTTATTTTTCATATTTTTTATTTGTATACTGTAACCACAGTACACAAGGGGGTGCAATGTCATATGGCGGTTTCATTGTCATTCCACGCATGTATTCATTGTATTCCTATCAATCTCATCCCCTCTATCACTCTCCTTTACCCCACTCTCCCTCCTTAAAACAATTTCAACAGGTTTCATTGTTCCATATTCATATATGCAAACAAACTGCTTCTATCATATTCATCCTAATTCATCATCTTCAGTCCTCTCCCGTTCCTGCTGGTACCTACCCTCCAACAGTCTATTTGTTTTCCAGTCACTCATTTTTATGTGTGTATTAATTGCACCAAGGGTTTTCACTGTGGGTTTTCAGATGTGCGTATATCATGTATTGCTCAGCATATGTGTTGTTTTCCTTTTCCCCACCTCTAATCCTCTGTTGATCGACAGCTTTCATTGAGATTTTAAAAAATTCTATATTCATAGTTACATTGTATTTTGAAATTATTCACCCTATATTTTTCTTTACCCTTCTTCCCCTCTCCTCATCCTCCTAAATAGTCCTAAGCTAAAATATGTATGCATGGGGCTGGGCACCAGTGGCTCATGCCTGTAATCCTAGATACTCAGGTGGCTGAGAGCTGAGGATTGCAGTTGGAAGACAGCCTGGGCAGGAAAGTCTGCAAGACTTATTTCCATTTAGCCACCAAAAAACCAGAAATGGAGCTGTGGCAGAGCATTAGCTGTGGTAGACCATTAGCCTTCAGCAAAAGATCTCAGGGACAGTGCTCAGGCATTAAGTTCAAGCCCTATAATTGACAAAAGAAATTATATGCATGTATTTATGCACATATAAACACAGTCATGTGTGCATATATATTTATACACATAAATATATGTGCATATATACATGCATGTGTAAACCTATGCACATATACATAATGTACATATATAAAAATATGCACACATGCATGTATATACACGTGCATGTATGCACACACACATATAATCAGCACCAGTAGCTCATACTTATGAGTCTAGTTACTTGCAATCTGAAATCTGAGCATTGAGATTTAAAACCAGCCAAGGCAGAAAAGTCAGAGATTCTATCTTCAATTAACTCACAAAATGCTGTACTGAAGACATGGCTCAAGTATTAGAGTGTCAGCTATGAGCAAAAAAGCCAAGTGATAGCACAAGACTGCCCTGAGTTCAAGCTCCAGTACCTGGCAAAATATCTGGCTTTTTGAGCTTGTTTATATATCTCAATCAACCTGATATCCTCCAGTCTTATCCATTTTCGTGCAAATGGAATGATTTCATTTTTCTTTATAGCTATGTAATATTCCATGGTATATATGTAGCATCTATCTATCTATCTATCTATCTGTCTGTCTGTCTGTCTGTCTGTCTGTCTGTCTGTCTGTCTGTCTGTCTGTCTGTCTGTCTGTCTACCTATTGTTGCATACCTCAGCTGATTTCACTATTTGGCTAGTCTAACAGGGTGGCAATAATCATAGATATCTTTTATGATCTACAGTTCTTCAGATACATGGTAAGATGCTATCGGTAGGGATGTAAGCTAGGTCTATTTTTGGATTTTTAGGAACATTCATGCTGATTTCTTTAGTGATTGTCCTATTTTACATTTTTACAGTGTATGAGGATTCTTCCCTCCCCACATCCTCACCAGCATTTGTTATTGTTTGTTTTCTTGATGATTGACATTCTGATAGGGCAAAAGGAATCATACTATAGTTTTGATTTGCATTTCCTTTATGGCTAAGGAGGCTAAATATTTTTTCATGTATCAGTTATCCCATTGTAGTTTTGAGAACTATTTTCAATTCACTTACCTATTTATTAATTGGCTTATTTTATTTTTTTGCTTTTCAGTTATTTTTTTAGCTCTTTGTATATTCTGTATATTTATCTTTTGTCTAGCTGGCAAAGAGTTTTTTCCCCTTCTTTTGGTTGGCTTGTGATTCTGGTAATTGTTTCTTTTTCTTTGCAGGAACTTTATAATTTGTTGTGGTCTCATTTGTCAATTCTTGTTCTTATTTCCTAGGAAATTAGAGTCCTATTCACAAATGAATTACCTGTATAACATCCAGGGTTTTCTCTATGTTTTTCTGTAGTAGATTTAAAGTTTCAGGTCTTACTTGGAGTTCTGTGACCTGTTTGGAGTTGATATTTTTACAGGGTGAGAGATAAAGATAGAGTTTCAGTCTCCTACAAGTGGATAACCAGTTTTCCTGTATCATTTGTTGAAGGGACTTTCTTTTCTCCAGTGTACGTTTTTGGCTACTTTGTTAAAAATTAGATGGCGTTAATGAATAGTGTGGTTTTACTCCTGGTTCTATTCTGTTTCTTATTTTTTCATTTTTTCCACTGTTTCATGGTAGGTAATGATATTTCCATATTTTCATGCTAGATATTAAGCAAATACCTAACAAATAACTGTGTACATATGTACTTGGCAAGGGGGTGGTTTTTGAGATAAGAACTTGCTATGTGGCCCAGGCTGCCTCAATTTGGTAATCTTCCTGACAGCCTCCTTCTCAGGAGGTGAGATTATAGACAGAGATCACAACATCTGACTCATATTTTCATTTATCATACAATGAAATGAAACTGCTATTATCCTAATTTCTTTTTTATTTCTTTTATTTATTTATTTTTTATTGTGAAAATACCATACAGAGGAGTTACAATTACATGGGCAAGATAATGAATACATTTCTTATCAAGCATTGTTGCCTCCTCCTTTGTTTCCCCTTCCTAACCCTTCCCATCTCCCCCCCTTCCCCACAAAGTTGTAAAGTTCGTTTTTTT